>NC_056726.1:694238804-694276304 GCF_019279795.1 Protopterus annectens | reverse complement strand
TGTAGGCTTTACAGCAGAATGACATTCATTCCACAAGGAAAATGATACGTGCTATGGTCAAACTTGAACCGTGAATGCCAGTGTGTTAGGCGAATGCTCTAACCACTACACTATTCGTGTTCTGCTTCATTTATATGTCTACCCATGGTTCATAGTTACCCGAACACACGCCTCAACACTTCACTAACACAGCAGGCATCCATTTTCCTGTTGGGAAAACTGCACTACTACACATGCGCCATTCCCTACTGCTCTGGACCCATGCCGCATGTTGTCTAACTCAAAGTATATTCAGACCTCCAAAGCCTATATTCCTGGCACATAGCTGTGTTTGATTGTCAGGGTGTTTATTTGATCATGTGGGTTTAGGCTTGTCCAGCTGGAGACTGGGATTGCCCTGTATCTGTTTGAAAGTCAGAGTTAGCATGGTGACAAGGTTACTCCCAATGTTAGCATCCTACCTGTGGTTAGAGACACAGGGATTTTGGCCTCCTCTGGCCAGCTTGATATATCAGCACTAGATAATATGGGTGTTCCACTGCTGTTTTCTTTCTAATTATGAATGCTTTCTTGTTCCCATGTTTGTTATGTATATGTATATATATATATATATATATATATATATATATATATATATATATATATGTTTGCATAGGGTTGCCACCTTTTCAAATGCCCAAAGTGGGACATTTTTGGTGCAAACATCAGATTTTGCAGGCCGAAACATACCCACAGCCAGTACAAAGGACAGAACCTCACTTTGCTACCTAAATGACAGCTTATTCTTGTAGCATTTTATTTGCTTATTCTGTTTCTTATAACATTTAGGTGTTTCAGATACAGAATAACTGTTTTATGCAATTATTGCATAAATATAGGAAATAATTTTGTCATTAAATCTCAGGACATCTGCCATTTTACAATATATTTACAGGACAAATCTGCCCAAAGAGGGACTGTCCCTCGCAAAGTGGGACAGGTGGTAACCCTATATATATCTATATATATATATATATATATATATATATGTGTGTATATATATATATATATATATATATATATATATATATATATATATATATATATATATATATATGTGTGTATATATATATATATATATATATATATATATATATATATATATATGTGTGTGTGTGTGTGTGTGTGTGTGTGTATATATATATATATATATATATATATATATATTATATATATATATATATATATATGTGTGTGTGTGTGTGTGTGTGTGTGTGTACATACGCATGCATAAACATCTATATGATGAAATTACTTTGATCATACTGTTGAATGACTGTGCTGTCTGCTATGTTTGTGATAACAGCGAAGTTAAGTTTAACTGCCGTGGCTTAGTGATAAATCACATTGATTGTGATGTGTAGGGTCCTGGCATCAGGCCTGGCCGATGCGGTTTATTGTGTTGCTGGGCAGAACAAGGGCTGTTGGACAAAGGGTGAGTACAATACTTTTCAGCTGCGGTTTTCCGTTTAACCGCCGATTCACATCACGGAAAAACCTTCTGCATTCTTACTGTGATACGTCACCTCAGTTCACATTTCAATGATATTATATCATTATATAGCATAAAATTACCAAGATATGCTCGTATACGGATTACGTGTCATAAATGGTGTGTACTGCAGTCAGACCGGCAATGTCTGCTTGATAGTCGGATGCTCTAACCAGTAGACTATTGGTGTTCTGCTTCATTTATATGTATACCCATGGTTCATAGTTACACAAACACATGCCTCAACACTTCACTAACACCGCAGGCATCCATTTTCCTGTTGGGAAAACCACACTACTACACATGCGCCATTCCCTTCTGCTCTGGACCCGTGCCGCATGTTGACTCACTCAAGGTATATTCAGACCTCCAAAGCCTATAGTCCTGGCACACACATGTGTTTGTTTGTCAGGGTGTTCATGTGGTTATCCAGGTTTAGGCATGTCCGACTGGGGACCGGGACTGTCCTGTACCCATTTGAAAGTCGGATTTAGTAGTTGGAAAAGGTTACTCCCACTGTTAGCATCCTGCCTATGGTTAAAGACACAGGGATTTTGGCCTCCTCTGGCCAGCTGGATATGTCAACTCTAGATAATACGGGTGTTCCGCTGCTGTTTTCCTTTGCATTCATTATGAATGCTTTCTTGTTCCCATGTTTGTTCTGTAGATATATATATATATATATATATATATATATATATATATATATATATATATATATATATATATATAGCCCAAAGTGGGACATTTGTGGTATAAATGTCAGATTTTGTAGGCCAAAATATACCCACAGCCAGTACAAAGTACAGAAGCTCACTTTGTTGCCCGAATGACAGCTTATTCTTGTAGCATTTTAGTTGCTTATTCTGTTTCTTATAACATTTAGGTGTTTCAGATACAGAATAACTGTTTTATGCAACTATTACATAAATATAAGAAATAAGCTTGTCATTAAATCTCAGGACATCTGCCATTTTACAATATATTTACAGGACGCAACTGCCCAAAGAGGGACTGTCCCTCGCAAAGTGGGACAGGTGGTAACCCTATATCTATGTATCTATATATATATATATATATATATATATATATATATATATATATATGTGTATGTGTGTGTGTGTACGTATGCATGCATACACATCTGTATGATTTAATTACTTTGATCATACTGTTGAATGACTGTGCTGTCTGCTATGTTTGTGATAACATCGAAGTTAAGTATAACTGCCATGGCTTTGTGGTAAATCACATTGATTGTGATGTTTAGGGTCCTGGCGTTGGGCCTGGATGACGTGGTTTATTGTGTTGCTGGGCAGAACAAGGGCCATTGGACAAAGGGTGAGTACAACACTTTTCAGCTGCGGTTTTCCGTTTAACCGCCGATTCACGTCCGCAAACACCTTCTGCATTCTTACTGTGATACATCACCCCAGTTCACATTTCAATGGTATTATATCGTTATACAGCATAAAATTGGCAAGATATGCTCATATATGGATTACACATCATAAATGGGGTGTGCTGCAGGCGAACCGGCACCATCTGCTTGTTAGTCGGATGCTCTAACCACTACACTATTGGTGTTCTGCTTCATTTATATGTATACCCATGGCTCATAGTTACCCAAACACACACCTCAACATTTCAGTAACACAGCAGGCATACATTTTCCTGTTGGGAAAACCGCACTGCTACACATGTGCCATTCTCTACTGCTCTAGACATGTCCCATATGTTGGCTCACTCCAAGTATATTCAGACGTCCCAAGCTTATAGTCCTGGGGCATATGTTCATATCATAGTCAGGATGTTCAATTAGTTTTCTGGTTTTTGGCTTGTCTGACTGTTGACTGGGAGTGCTTAGTACCTGTTTGAAAATCAGGCTTAGCATGGGAACATAGTTCTACTTTTAGCATCTTATCTGTGTTTGGAGATGCAGAGGTTTGCTCAACTCTGGGCAACTTGATATGGCAGCATTGAATATTATGAGGGGTTCTGCTGCTGTTTTCCTTCACATTCATTATGACTGCTATATTGTGACCATGTTCATTCTTTTTATATATATATATATATATATATTTTTTTGTCTGTACATACCCATGCATATACACCTACATCCTTATTTACATTTTCCATACTGTTGAATGACTGCCACTTACCATCACGCATACCTGCTTACGTCTAGGGTTGCCACCTTTTCAAATGGTCAAAGTGGGACATTTTCAGGACACACATCAGAGTTTACAGGCCAACACATACCCACGGTCAGTAAAAAGGATAGAACTTTACTTGTTTGCCTAATTGAAAGCTTATTCTTGTAGCAGTTTAGTTGCTTATTCTGTTTCTTGTAACATTTAGGTATTTTACATACAGAAATAATTAGTTTATGCAAATATTACATAAAATATGGGACATAATTATGTCCTACTATCTCAGGACATTTGCCATTTTTAATATTTTTGGTCAGGACATAACTGCCCAAAGAGGGACTGTCCCTCGCAAAGTGAGACAGGTGGTAACCCTACTTACATCTGCTTTAAAGTGCCTTAATTACCCTATATCTGACTGCCATTATTGTGGCCATTATATAAAATTAGCCCTTGCATGGCTTGGACCTGGGAACAGGAAAACCATAGTCACTGGTTTTACCACTAAACCATCCATGATACATTCTCTATGGATTGTAATTAGGATATATGACACTACAGCCATTCCACATTACTGGCAACAAATGTGACAGTCGGGTGTTGTACATATGTATAGTACATGTTACTATTCATATGTTTCTGAGACGCATATGTATACATTTGCAAGTATACATATTTATGAATTGGACACATACTTGACAACTACTTATATGCATGTATGTGTGATGTGTAGCTATGCGAATATAAGCATGTACGTTTATAGATATATGACTACATATCTGGAGTTATACATGGCCATGTATATGAATGACTGCATATGGGAGGTACCTGTACTGTTTGTATACGGGGGTTGTGTGCATCATTACGATGAGGAACCTGGACAGGGTATACAATTTGTGGACATGTACTATTTGGACGATGGCTATGAGGATGCTTCATGTGAACATGTGAAAGGTATATATTCCCGATAATGCATGTGGAGAGATGTGCGTCATGGTCAGGTGTTTAATCCCGGGTCATAGGTTCTGCAGGACCAGCTGGAGGGTGAGCAGGGTTGTGGACAACTACTGCTCATACAACTTGTGTCCAGATGTCTACGGGACTGGACATCGTGTCGTGCCACCAAGTCTAATCTTTAGAACAGATACTGATCCCATGAGGGATAGCCAAAAATTTTGGGGACTGATGACCTTCATTCTTTTGGATTTACGAAAATGAGGGAGGGTTATACATGCAAGGGATACATAGTTTGCAATCCTGAGACTGCCTAGGGTGAGACTGCCTACTAGATATGAGTAGGGATCACTATGTGCAGATATGGCTGTGCCAAGCTAGCAACCCGAGTATGGGTGGTTTTGGTGGACATTCAGGAAGGGGGGGTGGTGTGCTGTGGAGGGGATGATGGGTATTCAATTATGTATCCAAGTGTGTTGGGTTTGGATGGCTCTGTTCAGGCCAGACCATTATGCGGGTGTGGGCAGGTAACGTTTCTGTACATGTGTATTTCACATTTTAATGTTCATATTTTTGTGGGATTGTGTTGTACAGTATGGCCTGTCAGGTTGTATTGTGGATGTGAATGTTTGTTCTTTGGTTTTCTTTCTGATTTACCCACTGCTCCCTCGTACACCTCCAGTTCACCTATTGTACATCCAACCCAGTCTCCCCTTGGCGAATTATTACATTACCCATCACCCCCTACCCCCCATATTCCACACACACCATCCATCCCTTTTCTGGTTGATGGCCCATGGCACAGACAACAGAACACATTGCATACACTACGTATCTCTGGTACCAATATGGTTGTGAGGACGACCCTAGCATTTTTGATCTACCACATGCTGTACTTCACGCACATAGGTACACGCAAATACTTATCTTTCATGACATGGTAGGTAGACCCTGGTAATACCCGTTCATCTTTGGGCTGTCCAGACAAGGACGACTTGGGCTGCAAATGGGCATATATTGAGCAAATGCTCTGACCATTGGTAGGATTGCCACTTTTTCAAATGAACAAAGTGGGACATTTTCGGGACACACATCAGATTTTACAGACCAACACATACCCATGGTCAGTACAAAGGATAGTACTTTAGTTTTATGCCTAAATGAAAGCTTATTGTTGTAGCAGTTTAGTGCTTTTTCTGTTTCTTGTAACATTTAGGTATTTTACATACAGAAATAACTATTTTATGGAACTATTACATAAAATATGGGACATAATTATGTCCTACAATCGCAGGACATTTAACATTTTTAATATTTTTGGTAAGGACACAACTGCCCAGAGAGGGACTGTCCCTCAAAACGTGGGACAGGTGGTAACCCTAACCATTGTGCTAGGCTTAGCAAAGGGCAGCGGTGCGCTAACATGCTGAGTTTCGCTTCCACTTGGTATAACAATCAACACTACAATGGAATACGGGCACAGGGTTTTAAATGTCATTTGTTCGAGGGATGGGGACTCAATATTCAGCTACTTGCCTTTGTGCTTACTTTTTATTTTGGTGTTCACAAAACTGTCTTGTATGCTTTGCATACATTTCAGTATCCACGGACACTGACACTGATTATTATTAGAGGCAGGCTGTACTAGTCAGCATTTTAGGTTGCGCGTCTGCAGCTGACATGTTCACGCCTCTGTGCAGCGCTTAGACATGCCCCCTGCACTCGCGCACGTTTCCTAGGCACATGGATGTTGCGGCAGCACGTCTTCATTAATATGCATGTGGTGCTGCTGTGCCATCTCTACGCTGCACGGTCAGTGCAAGGCTAACACCGTCCTTGCACTGAGCTTCATGAATCCTGGGGTTAGTTTTTATTCTTTTTTCTGTGTGACATTCACACTCTTTGTTTTACTTTGTTAGTTTGGAAATTTTGCAGTCATCCTAATGGTAATGAACATCAGCTGGGTATAATAGCCCTGTGTTTCTTATGCTTAGTGAAACTGTCTGCTTGTGCTGTACTGATGACATCACAATAAGGCTGAGATATGCATATCCACAGCTAGTGTTGTTTGGCTTTATTGGACTAAAATTGTCCATTGAAATGACTTAAAAATAAATAAGTCATGGGTATTCAGAATTGCCATCTAGCTGAAACATCTGATGTTCATAAGGATCATTTGCATATATCCCATGTGCTTCTGAGACAAGAGGTCTGAGAAGTCACTCAGTGGAAGTTCTAGCTTGACTGGAGTTTTCATTTAGTTTTTATTGTTTTTTCTGTGTGACCTTCTCACTCTTTGTTTTATGCTCTGTGACACTGTAATGAGTTGATATGTGTGGAATTCACATACAATTAAGTGCTGTGGAATATTCCATGTGGTGTATATGCATCTATGTGTGAAATCATATATCATTATCTCCATGTAGTGCTAGTATGCAAACCTTTTTGGCCATATTGAATGATGCTGTGGATTCTTAATACATGTCTGATATCCAGTCTTTGATAAAAAATGTAATAGTGTAAACTAAGACAAAAAACATGCATAGTTACAATCTACATGTGCGACATATGCAGATATGTAGTGCCAAACCACATCCTCTTGAAAATGTACACATTAGAACGTGAGCATATCACTGGGTCATGTGCAGAGTGACAGGGTCTGGTACTATAGTCTTCCATGTGGCATTCACTGAGACCTTGAACCTTGCAATTAGTCTTACATATGTATGGGTTTATATGTACTGCAGACTGTTTGCTATTCAGTGCTGATGTTGTTTTAACCCATGGCACATGGCTCATTAAGACTCACAGCCCCATACTATGTGTGCAGGCATGTTGTATGAGTACTCAAGACATTTGCAGGATGCCAGTAATGACATACAACAGAATGACCCCATCCCCTTCCTCTCATTGTTGTACATGGCAGTATTCAGGGCACATTGGTATTATAAACTGAAGTCACTTGATACAGACATCACTGTGCTATTTGTATCCATTTGATGCATTTAGTCAACATGGTATCTATTAGACATCATAAATGTTACACTCCCCAGTACCCTTGGTGTGCCAGCACGGATCTATATCCCTTCAAATGAATTATGTGGCCATTATGTGGCATGCTTCCCTTATCTACACAGCCTACATCCCTCATTTAGTCTGCTGACATCCTGGGCAGCTACTCAAGTTGTCCCACATGCAGCAGGGAACCTGTAAATATATATTCACCTATTCCAGATAGTGTAGGTGTGTATTAACCACAGTTCTTCTCATCACAGTTGCATATAATGATACCCTACTTATTCAAGAAGACTCCACCTCTTACTTGACCTTATAGTAATGTGAATCATACTCATGTGAAATACTGTTATTTGAATGCACAGCACCTGTATGGATATTATATTTATGCTGAAAGAGGCCATACTCAGTATCCTTCCCTATTGCATCTACTGTTGTCCAGAAGGCTGTTGGACAGGTGTATTCCTCTCTAAGATCAGGTTTCCTTCACTTCTCAACACACATTGGGCACATCCATAATACATTATAGCACATATTATACATATAGCACATCCTGCTGTGCCAGACCCTATTAGCTAACTGTACTCACTGTGTCTATAGACCTATGTGATTCCTATTTATCTAATGGTATTCTTTGTGTGTGAGGTCTGATGACATAAACAAACCAAAACATATGTCTCTATTGCACTGCCTGTGCAATCTTTTATGTATGTTATAGTTCTGTGTGGTGCAACCTGTACACACAATGTTTGCACACTAGCCCCATTTTAGTGTCTTCCATATACATGTGCACATATTTTCATGCTGGTGCTGTAGGACCAGTGTAACAATGGCATTATGCTCTCAGTTCTATACACATACCAGACCATTGTGGGTCATATCTTCATATATGACAGAGACGTTTCTGTCACATTACAGTGTATGGTATAGAGTCAGGTGTACATCTACCAATATATCCTATGAACATCATTCTTTCAGTATTATACCCTGTATCATGTCCACAGAACAGATGAGTACATGCCTGGTATATCAGTATGGTGTGACATATATAGTTATCAGTGTGTGGACCATTGCACACATTGAGTTACAGGTAATGACTGGGCTGTTTCTTCTGCACATTTTTTGTACAACGGGACATGCCATCAACATAAATGCTTCTCTGGATGTACAACACCACCTCAAATCACCTATATAACTGTATATGATCCCTACACTGCTTATATATGTTGCTATTTATACATGGCTATATGTATAATACCTCCATACTCTGTATGAGTAAAGATAAGTAGTATTAGAATGCAGCTATTCAATGCAGAGTTTGAAACAATTTACTATAATGTTGTCCTACTATGTTACAGTGGCATGCACTGTTGTACACTGTTGTGTGTCTATTCCTATCCTGGATATCCCCTTTGTCACTCTGCCATACTTATTCCTCAATGCCACATCTGGTGTATTCATCTGGAGCCCTTGCTGTAGTTTCAGAAGTGCACAATGCCATATCACATATCATTCTCACTTAGCCCCCATTTGATTTATTTGTATTGCTGTTCATCTATGCAATTGTGCTTTTTCTGCATTCTCCACATCACTGTCATAGTTGATGTCCACTGGACAACATGGCCATATGGTGGCATCCTTATGTACTCTGTGCAGAGCACCAACTATGGTAACCCCAATCTCCCATGCTATGGCATCAATTTATCCCTTGTGAAATCCAACCATTAATATGTGGGGTATACAGTTGTCACAGTGTTATCTCATTTGTTCTATCTTACCACTCTGATGTACATGTCCTTTTATGGTGTGCTGCAATAGTGAGAATTGTTTTTCTAGTATCAATGTTTTATATCTCTGCTTTTAGAACAGCATCCTGCAGAAAATGAGTGACATCCCATCATCATACATATAGGCATGCACTGGCCTGAATATGATTCCTTCCCCTCTGATATCCCCATGAGATTTTAGTACCTAACATCTTCTGGACATGGCACCAGCAGTACCCCATCCTGGGCACCCTTGTTTAAGTGCAAGTACTGTACAGTATGAAGGCATTCATGATAGCCTCAGAGAGGAGGACATGACAGCCCCTGGCCTCCCACCATCACCTTTTCCCATTGACAGGGCAACATTCCGATATCTATGTGTATGGTAACACAACACCTGTTGGCCTTCTGTAACATATTGTTCTACTGGCAGTCCTCATGTAGCATGGGCAGTCAGATAAAATTGCTGCATTACCATTTCATATATGCATCACCCCACAGGTACCACAAACCGTCACGGTAGTACACACCATATTGAACAATCTACCATGAAGAAATGGCTGAGGTGACTCTTCCACAGACACACTACCTCCATTTAAGAGTTCAATGCATCTATAAGTCACTATTTTGATGATTTCTTCCCTCTACCTGGAGATATGGTAGTTGGTTTCTAAGAAATTACATGTTTCTCTCTTCCTAAGAATCATTTTATATTTTCCACAAGTGTGCAAACATGGCACTTATAAATATGCACCCAGAAACTTTACTTTGTGCAGTATGCATAGGTTCATTGTCACAAGACACCAGCTTCAAACATCAGTGCTCTGATGCAATACAGCCAGGTTCAACTGTAAAACACGTGAGCAACATGCTACTGGCCACTTAGGGTATAAGGCCATCTGATACTGTAACTTTGGAAAGAGGTTTAAATAAATGCATTCTATTTATTATATGGATGAAAGAACTCCCCAGTATTCAGGCAGTAATTTTTATGTTTTTAACACATAAGGCTGGTGTACATCTGTAAATTTTATTTTTGTGTTCTTAACAATGTATTGCACACAGCATACTATTATGACAGGTATTGAGAATGTGGAGCACAAGATAAGAAGAACCTAAATGCAGCAATAGGTGGGATAGGTATACCTACAAACTCCCATATCATACTTTACGTGGAGCTGTGTAATTAATGTGTATAACCAGCTGCTTGTGTTTCAATTGAATAGCTTTGTTTCTTGTAAGTGTCTTACCACCACTGTACAGTTTTAATGCTCTGCATAAAAGAAATTGTATCACCAGTGACACAGTTATACTTAAAACAGTAGGCAGCTGGTTTCTCATCAGATTTGCTTACAACTGTAGTAAATAACAGATAATATGTGAGAGTCTAAAATACAGTTAGATGCTGACTGGTCTGGAGATGACTCCATTGGTAGCACTGATATTTCCATTTCACAGAGTAGAACACAGGCAGAAAGGACTTAGCCTGGACTTGACACTGACACAGGACATGTTGGTTGCATAGATTCACCAAATGTATGTGGCGATGCTACCTTTTCCTGGGACTTGCACTCTGAACATTATCAGTGGTCTGTGTCTCCTAAAAAGCAGACTGTTTTAATAAGGGAGGTGATTAGGGACCTATTCATTCTGCTTCACTTTGTCCTATGTATGCCACCCAGGCTGTAGGTGGCATACACACCATCATTGAAAGGCTGTTGCATGCTTACAATATACAGAACACATTAGGCAGCAGTTTGGTGTCTACTTACCTTTGATCTGTTTTGTGTATTCCCATTTTGTAAAAGTTGTATAACTGCATGCATTTTCTCAATCCATATTATTATCATCAAGACCTATAGCATAGCTCAGGCTCAGTGTGTCACATACACAAGGCTATGCACATTTGGTCATGTCCACGTGAATATGAAGACTGGTCTAATTGTATGGATTGTCTGTAGAAATAGCTAATACTTCAGCTCTTGTGCAGGGTATCCTTGATGTGGTACCACAATCCAGCCATACACTATACTAAAACCGTCATGCGTTTGTCACATTATTGCCAGCAAGCTGCATTTATCCCATTGCTGCAGACTTTGATTGGTATGCAGACTACCATAGGAAGGCTGTTGAATGCTTACAATATACAGAACACATTAGGCAGTGCACCCTGAACCCAGACCAGGATCTCTCAGATTCTCTAAACATTATGGCTTAATCCATAGGATGTATGGCCAATCATCATCTTCAACATCATCATCAACCCCCTTTTTCCATTTTCCATCCAGGCACAGGGTGTTATGTCAACTGTCACCATATCTTGCGATGCAATGCGATTCAATGCCACTACTTAAGAGGCACAGTTGGCATAATGGTTAAGGTCTTCCTCTCACATGCAAGTAAAAGGACTGATCCTGACCTCTGGCCAATCCTACTTCCTCAAAATGTGATGAGTGTTACCACCTCAAACTTCTACAAGAATCAAGTTGTGGACAGCAGGATAGCCTCTGGATAGTGCCCTATAGAGGGAAGGATTACACAGATGAACTGCTTTGGGTATCAGCTGTAGTGCATGGTATCCTCAAGATAGGAAAACATGGATCACAGATTGTATGCTCTGCCAGGACTATCTACTTAATAGTGTAAAATATGACTCCAGGTGATGTATGGCTAATAATAACTAAGAGTCAACTGACACCACAGTTGAGGTCACTGCTAGCTTATTTGTTTCTGCTACTCACATGACTATTTCTCTCAAGTCAAGGACAATATTAATTCATGTTATCTGTATATCTAGTGTCACCATAACTGGTGGCATGAGTGCATTTCCATTAGTTTTGACCATAAAGAAAGCATTGATGTAGCTATCCCTACAGACCATCCTCGGGATTCATTAATCCTCCGTGTAAGACTAAATTAGTCTTACACAGAAACTGCAGCCTAAGAGTAAGACGTCAGCGTGCCATGCATATTCATGAGGACACGCTGACTCAACTCTAAGGCTAACACGGAGCATGCGCAAGTGCAGGGGGCGTGTCAGACTGCCGAACAGTCCAAGAATCCACACCCCTGCAAGTCCCTCAATCAGCAAATGTCAACTGACATGAGAGAGTCTCCGCTCAAATGTGTACATACCCAACACAACTCTCCCCCACATTCTAAACCCCTGTATAATTAGAAAATGTAAAACTTTTATTTATTTTTTATTATCCCCAATATAGCTGACTGTATTTGCGCGTGTTTGCGCGGGTTTGCCCATTGCTTAGCTACAGTTAGCAGTTTAGACATCAAAGAGGATAATAAGAAACTTATATGCAAATTAAGCAAAATAGCAAGATTGTAGTGGTAGAGCCTTCGCACAAAGAGGAGGCATTCCCGATTCGAGTCCCACCACTCCCCTTTCTATTTTCTGCTGGAAATCTGTATATAAAAATAATTCCTGACATTTATCTTTTAAATTTTAATAAAAAGCATTGAAATGGCCTATGTAGTAGTGAATGAATTTTATATATATATAAGAAGGTGAAATGGTTATGCATACTGATGAATGCATAAGTAATGTATCTTAAGCAATGTGAAGCACTGCTAAGCAAAGTTTACCAGTATTAAGCATATTTAAGTATAATTGCTCATAGCTTAGCACTGCTTTAACTAGCGCAGTAGCTTTGTGCGGAGCTGCGCATCATGCAAACAGAACATGTTTGGGCGTAGCTGCGCACTGCGCTAACTAGCGCAACGTTGGGCAATGTTGGGCACTGTAGAGCAACGTAGAGCAACATTGGGCAAAGTTGAGCAAAGTTGCCTAAACACAGTCACACCTCCTAGCCGGTCTGGCCACTAGTAAAATGAAAAGCAATGACAGGCCTCGAACCCGGGATACTGTGCACCATAATCACAGTACTGAACCACTAAGCCATGACAGCTTTTCATAAACATGCACTTTCAACACACATATGCATATCAATGGAAGTTTACCCATTGCTAAGCAGGTGTGCCTTCAGCTGAGTTTTTTCAAAACTGGCCAATCACAAATAAGTGCGGGAAATGATGCATATTTAAGCTCCATAGGTGGGAATATTTGCCATAACTGGTTGTAGCTCCTATCTGCAGGCAGCAATGGCCGGTGCTGGAGAGGGCTCTCATTTTCAAGCGCAACGCTGGGGCATTGAGGAGTCAAAAGTAATGGTTTGGCTCCTAATCATGAGGATGGACTCCTGTGGGGCCAGTACCAGGGCACCCAATACAAAGCGGAAGCCTGGGATGGTCTAGCTCATGAACTCACCAGTGCCACAGGTGTCCCTCAGACTGGTGAGTAGGTCAAACACCACCACGCAGACCTGAAGAGACGCAAGGTGGGTCAACTGGACCAGTGGATCCAGGAGGCCCGTGAGATGGAAAATGCCACACTACTGAGTAAGTAGCCATGGAATTAAGTATGTAAGAATTGCTATTCTAGTCTATACTATGGATAGGTATGTCTCAATATCACTTCATTGACTTCACAGCTGCAGGTGTCCGTGCTGCGAATCAGCAAGCCTATGCCAATAGGCTGCTAAGGATGCACCACCAGGCAGGTTAGTAATTATCCAGCTTGTACTATTATGTAAAATAAATGAGAGAGCCTGAAAAAAGTGTTTTAACACAATAAATAAAGGTATAATAATTCTCTAATAATTATTCTGCATGTACTGTTATATAAAATAAATGAGCTAACCTCTAGAAAAGTGTTATAAGTCTTTAATAAAGGTATAATTCCTGGAGTGTGTCTGTGTCATTTTCTTTGATATGTTGTTGTACTCTTGCATTATAGAAATAGTACTGTTGTATTAAGCGCTGGTAACATACAGTTGGGTAGGCCCATATAAAGTGGATGAAGGGAGTGCCAGTAGCTTTTAAGCATATTTACAGTCCTCAACTGTTGGTTCATGCCCAGCATGTACAAGTTAATCTGGCACATGAGTAGCTTGGTATTGTGTTCCCCAGAAATGTCATTGTGCTGGCAGAAATGTAGAGAGCTGTTAACATATAACTAATAATTTCACATAAACATAAGTATAGGAAAGTAGAGCTGTCAGTGTACCATCTCAGCAGTAGGGTGTCTGAGCAACTTACAAAATATGTAGCAGTAACATCTACATCCCAGACAGTTTGTATGTCAGATACAGCCCACGTATGTAAAGATCTAGCAAAACACATTTCCCAATTTAAGGACAATTGGGTAGTGTAATAATACATGTAGGGGACATATAACTACAGTTAATAGGAATGTAGTGTAAACTAGAAGGATATATAAGTTGTTAATGAAGCTATCATATTCCACCCTACTGTATGTGCATAAAAATGCAATTCCACACCTCAATGGGTATGTCTAATCTCAAAACATTTGTTGGGACATATGTCCTATTGGTTTCTAAATATCTGCATTTATTTCGATGCATGTGCCCTGTTCAAATACCACAATATTGGTGGCCTGTTGCCATCAATTAAATCTGCATGCTGTTGTAATGTCCACTGTTGTTCTATATATGCATGTGTCATGCTTGCTGTTCAACTGTTGGAACTCTGGAGTGTTGGGTTAATGGGAATACTTCTGCATGCTGTTATAACTAATTGGGAATGCTGTTGACTGTTACTAACCCATATTTTCATTAAATCCTCCTAAACATAGAAAGTATGAGAAGGCCGGTCCCAGTGGACCCACCTGTCCCACCTTAGCTGGCGATGGCAGCTGGCACCAGCAGGTCTGGTGCCCAGCCTAGGACTTCCTCCTCCGTTGGCCCTGTGCCACCTTTGGGTGGAAGCGCTGCAGGGGATGGGACTCACCCCCCCATGCAAGCGTGGGCAGAGGAGGGCCACCTATCACCCTCCGAACGGTCTGGGCTGTGGTGCATAGGGAGATCGAGCGTTCTGTCGCTGATCCTCTACGCCAGCTTGAGGCACGAGTGCATAACTCATGGGTGAGCCTGCCCCTGCTACGCATCCCCCAGCACAGCCACCGTCTAGACTGTGAAGGTGCAGTGGTGACTGCCCACGAGTGGGGATCTCAGTTCCACTGTTGCCATCTGTGGGCTCATGGGCTTGCGATTTCCAAACAACCTTCCCCGTCAATGGTGTTCACCCACCACATGTGTCATATTCTGCCCCTGTATGCATCTTGTTTGTCTTGTCTGTTTACCTCCCCAACCTACCTCCCCAAATATACCTACTTCCCCTACCCCACATTCCACTCTCACCTGAAAAAAAAAAAAAAAAAAAAGGGCAATCTGCTCCCAAATACAAATTACGCACCATACATAGCTGCCCATTTTGCACACATGTCCACTGGACACATAAACTGATATTTAATTGGTAGTACAACATACTTTGTTGTCCTCACCCCTCTCTCAGGTGTGGAAGGTTTCGTATTTCACTCCAAATGTATTGCATATGCACAGCTGTTGTTGTTAAAGAAATGGGCAGCTATGGACTATCCCTACACCCATCCTGCACATCCCGAGCTGTTTTCCCTACTGTCTTTCCCTCTTTGTGCCCCTTTTTCACCACTTTCCTATCTCCCCATTTTCTTTTCTTTCAAAAAAATGAGCACGGGGGTTAGCGGAAGTAAGCACTATTAAGCAGTAGTAAGTGGGTTTGCGCGAGTGTGCGCTTGTGTGTGCTTAGCTAAGCATTGCTGAGCAATGCACAAACCCACGCAAACCCGCTTACAACTGCTTAAAAGTGCCTTAATCACTCTGTATGTCAGGGCCCTTGTTCTGCTCAGCAGCAAAATAAAACATCTCTGTCAGTCTCGAACCCTGGACACACTAGACTGCATGGAGTACCACTAAGCCACAGCAGACATACAACAAGTTGGTGCTGAAATAAATATATCATGTGTCAGAATGAGTGAATGTAAAGGAAAAATAGGAATGCCATAACACAAAACTTGTTCTGTGGAACTTTACCAGCAGTTGTTGTGGAATTGCATTACTTGACTGTGATAAGAAAACCAGCCATTCTAGCAGAAAATAATGTTACAGCAGCACTTTACAACCCACACACAGTATCATAGCAGGACAAACAGTGACATATATGATTAGGGCACAGGACATACATCCCAACTCTGACTACTTTTCAGGGATGTCCCTGATTTTGAAACATGTAAGCTGTGTCCCTCTGAATCCCTCTGAAAAGTACTGACATTAGGCAGAAAGGTGGGGTATTACACTTAATGAATAATGACAATAATACGAGTTAGACACCACTTGTACTTCAGAAAAGGTATTGTAATCCATATGCACTGGTTCTCTCAAAGTCTCCACTTACTGTCTCTATTATTTTGAAGGTGTACCTCACTTTTACCTACCTTTCCCTGACTCTGTTCAAATATGCACCTGGGTGTTTCAGAGGCCTGGCAGAGACAGAAACACACAGGCATATCAGCTTTTCTGCTGTTACACACTGTGCAAATAGCTTTGGAAGGAGTTCCACAAGCATACCCTTATGTAGGGGTACAACACTGAAATACCAAAGGATGTAGCCATGTACTGGTAGCAACTGACTGTAACAATGCCATTGTACCAGTGCTGAAAAGACCTGTGCGTTGCACAGACAAAGAATAACAGGCTAACATCTGGCTACCATCTGGATAGGTCCACAGTTGGGAGCTATGCAGACAGACTACTTGCCTTGATAAACTAACAGGTACACAGCAACCCTTTAAGTCCAGCAAGGTAACATTCACACAATAATACATAATGCTCTCTGTACATCTGCATCCCTACCCAAATGTACAATATACCTGTGTGTTCAGGGTCTACCAAGGATGTAGGCAGGCATACTCAGTACTGGAATTGTCCAGTTTTCATGAGCGGCCTGTGCTAATGTCAACACTAAAAAAGCACAAACTGTGCAGAAGTGAGTACATTAATATTCACAGTATAGCAGTTCACAAACAGTTCATGTGCCAGAAGAATACATCTCAATAACTACTTTTGTATGGCAGTTAATTGTATAAGTAGAAAAGAAACTACATACTCCCATGTATCTTGTGTTAGCATTTGCAGGGGTGAGTACAATTCTACACTGGCAAGTGTGTACTGGAAGTGGCAACATTCAGGTCTGAGCACAACATTTAAATCAATGGCTACACCCCTAGCTTCAGATATAAGAACTATACCAACCTTCTGACTTAAACAACGGTGTCCACAGCAAACAAGTATGAGCCCCACTTTGGAAAGCTGAAAGGGCTACGCCTACCTGACTTAGCAATTTATAGCATTGGGTTGCTATGACAGTGAGTACTGCAATTACCAAATGGTGGCCACCAACTGGTGCAGAGGCCATCACATGCACATGTGCAGATACCTATAAAAGCAGGCTTTACTTGCTGCCCACACACACAATCGCTCCATTGCTGACACTGAGAGAGAGAGAGAGAGAGAGAGAGAGAGAGAGATAGAGAGAGAGACATTAACAGCAAAAGCAAACTGAAAAGCAAAAGGAACACGGAAATTAATAATACCAACACATACAAAGGAAAGGTATGTAACAGATATGTATTTACTGGCATGTAGTAGATGTTTTTGAAGAGTACTCTACATACTTTGAAACATCCATATGTGGCAGCAGTACGTATCTATGCACATATGTCCAGCATAACTACTGCCATGGACAAATCAGTGTGTAGCTGTGTGCAGGGGGACATAACTGTGACATATGTAGCTCAGCATTAAATGTCAAACATCTGATCCATGTTATCTGTGTTCTGTACAGTAGTGTGGACAATGGTTGTTTGGGGGAGTAGCGCAAAACAGCTATATAAACAGAGATGTGACAGAGTAACACATGCATGATAGTCATAATCACATGTAGCTTAGCAGTGGCAACTGCTGTACCAGGCTAGTATGCTAATCTAGCATTTGTAGTTATATACACACCCTCTAATATTACTGTGTGCTCACATGTGACACCTGTTCATGTTGCAGCAAGGCCCAACAGGTCAGCCGTGAGGTCCAGGGACTTACAACAGTGTGGATCTTGTGTGTGTATGGCACACACATACGGAGAGATGTATATGTGTCAGGTATATTAACATCTGCACATGTGCATAGAGCAACGGACATACTGCAACTGTATGTGAAGGGTGGACATATATATGTTGGTGAAGGTTGTTATGTGCATATTTGTATGTAGGTTGTAGTGTGTGGCAAACAAGACAGCATACAGTGCTGGTATATGACATGCGGTGGTTAAACACTGTGGGTGTGATTTGTTAAGTTTTCAATGTTGCAGCCAGTGAGGCTTGCTAAAGCTACATGGGCTGAGAACACCTTCAATGCATTTCTCACAAGACTGTGCGATATCACTACATTACTGTATACCTCACATCCTTTGCATAATTGATATTCCCACCATGAAAGGTGGACTGTATATGTGCCTATAAGTATATGTATATGTATACCAATGGATGTGTATATGTATGTATATATATATATATATATATATATATATATATATATATATATATATATATATATAGAGAGAGAGAGAGAGAGACAGAGTCATATATAGTGAGACAGATGTCTGGTGTCAAACCCATGCTGTAAAGCTATAAGCCAACTAAAGCATAGTCATTCACTTTTACACAGTACCACATAGGTAGTAGCCCCCAACATGTTGAACAGGTACCGATGTGTATATACAGCCAAGTGTTACGTCATCTCTCCTTTGGTAATCACATTTCCAAAGGTATTTTGAAATCCCTCGGTGGATCACATAAGCAATAAGGAGTCTGCATGCATATCCACAAAGGTTGTTGTACACCTATAATGAATAGCCATCATTGACAGACTTTGCTGTGTTTGAACAGGTCTGAAATATACCTCAGTCATAAACCCTCACTCACACTATTCGATAGAAACCATAACGAGTGTATGTGACACTGATGACCTAGGCCAGGAATCACTGCTGTGGCTGGGCTTGTCACAACCATACAGATGTGACCTAAGGTCTGGAAAGCGGCAGCACACTCTGGCAAAGATAACAGATGTGTTCATGGAGAAAGCAGGGTCCCCACCTATGACATAATTGAGGTCACATGTACATATATGTATTTGCCACACAGCTATCTGACATGTGCAATGCACATACTGTTGTCATTGTGATATGTCATACAGTAGTAAAAGCAAAACACACAACACATTGACCGACAGTGTCAGACACATAGAGCACACACACTCACCAAGTGCAGAATTCAAACCCCTACCTAAATACTTTCTAATATTAAAGCAGTGCACATTAACACAACGTGCTATACACATTATTGGGAATTCTTCTTTCCATAGGTATATTTGTAGGATGGTGACATCATCAGACTTGACAAAGATAAGTATACCACTTTTAAGGTGTTTTAGTAGTCTCCAAAAAGGTTGCTTCTCTCCAAGGAGATACACACACAGCTGTGAAGTGGAGGATTCAAACCCCTACCTAATTACTTTACGATACTATAGGAATATGCATTAAGACAACACACTATACACATTACTGGGAGCTCTCTTTTCCACAGGTATATTTGTAGCATGGTGACATCATCAGACTTGACAAAGATAAGTATACCACTTTTAAGGTGTTTTACTAGTCTCCAAAAAGGTTGCTCTTCTCCAAGGAAATCACACACAAACACAGTTGTCAAGTGCAGGATTCCAACCCCTACCTAACTAGGTTATGATACTAGAGGAGTATGCATTAACACAACACGATATACACATTACTGGGCATTTTCTTTTCCACAGGTATAGACAAAGTGGGTTACATTGGGTGACATTAGGTGGGCTACATAGAAGGAATTTCTAAACACTTTGGCCATGTGATCATCAAAGGAGAGTTTACTATCTACCTGGGTCCCCAGAGCCATAATTACTTTCTCCGTACATACTGGATTACCACCTATGTGGTAATTTGTGTGCACTTTGTTTTATCCAAAGGGGATGACTATGCATTCTTTGGCATTCTGCTTGAGGGCATTGTTTTGACACCAGGTATCTGTCTCCGGAAGACCCTTCTGGAGGATGTCTGTGTCAGCTGTAGAGTTGATTATGGACCACAGTTAGCAGTCATCTGCAAACTTGTTCAGCCATACTCCTCCCATGCTTGCCTGTACCTCTGAGCAGTATCTACTGAACAGGTGGGGTCCCAGGACCAAGACCTGTGGGATGCCATTTGTGACTGGTTTAGAGTCGGACATGGCACCCGCAACTCTGAACATGTATGTTTGATCTGTGAGCCAGTTGGCCACCCATCCTGTGACATAGCTGTTAATGTTCAAGCTGATAAGCTTGTTCATGATGACAGAGTGGGGAATGGTGTCGAAAGGCCTTAGTGAGGTCCAGGTGGGCTGTGTGGACTATTTTCACCTCCATCTATGTCCTTGTTAACTGTTTCAAATAAGTCAACTAGGTTTAGGAGGCAGGATCTGCCTTTAACAAAGCCAAGTTGGGTAGAGTCCAGTGTCTGGAGGTCCACAGTGTCTCTGTTTATGAGTTCCATGATAATTTGCTCCATAGCTTTGCAGACCAGGCTGAGTAGGCCTATAGGGCAATGGTTTCCAGGTTCTGTTGTGGCACCCCCTTTGTGGAGCTGGATGACTGTTGCTCTATGCCATTCTTTGGGATGCTGTGATACTGGCTTTGGAGAGTGTTTTTTACCTGTGCAGCCATGATGACAGCAACTTCGCAGTCTTCCATTATAGAGATGTGCTCTTTCTTGAGTGAGAGGGGGATAAAGTTAACACTGATCCTATCTGCCAGGATGTTGGCAATATCAGTTGGGTCTGTATATTTAGTGCCATTGAGCTGTAACTCAGAGCAGATCTGAGTGTTGCCATGACATGGACCTGTCTGTTGGACAGAGATCTCCTGAATAGACAGTATGCAACAGAGTACAGATTGAGTTAAATTCAGTCTTGTTGCATGGGGCAACTGTTTGAGGCCAGTAATCCTCCTGCTGAGGTACTTCAGTGGTCTTTCCAGCTGCTGAAGGTGCCTTGTCAGATTCATCGCAAGTGTTTTGTGGTACTCTCTGACGGGTCTGATGACTGATGAGTAGAGGGAACCTCCTTTGACTTACATGCAAAGACCTTGGCAGTTTGTGGGAACACATAGCATGATTTTCTGACCACTTTGTGAATGTGTTTCTGGAAGTAGAGATGACTATCCACATTTGTTCATAGATCCCTTATTATCACCTCCATATTTAGGGTGTTGGCACCTATGTGGAATTTGTATGACTAGCTTGAGGCCATAATTTTGACACCACATCTGTCTGACTGAGACCCTTTTTAATGATGTCTCTGTTGTCCCAAACATCAATTATGACAACTTTTTGGCATTCATCCACAAACTTTGCTAAACATAGCCCTCGTGTGTTTGACTGTATTTCTGAAAAGTATATACTGGACAGGAGGGGTCCCAGGACTGAGCCATGGGGGACAACAGTTGTTACCAGCTTGTACAGGAGACCACACTTCTTACCTTGTGTGATCTGTCTGTGCCCCAGTTGGCAATCCATCAGATGACTGACATATTTATGCACAGGTTGTTGATTTTGTGGATACGACATGTGTCTGGGATGTTGGCAAAGGGCTTTTCAGGGTCTATGTGGGACATGTGTAGCTCATTTCATTGATGTATGTCCTGGGTGACTGCCTTAAAAACAGTCTAGCAGGTTTGGGAACCATGATCTGCCCATGACCAAACCAAAATTGGTAGGGTTGGGTGTTTGTAGGCTCCCAATAGCTCTGTTTATGAGTTCCATCATGATGGACTCCATGGCCTTGCAGATCAGGCTTAATAGGCTTATAAGACAATAGTTCCCATGGTCTGTTGTGCACCAACACTTGTGGAGTGTGACAAATGTTGCTGTAACACATTCAACAGTTTCATATCCTGTACAGATGGTGAGGCTCAACAGACTGTTCAGGTGCAGGGTCTGTTTGTTCTGGAGTTCACTTATGACACAGCTAAGGAAACAATGTAATCCCATAGACGCCATGTTTTCAGGTTTAGAAGGAGCTGTTTATCCATTCCATATGTGATATCTGTGCTTTCACAATCTCCAGGTATGATGATAGGGCCTTTTGTCAGTGAGAGGGGGGGGTATGTATGAGCCTGTCTGACAGGATGTTGGCAATGTCATTCATTTACAGTTTGCACTGACTAAGGACATATATGAGTGTGCATTGCTATTTATGACATAGCGGAAGGAAGCGTCATGGTTCTCTATGGACTCCTTCACAGATTCTTTTGCCAGAACATAGATTGGATAATATTTGGAGAGTGCATTGTTTATTGATGATACTGATTGCAGGTTTATTGATTTTCTTTGCTTTTTCACTTTCTGTTAACAACTTATGTACTTGTGGTACATAGTGTGATTATGACAGGGTTCCAATATATTATATGTGTCTGTTTTCATATAACTGTGTGCACAAGGCAGGATTGGTGAATAGTGACAGGTTCCTGGGGTAAAACATGCAACTGCCAGATATGTGTGGCCCACTGCTGTACTCAGACATGGCCTAAGTGTGTGAGCATGCCCAGTATGACCTTTCAGTATGTTGTTGCCTGACATTTGCTTTGTTTATTTAAGTGTGTGAGCATGCCCAGTATGACCTTTCAGTGTGATGCTGAATGAAATCCACTACATTTGTTGAAGTGTGTGAGCACGCCCGGTATAGACATTTATACTATATGTGTGTGGAAAATTAAGTTGTATTTTTACAGCAGGGCTCACCTTTGTGTCAAAGATCAACAGGGATCATGCTGTGCCTGCAGTGCTTCCATGAGACACTTTGCATAGACTTATCAATATTTCTACATACAGGGGGGGCAGCTATTCTTTGTAAATGTCTACCCAGGGGCACACCTGATTGTTACTGTGGGTGTACATAGGATGAGGGGTTCACCTGACACTTATACACATTTGCTAGGCCTGCACTGCTATGTAAGGTACACCATTTCAGTCTGTACTGTTGCCTATCGTACTGGCTTGAGGCATACTACTGTACTACAGATCTTAGCGTCCAATGTCACGTATATTAGATTGCGACTTCATAGCCTACCCAACCCACATCACACCACCTGGCCTGCTGTTCTCTGTCTGCATAGGCCTGTGGGGGAGTTTACCCATATGCCTCTTTAGGGGCATGATACAGCATTTCTTTGTGTTTGCATTAGTGTACAATTGTCCTGCTGTGTCTGTGCCAATGAAATGCTGTCATGGCTTAGTGGTTCAGTACTGTGACTATAGTGCACAGTATCCTGGGTTCGAGCCCTGTCACTGCTTTTTATTTTCATGCTGGGCAGACCAGACTGCTTAAGGAACAGTAAAGCAAATATGAGCATGTTTACCTGACTTTGCTCAACTTTGCCCGACTTTGCCAGACCTTGCCCAACATTGCTCAACGTTGCCCGACGTTGCTCTAGTTAGCGCGGCCAATTTTGTTTACATATACTAAATAGTGGTAAAAGCTGCTTAACACTGCTTTATATTGCTTAAAACATGGCAATCATGCCTCAGGTGGTGCTGCAGGGCTGCCTATGTCGGATGCACATAGTACACTCCTTATACATGTTTGAAAACAGGTAGTGTCAAGTTAGGCATCCCTTTTATTTTATGTGCGAGTCAGAGAGAGGTATCATTTCCAGGGTTCCTACTGAGCCAGTGCATGTGCTATGCGTTGCCTCTTTGCCAAGGCCAAGGCATACTGGGCACACCTCCTTCTGCCTACTGGGGCAGGCTCAGGATGTTCCTCCTCCGAGTCACGCTCTGCCTGTGATGGCCTTGGTAATGGTGGGGGCTGTTTGGCCCTGCCCTATGCTTTTCCTGCTACAGCTGTTTTTGCAGGATCATATTGTGTAGCATGGCACATACCGTGACAATTTGGGTACATGTAGTTGGTGAGTACTGCAAGGCTCCACCAGATGTGTCCAGGCACCGGAACCGTGACTTGAGCATCCCAAACACATGCTCGATTACATTTAGTGTTTGTGCATGTGCCTCATTATGGAGTTCTTGTTCAGGTGTGTGTGCATTTCTGATGGGTGTCATCAGCCATGGCTCCACTGCGTATCCAGCATCCCCCACTAGGTGACCGTCAGGGATGTCCCCATTGGCAAATGTCTGGTACAGCTGCGTCAGATGCCAGATATGGGAATCGTGGTAGCTTCCAGGGCAGCCAGAACACACATTCAGTATTATGCCCTGAGCATTGCACACAACCTGGCAGTTGATGGAGGGAAAGCCCTTGTGGTTGATGTAGACCCTACCCCACTCACCGGTTGGTGCTTTGATGTGTATGCACGTGCAGTCAATTGCAGCCACTACCTCAGGGTATTCCGCTATTTTCTGGAAGAGACGCATATTGCTGTCCAATGCCTGATGGGAATTGGGGAAATATACATGATCACCGACGTGTGCTGACATGGCATTCAGGAACTGGTGCAGTACCCTGGATGCTGATGCCTGTGAAATCCCAATCATATCACCAGTTGGTCTTTGGAAGGTACCTGTTGCTAGTATTCTTAGGCCAATACATACCTTGGTTTCCACTGGGATGGGTTCCCCTTTGTTGGTTCTGTGTGTGAGTCATGGCCTGCACAGCTCAACAATTTGCTGCAGGAGGTCTCTGTCCACTCTATAGTGCTCCACTATCTCCAGCTCATGTAGCACCTGGTAGGTTACCCTGCGTCTGTAAAGTCTTCTCCGTCTCCTCACTGTGGGTTGCTCAGCAGCATTCGCAATGGCACTACCCTCAGCATCTTGCACATGTTGGCTTATAATAGCCATGGCAACCCCTAACTTTTTTGTCTGAGTTAAGCTTTTTAAGTTTTCACTCTCTTTGTATACTGCAGTGCTGCAGTGTTTTTGAGAAAAACATGGGGAAATGTTGTTTGCAGAGTTTTAAGTGCTGGGCTGGGCTGGGCTAGTGTACTGCCTGTGTAATTGGCTGATTCTGATTTATTTCACCTGGCAGCTTTGCTAGTTCTCCTTGGTTAACTTCCTACTACTTCTTTTCCTTCCTTTTCCATTTCTGTTTCCACAAGGGGCAGCGCCACGCAAACAAGTGCAAAAACGCGCACACGAGTGCACATGTGCACACATAGGCTTACACAGGCTTAGGCGGGTGCACATCCACGCACACAGGCTTAGAAAGGCTTACACAGGCTTAGACGGGTGCACACACATGCACACAGGCTTAGGTTTACAGGCACTCACATGCGCGCACACAGTGTAAGCACATTTGCAAGAAATTTCAGTGATATCCACAGCGTACACCTTCGGTTTCTGGGTTTCAGCTAGGACAACTGTAGACATGCCTCTTCCAATCCTGAGTAACTCACAGCAAACACAAGCCACTCTGCTCCAATAAGCTTACAGTCTTTAATACATACCCCCCATGATGTCACCTATCTTCTACTCTACTACTCCCCTACTCCTACACTTACACTCTAGGGACATGGCTCACATGCCAGGGAAAATTGGGATTCACTATCCTTATCCTCATTTGCATAGGATTGTCTACTAATGCTTGGTTACATCTCTCAAACTGAGCTTCCCCCCTTAGCAACCACTACTCAGTAGCCATGTTGTCTTCAGCCTGCCATTCACCTGCATGGCAGAATAATATTTTTAATAAGAATGCCTATTTTTGCCTATTTTATATTTATTTTCTGGTTTTTAAAGTGCGACACGTTTGCGCGGCGCTACGCTTAAACATCGGAGATTGGGAAAAAACATTTTTGATTTTTATTAATTTTTCAAATTATAAAAATGCCAGTGGCCTTATATTTGGCCATTGGCATGCTTCCTCAACTGGATGCATCCTTTATTTGTAGCTGTCATAGCTCCATTTTGCTATTTGCAGAATGGTACTTCGTTACCAATGGAGTACATTTCTGCAAATAACTCTATTCTTCCACGGACAGGTTAGTGTTTCCTGGATCGCAAATGTACCTCATTTTCATAGCTTTCAGCAGCGAATGAGGCAATTTGCATAACTTAACACTGTCCGTGCAAGAGTAGTTTTAGGAGCTCTCATGCACGCCCCTGCCGGCTGTTGCTGGATCACTCAGCAGACATATTGGCTGTCTGCCGTCTTACACTACTCTTAGACTTCGTGCAGGCCTTCATGTTTACAGTTAGCAGGTACCACTTCCATATGGCAACAAGATCCAGTGCATTCAGAAACTATAGCAGGTTTCTAACTGAAAGGTTCTGTGGCAGGTTCTTGAATATATTCTGTGTGACCTGCCACTCTCTCATGTGGTCAACCATGATTGCTGTCTGCATGTTACACTCCTGTCACTCCCAACCATATTTTTGTAACTCCTGTGTATGACTGAATACCCTACTGCTTGTGCACCTTTCTGGCACACAACATTTTTGAGGCCTGCTCATGGAATACCATGGACTATCTATCAGAGTTTTACTTCAGTTTGTCATGATCTGTGGAGTTGAAGGTGCTTGCTTGATCATATCACACATATAATGGGTGGCTTTCCTGTAGTGGCTTCCTGCCTAACAGACATTGCACAATGCAAGTACATCATGACAATAGAATAGAATAGATAGTGACAGTTGACTCAACACCCCAATCCTATGTAGAAAATGGGACATGAACAGAACAGGTATATCTCATTCTGGAACAGAATCCCCATCTACATAAAACAAAGTTCATCCCTGTCCATATTCAAGTGCACCACTTAGATGTATTGATGGGAAACAAAAAACTTTACACTAGGACTGCCCCCTGTACTACTATCAACTCCTAAATGCTATATCCCGTGCATGAGTCCACTCAAATTATCTATGGTATGATCCTGATTATTGTCATTGGGGTAATGTATAATTCTCCACCATGGGATGTGTAACAGCAATTTCTAACTAAATGGGATAGGTTATTTTGAGCACAAAAGTGAAAACTGTCTAGGCTTAGAATGGCCCATAAGGACAACTAGCGTAGTACTTCACTATGACATTATGATAGATGTTTCCCAAAACAGTGAGTTCATCACTGTGCTACAGAGTGATGTTCCAAAAGACGTGCAGTATTCTGGATGCTATAGCCTGGACACATCCTCAGTATCACCTGCTGGCAGGAATATGTCATTTTGGTTATATAAAACTAGTCAAAGCTGCTTCAGATGAGATAACTTGACTGAATGGACCAGACATTTCATGTTTTCTTATATAGCAAACAAAGCCCACCACAACCAGATGCATGTGGCTGTATGCCATGTTACTGCACAAGTGCCATAATTTTAACTCCAAAATTGCCAAACCTCAGTGTAAGTTATAACTCATTCAAAGGCAGGTCTGCTCAGTCTATTAATCTTGACCAAATTGGCTTTATTTACATTTTCATCAAGTAACCAACAACAGCTTCCTGTCTGGAAATTGTACATTGACAGAATATACAGTGCTGTAGAACCCTTATCTTCTAGGTTGATAAAGGATGGGTCAGTATATACTGTACATGCATCATATATAGTCTGTTAGAAAGTAACATGTTTGGCATATGCTGTGTCCAACTATCCTGTAATACTCTGTGATTGTCTGTATGTGTTACATAGGCTTCATCTTCAGATACCATTATTTGATTTTAACTTCCACTCAGTCATCGTAAGGAATACAATATGAGCAGAAAGATACAGTCTGAGGAATTCCTAAGTGTTCTGTAGTGTAAATGTCAAAACGATATCCATATATACCACTTGTCTATACAACTCATAACTGTAAATGCATGTCAGTGAAGCTAGCTCCATTTGAGTAGGTGGATAGAGCTCTAAATCTGAGCCAGGTGACAAACGTTTGAGTAGTGGTTTGGGTGTCTAATATAGATGGCTGGGAGGAAGAGGAATGATGAGATATTTCCTGCTCTTCTTTTCTAGAGGGTGAGTGTGAGAGCTTGCATAGGGTAAGATTATTTCTGGTGCCCCAGCCATTATACTGGGACCATAAAAGAGAAGCTCTTGCTAGAATACATAAAAGGGTAAAGGAGGGTTACACCACCACATAGGTTTCTTTAGCTATTTCTCTTCTGACACCATTGTGCAGTGACTTAGTGATATCAATCCTGCAGTGGGTGGTGAGTCTCAAGCAAAACTCCCTGTATTAGTATTCACTGTGTGCATGTGATTGTGTGTGTATGTATGTATGCATGCACATATATATATATATATATATATATATATATATATATATATATATATATATGTATGTATATATATATATATATATATATATATATACATAGAGTGCAATGAAAAAGTAATTGCCCCCTTCCTGATTTCTTATTTTTTTTGCATGTTTGTCAAACTTAAATGTTTCAGATCATCAAACAAATGTAAATATTAGAGAAAGATAACCCAAGAAAACACAAGATGCAGATTTTAAGTGATTTATACACATATATCATAAACATGTGTTAATGTTGTTTTAGATTTTAAAGTAGTGTGGGACAATTGAGTAAGATAAATTTTAAGCTCACTATGTCTAAAGTTTTCTTGATACAATATGGGTTTTAAGAATGTTTTATAAGTGGTTTTTATAAGTGTTTATTTAACATTTTGAATTAGAATATTGTTTGTCGAAATGTTCAAATTAGTTATTAAAGGATGGTTCTTAAGGTTTTTTAGAACAAGATATATATATATATCTTTTTGATAATTGAATAGGTCTCTGCACAACTGAATGTAATTAATCAATTAAGAATTTAGTATATAAAATATGCTAGTTGGCTTGTAAATGTTGTCTGATGAAGGTGAGACACTGAGCTCACCGAAAGCTTAGTTTGTACTTTGCTTACGTTATTGTTGGTGAATAAATCGGCTTTTGGGAGTGCTCAACTGCTTAGTATTTTGTATTTTTCTCTAGTTTGTGGTCTACTGGTATGTTTTCGAACAGTTTGTCGGTCTTGGTTTACCCTGAGCAGTTTGGGCATGTCTTCCCAAGGATCTTTATTTTCTCAAAATGAGGATGCACCCTGTAATTCTTTAGCAGGAGAGAGTTTTCCGAACGAGGCGAATGCCGAAGGTAATTTGACTCTCTTGCTTCAACTTGTCATGGAGCGTGTGGACAAGTTGACACAAAAAGTAGACGCATTGCAAGTTATTAGCGTCAACGAGCCAAAGAATACTGAAGTTTTAATGCAGCCAGCTGTAAGTGTTCATTCTAATTCTCCGGTTTCTTTTAATAATCCGGAGGCATTGCGGCTTTGCAGTACTAGCGCTTCCGGTGCTGTGCCGGTTACTGTGTCTGGCTCTTCACAGAGATCGGATTGCATGGATATTCCACCAGGGCAAATTAGCAGAAATACAACAAGGAACAGTGAACAGGAAAGAATTAACTGCCCTGTTGTTAACGATGTGGCAAGCCCTTCTATTAATAGATTCCTCAGCCATACGGATTTTTTTAGAGATGAGGTTATGGAAGAAAGAACTTCTAATAGTCAAGAAAACGTAAGTGACTTGTCCCACACTATTAATATGTTTGATTCTAAATTGTTCAAGTGCAGGAAACTGCAGCTTGAAATCTCTTACTTGAAAGAATGTGTAACTAAGAAGCTTGTTCCAAAAGGTTTACGTCAGTGGCGTTTCCCAGTTGGTCTAATTGAGGGTTCAGAATTCCATAGGGACTTGTTGGCCTTGTTTGATCAGCAAGGCTTTGAATACATGAATGTTATGATTATACAGTACCAAAAAGATGTTGACTCTCTTATGGCTGAACTTGCGAATTTGGAGCAAGCTATTAAAACTGATTCGGAGTTTTTTAGGTACAAGTATGAATTTTTGCGTATTTTTAGCAGCATTGATGCTACTATTAACAAACTCACCAGTAATAAAAGGAAGAAAATCCACAGAGACATTAATGAATATCGTCTCCAGAAAGCTTACCCTCGACCACCACTGTTGTCTAACAAGCTGGAAAGTACAAGTTTAGACAGAGTAAATCAATCTAGTAAACACCATGTAGCTTGTGGTCAAGACGATGTAATACAGGAATCTCACGAAAACGAAGAGTTGCCTCCTCTTCGTCGCAGTGAGAGACTCCTTAGCAATGCTAGTAAATCTGCCAACACTAATACTAAACGGTCGGATAAAGACAACAGGGACGAGTTTAAGGAGGACATAGTCAATAGTTGTGACAATGTTAACTACCAGCAGGGTTTTCCCAGGGGCAACAACAACAGAAAAAACAAACAAGTGAATGGACAGAACAGGAACAATCAGAACAGTTACAAGAATCGGAGAGGTCAACGCAGGAGATGATTAATCGGTTTTCCTATCTAGTGATCCTCACGGACTCAAAAGGGGACTTTAAAATCTATAACTACACTTCTTTTAATATTGACTCTGACATGGTGGAGTTTTTTTCTAGGGGGTTATCCTTTGTACCTGATAAGCCGTTTGATTTGGTTAAAACACTGATTGATCTCAAATTATTTGTGAGAAAACTCAATTTAAAAATCTTGATGGGTGACGGAACTTCTTTTTCAGGTACACTTAGGGTCCCTAGTGTATATAACCCCCCATTATATGACACACTTCGTCTATTTGAAAAGATGTGTGAATATGATTTGAGAGCCCTTAAGGCTAGCCATCCCTCCTGCAAACGGCATTATAACACTACAAGAGAAGAAAATCAATTTCTAGTATTGTTGAAAAATTGTAATATCAGGGTTATGAAGCTGGACAAGGGGGGTGGGCTAGTCTTTATGGATAACTGTGTGTATGTCCAAAACATGAACTTATTGCTTGAAACTGACAGATACCAAACCGTCAGTATTAACGAGGTTAACATAGCCTATGCAAAAATAAGGGGTTTGATAGAGGACCTATTTTTGGAGAATTGTATTGACCTAGACTTGTATCATTACTTGAATGTTTCAGCTCCTAGGTTGCCAGTTTTATTTGGCATTCCAAAAACTCATAAGTCTTTGGAGCAACTTCCTTTTCGTCCCATAGTAGATGGGCGTGGTTCCATCACTGTTGCTTGTGCCAAATACATAGATAGCATCTTAAGACCTTTAATTTCTCAAGAATTTCATATTTGTAAGGACTCGTGGAGCTTTCTCCAAGAAATGAGCAAAATACCTTTTCAAGCAGACTCCTGGTTTTTGACAGTTGATATTAAGGACTTATATACAGTCATACCACAAATGTTGGGTATCCAATGGATACGTGAATTTTTATTTGAAAGAAAAGTGGACGATAATGTGATTTATGTGGTTGAGATACTATTAGAAATAGTTTTAAGTAACAACTTTATGTCCTTTAATGATAGTATCTACCTTCAGAAATCAGGAGTAGCGATGGGATCGCCTTGTGGTGGGAGCTTCGCCAATGGTGTATTAGCCTATTGGGAAAAGAATTTTTTATTCACTGACCCATGTTTTATGTCTTATGTCACCTGGTACACTAGGTACCAGGATGACATGTTTTTTATATGGAAAGCTTCCCCTTTAGAAATACCTAAATTTTTAGACTCCCTTACAAAAAAGACGTCTTTCTTAGAGTTTACATATAATTTGCAGGAATCCAGTATTAAATTTCTCGACATCCTCATTAAGAAAGACGTGGTGAATTCTAAGTATAAGAGTTTGATATATCGAAAACCTACTTACTCAAATGCGTTTTTGCATTTTACGAGCTCCCATCCTAGTTATCAAAAGAAGGCCATAGTTAAAGGCCAGATGGTTAGAGCCGCTAGAATGGTCTCTGAGTTTGAAGATTTTTTGCAGGAATGCGAACATTTGAGTAACATGTTTAGCAATAGAGGCTACCCTGGTTCGTTACTTCTGGATATTAAAACAGAAGTCATTACTAAAAGAAGCGAGGGTTTTTATAAACCCTTTTTGTATATTGAAAATAATGTTTTGGAAGTTGACATTGGTTCTCCATCTCCATTGAGCTGTGGAAAGGCTAACCTATCTGAGTCTAGACTGAGATTTTTTTGTACCTATTCAGTTGATCATTTTGAAATCAGGAAGGTGCTTAACAAATGTTGGGCACTTATCACTGAAGATACATTTTTGACCAACAAGTTAGGAGAATGCCCAAAAATTACTTTTAGAAGAGGGCAAAATCTAAAAAGCCTGCTTGAATCAAAATCTAGGATTTCAACTCAATGTTCTGTAGGAACAAGGAAATGCGGTGCTTGCAATCAGTGCAAACACATTCTTACTGACTTAAAGGTTAGAATTAGGGACACAGAATATAAAATAATGGGGAAATTTAGCTGTGAGTCTATTGGTGTGGTTTACGTGGCTGTATGTCAAAAATGTACTGCATTCTATATTGGAAAAACGAAAAGAAAACTTAGGCAGCGCATTTATGAGCACACCTACGCTATAGCCAAACAGGATGTTAACAATGTCCTTGCCAGGAATATTAATGCCTGTCCAGGACATTGGTTCAAGTTCACAGTTTTAGGAAAGTCATTTGTTGACAATTTAAGTGGTCCTTGGCAGATCTATTTAGAAGTAAATGAACTTTACTGGCTGCTACGCACATGGGCATATATTAGCCCAGGCTTAAATGAGTATGTCTCTATTGCTCCTGTTCTGAAATTGTTATCTAATAAAAGATGATTGTTTTAGGGGTTACCTGCTTTTTGAAGATGAAACTATTTTAGCAGTAAGTAGGTATAAGGCTTATACAATGTAGAATAAGCCTAAGGTGTTTAACTCTTAGGCTTATGGGCTGATTTTCTTTTAAGTTATTTGTAAGTAATTTATTTGATTTTTAATTAGAATATTTTCTTGATAGAACACGATGAGAATTTATTGTAGTTCTATCATTTTACATGTGTTATACACATATATCATAAACATGTGTTAATGTTGTTTTAGATTTTAAAGTAGTGTGGGACAATTGAGTAAGATAAATTTTAAGCTCACTATGTCTAAAGTTTTCTTGATACAATATGGGTTTTAAGAATGTTTTATAAGTGGTTTTTATAAGTGTTTATTTAACATTTTGAATTAGAATATTGTTTGTCGAAATGTTCAAATTAGTTATTAAAGGATGGTTCTTAAGGTTTTTTAGAACGAGATATATATATATCTTTTTGATAATTGAATAGGTCTCTGCACAACTGAATGTAATTAATCAATTAAGAATTTAGTATATAAAATATGCTAGTTGGCTTGTAAATGTTGTCTGATGAAGGTGAGACACTGAGCTCACCGAAAGCTTAGTTTGTACTTTGCTTACGTTATTGTTGGTGAATAAATCGGCTTTTGGGAGTGCTCAACTGGTTAGTATTTTGTATTTTTCTCTAGTTTGTGGTCTACTGGTACGTTTTCAAACAGTAGATTTTAAGTGATGGTTTTATTTATTAAGGAAACAAAAACCTATCCAAACCTACATAGCCTTATGTGAAAAAGTAATTGCCCTCTAAACCTAATAACTGGTTGTGCCACCCTTAGCAGCAACACCTGCAATCAAGCATTTGCAATAACTGGCAATGAATCTTTCACATTGCTGTTGAGGAATTTTGGCCCTCTCTTCTTTGCAGAATTGTTCTAATTCAGCCATATTGGAGAATTTCCAAGCATGAACCAACTTTTTAAGGTCATGCCACAGCATCTGAATTGGATTCAAGTCCAGACTTTGACTAGGTCTCTCCAAAACCATAATTTTGTTTTTTTTAACTCATTACATCCAAGTGATGCCTCCAGGTGCATCTGCAGTTAACTCCTACTGACGCCTCTAAGTGTCAAATATTGCTTGTTTATATTTACATTAATAATTCCAAAACCATGCTATGTACAAGGTTTTAAAAGATTTCATCTTAAAGCTTATACGATGGCAAACTCAACTGTATTAATGAATGACATTGATTTAGTGCAGCTAAATAGATATTAACTGTCGTTTTTATGATATTAATTTATATAGATATAATTTTCACATTTTTCTAAATACCTCAACAATCAAGTAAAACACACATAACTCCTTAGTCTCATATGAAAGCGTTCAGCTAGATGAATACAATGCTACTGAAAGTAGGTGTGTAACTCGAGTGGTTGCTGAGATATTTTAAGTTGTTTACAAAATATTACAAATGTAATGGTTACTGTGTTTACTGTGACTTATAAAATTCGGTTTAAGACCTAGAACCTAAAGAATACCACCACTATAAAAATAGCTTATGCTGAAGAGTTTGCCATTTATACTTCTTTCATAACCTCTATGGTTCCAGAGATATGAACATTTGTTTGAAATGTGAGGACATCATTTGATTCTGTCAAAAGGCTTACGCTACACCCATTGGAAGTTACAGTGCAAACTTCCAGAGCTCCACTGGAGTGAATGAGTTAAGCCATTCACAGGTGGACTTGCTTGTGTGTTTTGGATCATCGTCCTGCTGCAGAACCCAAGTGCGCTTCAGCTTGAAGTTATGAACCGATGGCCAGACATTTTCCTTCAGGATTTTTTGGTAGAGAGCAGAATTCATGGTTCCATCAATCACAGCAAGTCATCCAGGTCCAGAAGCAGCAAAGCAGCCATTGACCATCACACTACCACCACCATGTTTGACTTTTGACATGATGTTCTTTTTCTGAAATGCTGTGTTACTTGTACACCAGATGTAACGGGATGCACACCTCCCAAAAAGTTCAACTTTTGTTTCATCAGTCCACAGAACATTTTCCCAAAATTCTTTGTGATCATCAAGATTTTTTTTAACAAAAGTGAGACGAGCCTTTATGTTCTTTTTGGTCAGCAGTGGTTTTCACCTTGGAACTCTGCCATGAATGCCATTTTTGCCCAGTCTCTTTCTTACGGTTGAGAGATGAACACTGACCTTAATTGAGGCAAGTGAGGCCTGCAGTTCTTTAGATGTTGTTCTGGGTTCTTTTGTGATCTCTTGGATGAGTCATCGCGGTGCTCTTGGGGTAATTTTTGTAGGCTGGTCATTCCTGAGAAGATTCACCACTGTTCCGTGTTTTCTCCATTTGTGGATAATGGCTCTCACCGTGATTTGCTCGAGTCCCAAAGCTTTAGAAATGGGTTGGTAACCTTTTCCAGACTGATTGATGTCAATTACTTTGTTTCTCATCTGTTCTGGAATTTCTTTGATCGCAGCATGATATCTTCCTTTTTGGGACCTTTTGCCATAATTCACTTTGTCTGACAGTTTCTATTTAAGTGATCTCTTGATTCAACAGGTCTGGCAATAATCAGGCCTGGGTGTGGCTAGTGAAATTGAACCCAGCTTTCCCAAAAATGTGATTAACCACAATTACTTTATGATTTAACAAGGGGCCAATTACTTTTTTCACATAGGGCCATGTAGGTTTGGATAGTTTATTTTTCCTTAATAAATAAAATAATCACTTAAAAATTGCATTTTGCATTTACTTGGGTTATCTTTGTCTAATATTTAAATTTGTATGATGATCTAAAACATTCAAGTGTGACAAACATAATAAAAAATAAGAAATCAGGAAGGGGGAAAATACTTTTTCATTGCACTGTATGTATGTATGTATGCATGTATGTATATATATATATATATATATATATATATATATATATATATATACACATAAAATAGATATCTATATCTATGTAAATTCTATATATCTATATCTTTAAATGTATCATCATCATCATCTTATTTTGGCTGTTCCCTTTAGGGGTCGCCACAGTGGATCATCTGTTTCCATTTCTTCCTGTCCTCTGCATCTTGCTCTGTCACACCAACCACCTGCACGTCCTCTCTCACCACATCCATAAACCTTATCTTAGGCCTTCCTCTTTTCCTGTTACCTGGTACCTTCCTCCTTAGCATCTTTTTTCCAATATACTCAGCATCCCTCCTCAGCACATGTCCAAACCAACGTAATCGTGCCTCTCTGGCTTCGTCTCCAAACCTTCCAACCTGGGCTGACCCTCTAATATACTTATTCCTAATCCTGTCCACCCTTGTCACACCCAGTATAAATCTTAACATCTTTAACCCTGCCACATCCAGCTCTGACTCCTGCCTTTTTGTCAATGCCATGTTTCCAACCCATAGAACATAGCTAGTCTCATTACCCTCTTGTAGACCTTCCCTTTCACTCTTACTGGTACTCATCTGTCATAAATCACTCCTGACACTCTTCTTCACATACCCCATCCTCCCTGTACTCTCTTCTTCACCTCCCTTCCACACTCACCATTACTCTGAGCTGTTGACCCCAAGTATTTAAACTCATCCACCTTCGCCACCTCTACTCCTTGCATCCTCACCATTCCTCTATCCTCCCTCTCATTCACACACATATATTCTGTCTTAGTCCTGCTGACCTTCATTCCTCTACTCTCTAGAGCATATCTCCATCACTCCAGGATCTCTTCCACCTGTTACCTACTCTCACTACAGATCACAATGTCATCTGCAAACATCATAGTCCACGGGGACTCCTGTCTGTTCTCATCTGTCAACCTGTCCATCACCATTGCAAATAAGAAAGGGCTCAGACCTGATCCTTGATGTAATCCCACCTCCACCTCCACCTTAAACGCATCCATCCCTCCCACCACAGACCTCACCACTGTCACTCTACCCTCATTCATATCCTGTACCACTCTTACATACTTCTCTGACACTCCCGACTTCCTCATACAATACCACAACTCCTCTCTAGGCACCCTGTCATATGCTTTCTCTAAGTCTACAAAGACACAATGCAGCTCCTTCTGACCTTCTCTGTACTTCTCCATCAACACTTTCAGAGCAAACATCGCATCTGTAGTGCTCTTTCCCGGCATGAAACCATACTGCTAAGCAGTAATCATCATGTCCCTTCTTAGCCTAGCTTCCACTACTCTTTCCCATAACTTCATGCTGTGACTGATCAATTTAATCCCTGTGTAGTTACTACAGCTCTGCACATCACCCTTCTTCTTAGAAATCGGTACCAAAACACTTTTTCTCCATTCCTCAGGCATCCTCTCACTTTCCAAGATTTCATTAAACAATCTGGTTAGAAACACTCCACTGCCATTTCATCTAAACACCTCCATGCTTCCACAGGTATGTCGTCTGGACC
>NC_056726.1:694156304-694233804 GCF_019279795.1 Protopterus annectens | reverse complement strand
CTTTGCTGTTCTTTTAACTGCCAAAATTTTCTGGGGGACAGTGCAGAAATACAGGGAAAATCAGGTACATTTCTGATTCTTTAGTTTTTGCAGAACATATCTGATTTTCTCATATTTTGCACTGTCCCTCAGCATATAGAAAGACTGGCTGTTCAATGTTACTTCAGTGGCCAACGTTTTTCCAGTTGCTATATGCTGAATTTACAATGGGCACACTGGTTGGGCTGTCCAATCAGGATGCTCATTTTTAAATAGTAATGAGCAGTCATTGTATGCTCTGCAATATTCCCATTTGTTGATATAAACTGTGGGGTTGGGTTAGTATAATGGTTAAAGTGTTTACCTTACAGACACAAGGTGCAGAGTTCAATTCTCACCTTTGAAAGAGAAATTAGGTAAGCTTTAGTACTTACTTATGAACCTAAGAACTGCAATGGCTAAATCAGTAAGAGTCAAGTCAAAAAACTGCTAACTCATAAAAAGTATTCAAACCAGAATTAAATGATAACATACAAAACATTATGTATATATTGTTATACCATTTTAAGTATGTCACAAAAATTATAATGAAGGCACCGAGGTGTGTACTAAACACACACCTTACTTGTCAGGAAATACTAGTGACAATCTTTATTATAATATAATAATGATTGGGGGAAATGGTAATTAAATGAAACAACTATGAAATGTTTTTGACTATTAGACCCTAAGAAACAATAGTAATCTATTTGTTAATAAGTACTTTAGTTACACTATATAAATGGTAAGTAATGATCAGTGACAGCATGATGGTGCAAATCAGGAGTTCCATTATCTAGCAGTGGCTAAAAAAGATTGATTAGCAAACCATAAGCCAGAAAGTCAACTGGTCAGGTAGAATAAATACACAGAAATCAGGTCTCCTTCATTTGGGCAATGGTACTGGTTTTGCAACAGGAGCAGTTTTGTGTAGTGATGTCTGCTCAGAACTTACTGCACACAGGTATGTTGACCACAGAATGTGGAGATTAAAAAAAACAAACACCAGTGTGCCAGCGTGGTAAATACAGAAAGCTCCTATAGCTGCCCTGCTGGTGTACTCAGCTATGCTGTTTACCATGACAATTATTTACAGTGGCCTGATGTCAATGGGAGTTATTCCCCCCCAAAATGCTTTAGAAGGATAGCTGCTATGACATTATCAGCTGCACTGTCAAGGTCATACCTTAGCAATAACTGGATGGTGTATTTGAGTGCTTATAAATAGTAACTACATTATTACCCTTTTTAATGTGTGATGATGGCAGTCAAGTATTCCAAAATGGTTTAGCTAACTCATGCAATGAAACATAAGGAAATATATTTTGTAAGTTCTCACAATGCCACACTACAATATAGTTGGTATTCCTCGTGGCTCTCATAACCTATTTATTTATTTATTTAAATTTTCTTACTGGGATAAAACAATGATCAAGCAATGTCCAATTATAGGCCAAGCACAGGTTATATTATAATGTAACAAAACAATGTACAGTATATAGATAGCAGTGGCTTTCATTTATGAGTAAATGTCGAAAATCTGGCAAACAATATATAGAAAAGGGAGAATAAAGTTAAAATAGGAGAAGTAGCAGCCATGGAGATACTGGCAATAGTAGCTAGGTTAAGAAAGCTAATAGACACCAGAAAGGGGGAGCAGATTTTTAGGGGACATAGACTTATCATCTCAACAGAAAACTTTGGACAGCTATTAAAATAAAAGAAAAAGGGTGTTAGAGTGGCTATTCAATTGTCACTCTTAAAAAAGTCAATAAAAAGTCCCCCAAAAGCCAAAGACTGAGATGGGGTTAATTTAAAACATCTGGTCAACTGGGAAGAAGCAAACTGCTGCACTCAATGGAAATTATGAGACACCCCCAAAAGTTTCATGAGAATGAACGTCGGCTGAGATTCAGAAATTTAATATGAAGATGGACAATTTTGTGAATAAAAGGGAGTCTGAAGTTGTTGAGGTGAACAACAAATGTAAATAAATAAATAAAACGTGTCAAGTAACAATACTGCTTCCACTGGAGGCCTGCAACAGGAGAATAATGCATTGAGAAAGTAGAATGCCAATTTGTAGTTTAAAATAACATTGCTGGATGAAGGACAAATTAGGAGAACAGGTCCCAAAAGAAAAATATATGAGTGACTAGGGTACTGGACAGAGAAGAGGGAGCAAATTGTTTGACCTTTATGGCATAAATATTGCCAGCTTGGTCTGGTTTGAAGGTGAAATTCATTAACATTGAGAGAAATTATTGCTTGTTTTACTGCACCCAATGATTGCAGCCAAAACAAGAAAAGTCATATTTTGGTGAGACGTGCAATGAAGAATAAATTCTGTCATTGCTTTAGAGGTCTAGTGACATTTTCAATATATTAAAATATTAAGTTTTTAGAATGATTATATTATTTTCATATAAACTTTAAAACCATCTCAGATTTTGGTGGCAATTTGTGAATGTCAGTTAGGGAAAGTAGAGTTTAGGTTATTGTACCCAGTCATTATCCCAGACTTTTTCCTGCAAAGTATGCTAGCAGAGAGGCTTACTACCACAAACTGTTAATAGGATGCCTCCAGTAGTTGAAAGTCTGACTCTTTTAGCCTTCATTAGCTTGATGTGCAACTCTGCTCATGCTACCATCTCTACTACCTTTTTCAGTACAACACAAGCTCCTTGTTTCCACTCCTATTCTACTCTTCCTCTGTGAAAAAAGGTGTATGTGTGCCTCCTCTTACTCAAACAAAAACAAAATAAAAAAAAAAACAAAACAAAACTCACACACAAGGACTTTGAACCCCTTCTAGAAATCATTCCTCAAATACATTGCCTTGTGCAGACAACCTACTCCCCTTGTTCATCTCACGCTGCATAGATTTCCTTAGCACACTACTTGTCCACATTTATAACCTCTGATCAGTTCAAAATATAATGCCCAACATATGGAAGGCTGGTCTTGTCAAACACCTTCCCAAAGCCCCAGCTTCAGCATGCCTACCACTTCAGGCCTATCTTCATCTTCCATAAATTTTGGAAAATACTGAAAAACTATCTACAACCAATTGTCTCCTTACATCCAACAGTCACATCAACTTACTCTTAAACAGCATGGATTTTTGGGCTGGCCACACAAGAATAACAGCATTATGGTCACTTACAGAACTGATCCTTCACAACATGGATAAAGAAAATCTTTCAGGAGGACTCTTCATTGACCCCAACAAAGCTTTTTATCTTATTGACTACCTCCTCCACTTTCACTCCCTCAAGAAATTTGAGATGGTCCATCACTGTCTGACTCCAAGACTTTTTATAAGATAGGTATTTTGGAGTCAAAATTGGGTCATCCTTATCACCCCCAGCAACCCTTACCAAAGGAGTGCACCAAAACTCTCCTAGTGTGGTTTTCTTTCTTTATTAACAGACTGTCCTCTGATCTCCCTAACAATCATACCACTCTTTACACGGATGACATGGATATTCTTTGATCCAATTGTTCGTGTTCAACTATTCAAACCCTGATTCAGTCTGACCTATATTCCATTAATTCTTGGATGACCAACTATAACATACTCCTTAACTCCTACAAAACAAAAAGTATGATATTGGTAACCCCGCAATAGCTGAACACTCCTTAAAATCTCAACATCACTTATCTAAATGGTATTAAAATAGAAAAAAAAAATCTTTTAAAAAAGGAAAAAAATCAAATCTCTCTTTTATTCTGGCCCTTGAAAACATCTACCTTTGTCTCCAGACCAACAAGAGTTATGATAGGATAGAGTTCTAGTTCAACTCAAATAGCATTTCCCATCACAGCTATGGTCTCCAAAAATGCTCAGCTACTTTAAAGTCCATTGAAAATAGAATCTGCTGATTCATTTCCAATCCCCCCCATTGTAACACCACTGCTCTACCCTTTTGAAGCCAGATGACTCCTGGTCACCTGTGGAGTTGAGCTTCTCTCTGGGTCTCTTCTTTTCAAGTTTCTTCAGCCAGGTGCCTTCCTTCCTTCCTTCCTTGTGCTGACAAACTCCACAATGAAAACACCTCCTACAATCTCTGAAACTCCTCCAAATTAATTCCCTCACTCCAGACTCCCCAAACCAACTATACCATCTCAGTTCTTGCACCCAAATTTTGGCAATCCCCCACCTCTCATCTAAAAGAAATGTCCTCTTTTGCCACTTTTAGAGCACAATAAAAAGATACATCCAACAAAGATATGACCGCCTGAGCTTTTACACTGCACACATCACCTAGCCTATCTCCTTACTTCAGCTTCCACCTTCTGTTCTCAGCTGCTGCTTACCTCCCATATTTACTACTAAAATTAATCCACATTTGTTTTTTACCTATTTTAATAGTATTTGCTCATTGCTTCAACTGTCTGCTCAACTTTGTACCTTCAGTAATTACTTCATGTTTGTGAATCATTGCTTGTAAATTTCTTCACCTTGTGTGTGCTTGCAAATCTTCTGTCATGAGCAATGTACTACCCAGTAAAGAAACTTAAATAAAAATAAATAAATGAAAATAATAGGTTGCAAGCACAACAACTATTGTACTAACATAGTAAACTATAATATTCTAGCTACTAACTGGTCATGTTGCATTATCTGTTAAGTATAAGCAGCAAGTTACATTCTTAAAGACTGTGATCTAATTTAGCATTGATAAAGTCATTCGCATAGTAAAAATATTTTTATTTGTGGGTATAGATTTAACTTGGCTTTCCAGTCTTTGAGACCAAGCCTATCTAAGAGAAAATGATGAAACTCAAAATCTGTATTCTCAATACACAGAAAAGTAGAGGTACTTCAGTATCACTGAAGCTGTAGAAATCAAAAGATGGGTATCCCTCTCACTAATGGTGGTGGAAATGCCAACCATCAATATCTACAGTAGTTAAGTAGTATTTTATCCTTAAAGTATAAATCTGTAGTAGTATTACAGATTATTTCTGTCAGACATACACAATAGATTGCTTAGAGTTAAACCATCAGTATCATAAATAATAATGGATATAAAGTAAATAACACATTAATACTTAATTTCCAGTGTCTGTATGGAGTTGAACAGTAGTGCAAATAAGCCAGACATTTCTGAGCCTATACTATGTCCCACATAGCTTGCACACTCATCCAAGTGAGCCCTGTGTAGTTAAAAATTCTACTCAAGTACCACCCTCATCAACAATCAAAATAATTTATGCTAGATAATCAGCCTCGCACACTGCAATTAAATCATGTTAGCCCTTCAAATCGTCTTTGTGGCACAAAAAGATGTAGACTGACTGTGTCAGAGGTGACTGGGGTTTAGTTAGTAGCTCTACCACTGGAGCCAGGCAGGGAAGGGGAGGAGTGAAAGGGCATGGCCCACTCTCATCTTTGAAAGGGTGAAGAAAGCATTCACTATGCAACATACTGGGTAGGTGTGATTGTTCCTGGTAGTTACTGGAGAAACCACCAATTATGCTTTGGTTTTGCATGGGGTTGCTTGAAGGGAATGTCTGTTGTGGTAGTGAGGAGGGTGTCTTTCATAAACAGCCTGCTTCATGCCCCTTCCTGTGATACATCAACTGTATATAGGGATATTAGGGCTGCATACAAAAAAATCATAAACCATGTCTGATCACTTTCTGAATGATATCTCCTCCCAGGACACCCTTGTGTCAGTGATGAGGGGATGGCAAATGGGATGATCAGCTGTGAATGGGATGAGGATCAAAAGGCAATAAGGACAAAGTGACACAAAAATTATAAATACATTAGAACTGTAGGTCCATCAGAGCGCTCCAAATATGAACTAATCATTATTTTAACTGTATTGACTAATCAGTGAAGAACAAAAAAAAAAAAGATAACACACAATGTATACAATCCAAACACTTAATACTATGCCATACCCTAAAACAAGACTTTCAGCAGTGAGCTAAAATAAGAGCATCAATTAATAGAGAGCATTGGTCATCTAGTTCTTTAAAATTGCAAGAAGAGCTAAAGTACACATAATCTCACCAAACAGACATGCACATAGAGAAGGGTATCAGACATCACATTTAAAACTCTCTCATTTTTTTTTCTGTTGAAGGAGGAGTTATCAAATGAGCCAAATGGCTTAAATAAGAATATGACTTTACTGATGTGCTGCTATAGAGTGACATTGAACTGCTCTTCTGGGACTATATACTTTGTTTTCCAGTGCTTGGCACAGAAGAGCTTGGTCATACTGGCTAAAGTTCAGCATACATCGTACACTCCCTCAGTAAACCTGCTTACCTTCTTATACTCCCCAAATATCCAGAATTAATATCTCAGGGTACCCACAGAATCAAACGCAACATTAATCTTATTGATGACCCTATTCCAATATGGTTGAACCTTAGAACGATCCCAAAATATATGTAAATTATCTGTTCCCTGTCAACTGTACCTGCAACATTTACTTGAGTATACAATACCTATCTTGCATTGTCTGCACAACATATAATACCATCTAAATATTATACACAATTGCAGATCATGGTACTTGGTCCACTTTCATAACAAGTCTATCGCTTGCTATACTTAATCACAGTCTCCTTGCTAGAAAACCACATTCTTGTGCTACTTCCATTTGCCAGTGATTGACCATTTAAGAGCACCAACTCTATTGATGCAGAGGTCCTAAGAGATCAGCCCTGTCCCTTTCATATCCTCTTCCATTGATTCCATGTCAGAGGTTTACCCCATCCTCTCAGTAGAATATATACATTTACCCCATGCATGCTTCAATTGTCAACAGGTAAACCATTCAGAAACAGGTAACCCAAATTCTACAACCACAGCATCAAAACTCTTCCATTCTCTTTTAACTGGAGATTGGATGGCCTGTGGCTATTCTGTAATACCTCTACCAGTCCAAACACTCCTGGACCCCTCCATAACAAGGTTAGCCACCTCAGGATGCTCCCAAATCCGGTCCCTAAGCCCCTTTCCCCACACTAAGTCTCCTAAATTTATCACATCCATAGAGGTTTGATTAGCCTATTCCTGAAAAACATTTCTCCCCCCAGCTTCAATATGTGATATTGAATCAATCTCTTCAATGAGTTATCCTCTGCTAGATAAATAACAAAATTTAATTGGAAAGCTGGGGCATATCTTTCTAGACTGAGTATACCCAAGCCCCAATAAAAACATGAGAGATGCCCTAAGGAAGCTGACAGCCTCCTTTCCTCCCCCCAAGATAGCAACATCAATATGAGTTGAATAAGCCCAAGAGATGGATATATTTGTGGAAAGGGATATTCCTCACCACATATAATATGTGAGGCAACACCATCATCTGGACAACTTTAATTTTTCCTATCAGAGATTGAAAGACGCTAAAACTTAGTAACAGGTCTCTCACCTTAGATTTCAGAATGTGACACTTCTCTGCAATAGTGTTAGCAAAGGAGTCTGTCAAAGACAGGCCCAGGAATGTTGCCTCATCAACAGGGGGGATATTCAAGTACCAAGAACATGCCAATACTCCATGACTCATTATGATTGCTGACTTAGAGGTGTTTCAGCAAAGACATGATACTAAGTAGAATGATTCAAAATTTCTTATTACCAGTGTGACACCCCTGCACTGGCCCGGTAATCAGGGAGCCTCAGTCCTCACCATTAGCACCAGTGAGGGATGTACACATTGGGATGATGACAAGTACACACACAGTAAAGTACAATTTCCCTTAAGAGCACACAGAGATCACAGTCAGTCTGGGGCTGGTTTCTTCCTCTTTCTCCAGATCCCCAGTAAGACTCCCCATTGGCACATCTATAGGGTTAAATCTCAGCTGAGTGGTCAAGCAAAAACATCCAGCACCCTCCCTGTCCAACCACACACATGCACACACACACACACACACACACACACACACACAAGATTTGATTTATTTACTGGCACAGGTTTACTAGCTATGTCCCCTTCTGCCCAGACAATAAGGTAGTTATCACTGCCGCCAACCACTACTTATCAGCTACTATTTATTTTTATTTATTTAACATTTGTTGACCGGGAATGTCCAACTAGGTTCCACAGAGCCTGTTTTCAGCGGAGGCCCGGGGAGAAATGCTCCAGATTTATTTACTATAAATGTATACTATACTATAAAGGCCCTTACAAAGGGTGACCAATTCTACTGTGTAATGTTACTATTATCCAAATGTAAAGTGTGACCAAGACCAAGGCTATTTAGGAGTGGCCTGTACAGTGTCAACAAATGCATATGCAAGTACACTAAGAGCTTAAATATCTCTAAACAAACCAGCCACAAAGATAAGTGTAAATATATTTAATAATAAACCAGAAATACTCAGTTGATACAGTAACTACACAGTTCAGAATCACAGGAAATATTTTAAAACAACATTGCAGGACAGTCTCAAATAAATACAGAAAACATCTAAACTAATATTTACTATATTCCTGTCTACATCTAAAAGAATTTATTGTACCCTAGACTTACTTACAGAGTAAGGCAAATGTAGTACTGGTGATGAGTGGATGTCTCTAGGTCCAAGACAAGATACAAAATTCACACTGTGTCTCTGAGAGAGTTCTTAAATTAATATCACATATTACTGCTCAGTTAGCCTGGATGACATCACTCTTTGTCACCTGCCTTCAGTTCCCAGGCTAACAGAAACTTAACAAAATTTAACATTTCTGTGTGAAAATATACATCTCTCAGATGTTTGCTCAGAACTGGAAGTCATTTTATATTTGAAACCTAGTAATTATTTCTGTTTCAAGACAATATAAAAACCTGTAGCTCTTGAAATTGTGTCTGTTTCACTGAATCTAAGAGATATCCAAATAGTAAAACAATTTCAACTTATTTTCTTGAAGGTTTGCAAGTTAACTCTGTATGTTCTAGCTTCTACTATTAAAATATACATTTGCACAGGTATATAGTCTATATAAATTTCTGTTCTTTTCCAGTAGGGTACACTGTGGTTACATTCTTGCAGCTCAGTACATAACAAACAGTTCTCTTACATTTATAGGACAAGCTTATGAATCATATTACTATTCACAAATGACACGATTATTTACAAAATTCCAGATACCTGAGCTGGCAGTGTCACGTTTCTATATAAATCATATTAATATTTTCAGGTGGCATATAATTATTTACAAAATTCCAGATAGCTGGACTGGCAGTATTTCCCCGGTGTCACACCAAGCACCACAGATAAATTGGTATTCAACAGAAAGCAGCCATCTGCAAAGATAAGAACAATATCAATCAATCAGCTTAAGTGAGTTTGAGGAGCAATAACTACTTTAACACTAGCAGCTAACTATTCCATAACAGGAAGAGTGACAGACACAGGGGGCACCCTTGCCTACTACCCCTACTAATAGTGCCTATACCTGAAAGACCCCATTATACATTACTCTAATAGTGAGGGATATGCACAGCCTTTTGATCCATTTCAGGAACTGTGACCTACAATCCTTTTGTTGGAAAACATGAAAAAGAAAATTCCATTCTACTGAGTCAAAGGCTTTCCTGATGTCAAACAAAACTATTCCTGTTTCCTGACTTAAGTCACAAAAGCACTTCAGGAAGGAACACACAAGCCAACAACTGTCAACTATCTCTCTCTGTTTATCTCTGTCTCTCTGTTTCTCACAAATCTGCTTTGCCCTTCCCTAGCTGTCCATGGAAGAATATCATCTAATCAGGAAGACAGGATCTTAATGAATATTTTCATGTTGACATTAGACAAGGGGATAGGTCTAAAATCCCCCTAGTAGGGAATGTCTGGTTAATCTTTTTGGCTTAATGTGATAAATCACTGAATTAAAGTCCTCACTGCCTCAGTGCCCATCCATAACATAATTGAATAACATTGTAAACAGACAAACCGACCTCTTTGCACCCCACTTGTAAAACTCTGCAACAAACCTATCAGTGCCAGGGTACTTATGCAGGTGAAGCTAGAAAATAGCAGTAACCACTTCCTGTATAGAAAAAGGGCAATTCAACAACTTTTTATCAAAGTGGAGACATTAAAGTGTTGAAGCTGCTGCATGATACCAATCCAGTAACTAGACTGCATAGCTACATTAAAAGGTAGTGAGATTCTTTAAGGGAGGTGCACTGGTGTAGCAGTTAGCATAGTCACCTCACAGCAAGAAGTTCTCTGGTTTGATTATCAGCTGGGGTGCATTCTGTGTGGAGTCTGCATGTCCTCCTTGTGTTCATGTGGGTTTCATCTGGTGCTCCAGTTTCTAACCACATTCCAAAGACCTGCACCAGATGAACTGGATGCTCTAAATTGGCCCTAGGTGTGAGTAAGTGCATTCGAGTTTGTGTGGTACACCCTCTGAGGAGAGTTAAGCCTTGGGTTTGCAACTTGAGCCCATAAAAGCTGTACCTGTTACAGAAACAATGAGTGTCGAATAGTGTTCATTGCCCGATTAACCACATGGTACATGAATGGGATGTCTCCTGTGTGGAGTCTCCATGTCCTCCCTGTGTCCACGTTGGTTTCATCTTTGCACTCTGGTTTCTGCCCACATTCCAAAGACATGCAGCAGATGGATTGGACACTCTAAATTGCCCTAGGTGTGAGTATGTGCATGCAAGTGTGTGTGGTGCACCCTCCGAGGAGGATTAGGGCTTGGGTTAGCAACTTAAGCCCATAAAACCTGTACCTGCTACAGAAACAATTAGTATTGAAAAGTGGTCATTGCACGATGTACCACATGGTACATGAATGGGAAAGAGAAGAGTGAGAGAGAGAGAGAGAGAGAGAGATGCATTAAGGGTCCTTCACCCCATATGTCCACCAGACATGATTTTTATGCAAAAGTTCCTCTTCTGCTTTTGAGACACCCAAGAGAATGATTTCTAGAAAGAGAAGAAATTCTTGATTTTGTATACCCTCCCTTAGTTCTTCTACAGTTACATGCTGCTAGACATCTCTATGCATCCTAGTTTTATGGCTCAGTAGACCCTCCCTTTGTCTCCTTCTAATCCCCTCCTTCTCCATTAAATCACCTGATAATGCAGACTTACATCCCTCCCACCAAGTAAGGTTGACCTATGTCTGGGAATACAAATTGTGCTGAATCACATCAGAAATAATACTCCAGGGAATGTGGCCAAGATGAGCACCAGATAGCAGCGGATTTCTTCAGCTCCACCTAGTTTAATTTTTATGACAGGAAATTATCATTTCTAACTTATCCTAGGAAACTTATTTCTACATAAATAGTTTCTGGATATCCAAATCTAGGATAATATAAAAAATACTGATTTAGACAAAATTTCCTGTCAAAACTCTCCTGGGAATATTTCTACTAATCAAAAATCCTCAGAATGAGTTTCTCAACAGGCAACAATCAGGATACCATCTTCAGAAAGAACTACCAACTTTGATATCAAATATGCAGGACTTGACAACCAAAATAGATAAAATAGACACAAAAATTGACAACTTCAAGGAAAAAGGCTCTAAGCAAATGGACTTAATGCACAAAGATCTACAACAACAAAAAGCACAAATGAATGGAATAGAGGAAGTATTAAATAGACAACAGAATGCAGGAAAGAGAAAAAACATTGAATTCCTTCTTAAACAAAATAATCTCCACAACAAACTGGATGACATAGAAAATATGGCTCGTATGAATAATTTAAGAATCTTTGTGCTGCCTGAAAACATCGAAGGCAACAATATGGTAAGCTTTTTATCTTCTTGGTTACCTAAAACACTAGGCTTCCTAGAAGCCTTATCTTTCAGCATAGAAAGAGCCCATAGGTCTTTGTCTTGCTCTAATGCAAACAAAAAAACCCACCTAAATCAATTATTGTTATATTTCTTTCTTCACACGATAAAGAGATAGTACTAAAAACAGCATGGACAAAAGCTCCTATTAAAATCAATGAAGCTGTCATCAGATTTGATAATGACTATTCATTGATGGTCGTAGCTAAAAGGAAAATATCTTTACCTTTAGTAAAAGAATTAAAGAAAGCTCAAATTAAAAGTCATCTCCTGTTTCTAGCTAAACTAAATATATTTTTACTAGAAGGTCCAAAAATATATGAAGACTTAGACTCTACCTTGAAATACATCAAAAAACATAACATTTTAGACAAAATAGAGGAGATAGAATGGGCAAGTCCATCTTTGAAAAGAATGGCATCTGATTAATCTTGGAAAACTACTGACAAACAAAAGAGACTGAAAAACAAATAACTTATACAGTCCACCTACTATACTTAAAGATGAATTAATATTCTATACTCAATGTGTAATCTACAACCATTGCTTTAATGCAAATTAAAGTAAAAATGTAACCAATATAGACATACAATATCTCTGAATTTAATATTCTGAAAAATGAACTCATATCTTAAGGTTAGTTATATTACAAGTTAACTTTTTTCTTTCTTTTTTTCTCTCTTGCTGACTTCATTAGTAAATACTGTGCTTCATTATATGCTGTTACATGACTTGAATATAAGCATGCTGATATCAATATAATTAACTTTAAAATAAGGGGATGGATATATATGTTTATTTAGATGGTAGTGCTTGTGTTTATGGCTATGAGTTGATGTTATATATGAGATATAGACTGCTATACTGTTTAATACATTGGTTTTAGTGGCATTGACAGTGTCTGGTTAAAATGTGTATAGAATGCTCTACCATTGCTGAGAAGGCACTCTGCGATGCCTATTACGTGGTCATGCATCTAACACTAAGAAAGCAGTTAAAAAACTGTAAAATTAGTTGTACTTATCAGAAAGACAAATTTGCATCCCCACAGGCTTAAGAAGCATGTGAGTTTAGGAAGTCTTCAGTGTACTACATTAATCCACAGGAACTTGCTTGCTGCTGCAAATCGAACTTTGACCTCTAGTGATGCGTAATTATGATGAGAGGATGGTGGGCACTCAGACTCAGGAAGGAAAACCGTCACAGAAGAAAAAACGGAACTTTAATGCTTACTAAATAATCAAAATTGTTAAATTATAAAATCAAAAATGTACTGATTTATTTTTTTAAACAGAATAACAATTACGCTGATTTTTCCTAGATAAACCATAAAAGTTAAAAATATTGTGTAAAATAGGTTCTTACTAGCTGATGTGCATTTGCTTTAAACAATACTAGAAATGGTGAAGTCGTTTATTGTTATATATCTTGCTTAAATTTGAACATTTATTTCTCATTGATTTGTAGCTTTTTGATAGTGAAATACTTAATATGAGGTTTTAGGTATACATTCTTGATTTATTTGTATATTTTAAGTGCGTTAAAACCTCATTTGTTATTTTACTAAAATATTAGTCACTATCAAAATCTTTGGCAATGTGGTTTTAACTCTTTGAATGGGATTATATTGAAGCATATTATTGCTGTAACCCCAAGGAAAGATGCTTCACTTGTTATGTTTGCTGTTTTCCTTATATATTTTGCTACATATGCCAATGCTGTAATTGGATGCAATAACATTTCTATTTGAAACAAAATGTATGTTTATATATCCAGATCATGAGTGATATCTGACACAGAGTTCAACAGTAAATTCTTTTAGTTTATACTAGACATTCATTTTAACTATCTCATATCAGGAGATGATGCACTAGATGTGGCCACACAAAATTTCATTTATTATAGTCTACTAACTCATTAAAGTAGTGTCTTTTGGGGAAAAGGTTATATGAGACAATACATTAATGAGGTCTAAGAACTAGACTCAAAAAAGTTTTAGAATGCTGACATAAAAATCCTACTATTTATTAAAAGATTCAGTAAACTAGTACTCATTATTTAAATTACAATAAGAAAACATATTTTGGATTATATGTCAGCTTAGTATGTTGCTGATGGTTATGGAAGTTTTGACTATTGGTGTCTCTCAGTGACTTATTTAAGTGCACAGACTGCACTTGGTAGATGAGCATATAGTATGTAATAATATAAATACTGATTTTAATAAAGACATTCAGACATTTGGTTAAACATACTAACAAAATACATTAATTTGAATGAAACAGTGTTGTAGATGGCGAAAAGAGTGTCAATGCTAATCATCATTCTTTGCTAGTTTGACATTACAATTAACCAACACACTTATTTACTGATTTAATAAAAATCAAATAAAATTAAATTGGTTGCCTTGCACTGGACAAGAAATAGGAGAATGTATATGGAGTAATGGATTGAATACTATTAAAGAAGGCAAAGACAACAATTTAAATGTTTATATGTGGTGTTTGTTGATATTGTTGAAATGTTTTATATTGCCAATTTGTATATCAGTTATTAGTATACTATTTATGCTGGAAGGCTGTTGATTCTGAACTATATAAGAACAGATTCAGTGGTGTATACTATTTTGAAGATATGCTACTAGTAGAAGTTATGATGTTTATTATAATACTGATTCCTCTTGATCTAAGAACTAACCTAGAAATGTACATGTAAATTGGTCTAGATACTTAATATAAGGAAGTATCTTAAGAATGAGAAAGATTCACATACCCTAAACATGACATTATGGAGGTTAATAAGCTTTAAATTGTGTTCACATATTAATAAATACCTATTATTCTTAATATATATATATATATATATATATATATATATATATATATATATATATATATATATATATATATATATATATAAGTTGATGAGTGAAATATTAACACACAAGATTAAACAAAAGTTAGTTAAAAATGATAATATGGAAGTAACTACTAAATACAAATACTAGGTGGGGTTGAGGCCCTGCTGTTATTGACTGGGTGGTGAAGTTGTGTGGCGGATGCTAATCAGTTTAGGAGTTTATAACTCTAGGCTGGGTGTGCTTTTTTTTTAAGGGTATGCAATTAATTTATAGTTGTAAAAACACTTTTTCATGGCATCCATTATGTCTATTATACACAAAGCTCTAATTTTAGGTAGATCTAATTCATTTTTTATGTTTAAAATAAACCAACTCATAAATAAATGACTTATACCAACACATAACAAAGGGAAATTTAAAATAAATAAGAAAAAACAAAATTAATATGAATTAAAATGAAATACATTAAAACTGTTAACTAAAATGCTTTTGCTGAGAGGAATTTCCATTAACATCAATGGTTTAAATAATCCATGTAAAAGAGGAAATAGATTTGTATAAAATTAGGTATCCAAATAATTTCACCTAAATTATATAAATAATCAAGCAGACCAAAATCATCACACTTTTCTTTCTTCTCTAACAGACATGGCTCCTACTCTAATATAGATCCTTATAGATCCTTATAGATCCTAGAAGAGTCCTTATTTCTAACCAATTAACTAATGATATAACTAAATATATGATTATCTCTTGTCCATTATCTGATAATAATTCCATAACTTTTGAATTAAACGTTAACTCATTATTCAATGTACAGTTTAGAAGAATACCAGCTTACATTACTAAAATAGAAGAATTTCAGGAATTCATAATAAACAAAACAAAATTTTATAGAAATAAATACCAACCCTGATACATCAGTGATATATATCTGGGACACCCTTAAAGCATATATGTATGGGAAAATAATCAATTGGTTTAACAACAAAAGGAAATCCTGGGATAAAGACCTACGTGATACAGAACAAGTTAGATAACCTTAAACTTAATCAAAATGGCAAATACATAAATAATGACATTAAAGAGAAATTAACACACTAAACAACAAATATTTAGAAATCCTTAATCACAAAACTATGACATGTCTAGAAAAACACAAATTTCTTGTTTTTTCTAATAATCCCAAATATTTAAATAGACTTAAAAATAAAACCATAAGACTCAGCAAACACAATCATATTAAAGAAATATAGTCTATAAAAAAGAAGAAGAGAAAGGTATACAATGTATAAGACATATTAGAAAAATTCAGGGAGCATTTCTATAAAATCAATCATAATGAAGTATCTATAGAAACAAAAGAAAATATAAAAGGATTTATAAATAAATATACTAAAATATCTCAACAAACAACAAGCAGACTTAATAGACAAGAATATTTATTATACAGACATTCAGACACAAATTAACAAACTTAAATTCAATAAAGCTCCAGGGAATGATGGAATCATACCAGAAATATATGAAATTATGCCCAGAAGTGCTCTAACATTATTACAAAATGTCTTTTTAACAACTCAAACTGAGGCTATAAGTCCTTCATAGATATACGCATTTATAGCACCTACAATAAAACCAAACAAAGATACAACAAAGTGCTCCTCATATAGACCCATCTCTCTACTGAATGCAGATTACAAAATGTTTATGAATATATAAACTGATAGACTGAAGAATCTTCTCTCAAACTTGATTGACAAAGATCAAACAGGTTTCATAATAAATAGAAATACATTTGATAATATTAAAAGAATACTTTCATTAATAGATTACTGAAATAAGAAACAAAGATTTAATTCTAATAAATTTAGATATAAATTCGACATCTGAGTCAGTGAACTGGGACTGTTTATATTACTTAAAAGTTAAAATTTCTCTGATAACTTTACAAACTCAATAATGTATTTATACAAAGGCACCCAGGCATATATCAAAATATGTACATACATATATCACAAAATATCCCAATATTGAAAGGAACCAAACAAGTTTGCCCTCTTTCCCCTTTGTTATTTACTTTAATAATGAAACCATAAGAATGAATAAAGAAATAGAAGGATTCAATATAAGTTTTGAGATTACAAAATTCAGCTCTTCACAGATAATGTTCTCATTACATTAAATGGAAGTATATCATTTAAGCCTGCTCTATTTGTTTCTATGGATAATTTTCAAAAAAATTTCAGGCCTGACTTTTAACAATGAAAAAACAATGATACTTCATATTTATCTTAATAAAAGCAAACTAGGAAATGAACACCTTAAATACATTCCTGATTCAGGTCAGCTTACCTATTTAGGGATAACATTAGCCAAAGATGTCAAAAATATAATACATATTAACTATAACAACTCACTTAACAATATTCAATCTCTTATAACTAAGTGGAGGAAAATCTTTACAATGGAAGAAAGGCTAACAATAATTAAAATGATTATTCTTCCAAAAATACTATATATCATTCAATCAATTTCTTTACTTCCCCCAAAACCAATAGTAAAAAAATCTTAATTCAATGATGCTAAGATTTTTATGGTTTCCAAACAAACTTAGAATAGTCCTAAAATATCATTTAAGTAACTCGATAAATTGAGGAATTGCCTTCCCCTGATCTAGAGTTATACTCAATTTCTTCTATAATCAAATCTACATCTTTACCAGTGGATCCTATATACTCAGCTAAATGGAAAAAATACTGGGAATCAATTTGCATAGATATATTTATTAGTCCCCAATCTTATAAAATAAACATTTTAAACAACCAATTTATCTGGATATTAAAAGATCTCTTTACAATACACATTATGCCTAAACATTCAACTAGCTATATTTCAACTATTTAATAATAGTCCGCTTTATGTACAAATTTCCAGTATATAAAGAATGTTTTTTTTTCTCTTATGCCCTATAGCGTATACACAAGGAATTATTTCCTCTTCTGGTTCTATTAAAATATTACTGTTCAAAGAAAAAAGATTAATATATTGGTTTTAGTTGATGTTAAATAATGAAATTAAATCAACAGATAACTTAATTCAGGAGTTCAAATTAGAAAACAACCTATGGTTAGAATTACAAGTGTATAGATAATTCCTTTTTAAATAAGTTTGATTTAATATCTCCCACTAATAAAGAATCTGTTCCATTGCTGTTAAGTTATCTAGTTATGAATATACAGCATACATCTACAGCCAAAGGCAAGTTATCACAAATATATAAGATAATTAGAGATGAAACACACAGTCGCTCTAAATATTTATGGAATTATTATACCTCTATTAATGATAAACAACCTGCTGAACAAGATAAAAAAAATTGTAGAATCAGCTAGCAGAACAACCTCCTCACTTAGGTGGAAGTTGTATACATGGAAAATTATGTATAGGGCTTTTTATGCACCACTTATTATGAGTAAGATTACTAAAAAAGAAAATTCATGTAAAATATGTAAAATAGAAAAAAATGCTGATTGGACACATGTTTTATAACTGTAAGGAACTAAAATGCTATTGGGAAAAAAGTAAATGAGTTTTACAAGCCATATTTACTGATAATTTTAATATAACCAAATCTATGGTCCCCTTTAACAAACCTATTCACTGCAGTATTAAAAAAATCAAACTCCCTTTGTTGTGGTCAATGCTAACTGTGGCTAGAAAGATCATAACTAGAAATTGGACATCAGATACTCCACCAACATTTAATGAATTTAAAAATACTATTACAGAAGTATGCCACATGGAACTTTAGACAATTAAGTCAAGATCATCTAGAAAACATATTCATACAATATGTGAGTTAGTTTACAGGAATTATTAAAAAAATGTATTACAACATGAAACCTTGACTATAACTTATGTTTCTGAAATGTATAAATGGATGCCTTTGTAAATACTTTAGTTTTGTTGTATTCATTATTCATATGTATTTGATCAAAAGTTAAACCTATGTTATAATTTTATGTTTAATTTGTTTATATATAAAACTCAATAAAGCTGTTTAAAAAAAAGAAATAATAGTCCACAATTTATCATTAGTCCCCACCGGTGATCATTCAAAGCTGGCCCATCTCAAGTTCTTTACCTTAGGAGGTGCGTTCTGTGGAAGTATGGACGGGTCTACTGGGGCAGATCAGAGACAGTGAACCAAGCTAAAGCTGTTCTTATGCACCTCTAGAACAAAATTTAAGTTAATCCTGCTGCTCTGTTTTTTTCAGATCTCTGGAAAATGTAGGTGTTCTATCAGTCAGATGCATTTACTGCCATACATTAACCCAACCCTACCAGTGCATCCAAGATTTCAAAACCTCTTGAATCTTAGTCTGATGCACTGTCTTATGGTACAACCTATCCATGTTTTCGTCTAATATTGAATAGGATCATATGATCTTAGCAGGTGACTAGGGGAGTGATCCTAGAGGCTTTTTAAGCCTAGCCTTTCATGCCCCAGTTTTCCCAATTATCAATGCCCACAGACTGGAATGGCATTGGTATATGCCTGTGCCTTAGGACATCTACAAACTGCCCCTGTTCATAAGGGCCATAGATGACAAGGCAGGGGTGAATTTGTGATTTCACATCCATTGATCCAAACTGTCTCTGAATAGGCTTAGGAAAGAGCTCTGTTTAACATAAATAGGAAGTAATTCCAGGGAATGGGGTGATGTTTGAGGCACATACGTATCCCTCCAACAGCTTTTGTTTATGTCACAGATGAAATTTTAATTCTAGTGCTGTTGTTTTGCTAATGTGTAGCAGATCCATCAGGACTGGATCATAGAATATCATGTAGGTTAGGCATAAATCATCCCTCAGTAGTCTGCAGTAGACCAAGTACAGGGACAGGGCTTTGAGACAGTCCACAAAGGGCATATTATTTGCACCCTGTATTCTTTACATGAGGAGTTTGTGTGGCCACTCCAGCTGTTGTAATTGTTTGGTCACTTACATGCCAAAAGGTGCATTGTACTCAATTATTGGCCTAATGAGGGCTGAGTATAGTGTGACTTTTATCTCCTTAGATCTAGATAGCATGCTCTTACTTTTAAATTGTGCTACACAGAAGGATTTTCTCACTGTCATGGACACACTGTGATAAAAGTTCAGGTTACTGCCAATCTGAGTTACCCAGTTCATTATCACTGATTCTACTCTTATGGTATTGTTACCAATGCTGTAATTTTCAGGGGAAGTCATCTTCTCAAAGGGCATAATTATACATTTTTTGGCATTGAGTTTTAGGCCACTGTTCTGGCACCAGTTATTTGTCTGTGCCAGACTTTTCTGAAGGATATCTACATCTTTGAGAGATTCAGTGATTGCACCCAATTTGCAGTCACCAGCAAATCTGGTCAGCCAAATGTTCTCTAATTTTGCCTTGATTTCAGAGAAGTATATTCCAAACAGGAGAGGTCCCAGTACTGAGCCCTGTGGGACACCACTAGAAACAGGCCTGTTATTGGAGTCAGTTTGCCTCACCTTAACTTTATGTGTCCAATCTGTGAGCCACTTGATTATCCATTGGATGACACTGGGCATTACACCTAAATTTGTCAGATGTTCTACAATACCCAAGTGAGGTATTGTATCAAATGCCTTTGCCAGGTCAAGGTAGACAGTACGTACCACTTGACCTCGTTTATGGCTTTAGTGACTTTCTCAAAGAAGTCCTCCAAGTTTACTAGATACGGCCTGCTCTTGATAAAACAGAAATGGTATGGGACCAGTGTTTGAAGATTTCCTATGCCTTTGTTTAACAGGTTCACAATATGTCTTTACATGGCATTGCATATAAGTCTAGTCAGACTTATGGGTCTATAGTTCCCTGGGTCTGGTGATGGTCTGCCTTTGTGTAGAGGGATGACAGTTGCAGTCTTCCATTTCCTAGTGATGAAGACTGTTTGGAGGCAGTGGTTGAAGAAAGATTCTAGTGGGTCCGACAGGTCATGTTTCAAGCTATTTAGGAGGCATCATGGGATATTAACAGGATCCACTGATTAAGTGTTTTTAGCTGCTGAAAGTGCAGTGAGGAACTGTACTTTAGTGATAGTTGGGGAGAGATGGTAGAGGGTATTTCCAGGGGGGACTTCAGGTATTGGGGTGAAACTGGAGTTAAATTTATCAACCAGTAAATTTACTATATCCATAGGTTCATAGGTAGGTACTAGGCTATTGGACCTAGAGTCTATATAAGCCTAGCCAAAAAGGAACCCTGGCTTTTGCCACCCAAGAAAATTATTTTCCTTTGCCCCTGTCAGGCAGAGCCACAGAAGTGATCCCTGGGGTGAATTTCCTATTTTCCATTCAGTCATCAAGATTTTTCTTGAAGAGTGCTAATGAGGAGGTATGTTGGACATAGATAGGTAGTCTGTTCCAGAGTATGGGAAGTCTCTGGGACAGGATTCTATCCCTCCAACATGTTCTGTTTATTGTGGTGGCAAAATTTAGGTCACTAGAGCATGTAGCTCAGAGGGATTGTGATTTCTTTAAGTGGAGCATGTTCAGCAGCTCTGGGTTTGACATAGCTTTGTATGTTAGGCAGAGATCGCCTCTGAGAAGGCGATATATGACAGAGTAAAGCTGGTGTTTTTTGAGACAGTCTGCATAGGGCATCTGTTTGAGGCTAATAATCCTCTTTGTGAGGTATTTCTGTGGCCTTTCCAGTTGTTGTAGATGTCTTGTGAGGTACGTATCAAAAGGGATGCTGTAGTCTATAATGGGTCTAATGAGTGATGAGTAGAGGGGAACAATGACCTCTTTTTTTCTGGATGAGAAACCTTTTGTGATGAGGTGTGTCAAGTAGAAGGATTTTCTGACTACTGTGGCAATGTGATTATCAAAGGAGAGACTACTGTCCACCTGTGTATCAAGGTCTCTTATCATACTTTCAGTGTTAAGTAGACTACCGCCTATGTGGTAGTTCATGGGTACAGAGTTTTTACCAAAGGGTATGACAGTGCACTTTTTGGCATTGAGCTTGAGGCCATGGCTTTGACACCAGGCATATGTCTCACTGAGGCCCTTCTGTAGGATGTCCACATCGTTAGGAGTTTCGATTATGGCTCCAAGTTTGCAGTCATCTGCGAACTTAGTTAGCCAAAGACCTTCTGTGTTAGCCTGTACTTCAGAGAAGTAGATACCAAATAGGAGAGGACCCAGGACTGAACCCTGTGGTACTCCACTTGTCTCTGGTCTGAAGTCGGATTTGGAGTCTGCTGCTTTCACAGTGTGGGTTATGTCAGATTTATCCCTAGTTTAGTGAGTTTATCTATAATTCCAGAGTGGGGGATGGTGTCAAAAGCCTTGGCAAGATCTAGATAAGCTGTGTGAACCATCTTACCCTCATTTATGGCTTTGGTGACTGCTTCAAAGAAGTCTATCAGGTTTAGGAGACATGATCTGCCTTTTACAAACTTGAACTGTGTGGGATCCAGAGTTTGGAGATTACCAATGTCTTTGTTTATGAGTTCCATGATGATACGTTACATGGCCTTGCAGACCAGGCTCGTCAGGCTAAGGGGGCAGTAGTTCCCAGGGTCTGTCATGGCTCCCCCTTTGTGGAGTGGGATAACCATTGCAGTGCGCCATTCAATGGGCACAAAGCCTAGGTGAGTTTATGATTGAACATGGTGCTTAGGTGGGGTGCCAGTTCATTCTGTAGTTCATGTAGAATGCAGCCAGGGATGTTGTCAGGTCCCATGGATGCTGTGTTCTTGGCTTTGGAGAGTGAGTTCTTTTCCTGTGCAGCCATGATTACAGGAACTTTGCATTCTTCCGGTATAGAGATGGGCCCTTTAGGGGGCGAGAGGAGGGTAAAGTTAGCACTAAACCTATCTGCCAGGATGTTGGCAATATCAGTTGGTTCTGTATATTTAGTGCCATTGTGCTGTAACTCAGAGCAGATCTAAGTGTTGCCATTGAGATTCTTGATATAGCTATAGAATGCTGTGTGGTTGCCTTTAGAATCAGTGGCAATTTTGTTTATATAACTAGCTTTGGATGATTTTATGAGGGATCTCAGCTTCTTACTGAGGCTGACCAGGGAGTTTCTCCAATCCTGAGATTTTACTCTTTTTTGCAACCGTTTCTCTCTTCTGTTGTAGAGTTTGTTGATGGCAGAAGGCCACCAGATTGATTTCCTTTTTTTGGAGGATAGCATCTTGATTCTGTTAGGGATAGCATGATCCATGCACTTGTGTAAGTGCTTATAAAGTGTATTTGTGTAGGATTCAGCAGTCGTAACTCTATTGTCCATCTGCATGGGTGTCGTGAAGTTTGCCACTTCTGTCTTAAAAAGCGTGAAGTTGGCTTTGGAGAATTTTTTTTACGGTTGTTTCCCTAATGGGGGGTGGGTTGGGATGTGGATGTCTAGGGTGATTAGCTTGTGGTCGGATCTGACCAATGAGGAATTGACCTCTGGTGTGGAACACCAGTTGCCCATGTTGGTAATGACCAGGTTTAGGATATTGCTGCCCCTGGTGGGGGTGTGGATAAGTTGATCCAAGGCATTGGAATTTATCCCCTAGTTTAGTATAGGAATTTCTATTTACTGTTAGTTCAGCACATCGTTGGGTGTTCTCTTTAAGACTGCATACGTAACTGAAAATTGCCTTATCCTTAGCCTGGGAAGCTGTTTTTGCCTTGATGTTGGCTTTGGTGAACAAGATTAGTCCACTGAGTTGCTTGCTGAGACTGATGAGGGAGTTTATTGTCTTTTGGGCACAGCCATTCTTATTTTTGGACAAAATTTTCTTTCTTTTGTTTTATAACCTATTTATACTGGACATCCTCCAAGGGGGCTTATTTTTGGAGTTTATCTTAAATTTATTTTGGTTTAGTATTGGTGCTTCTTTGCAATTATTTACATCCTTGAGCAGGGTTTCCATAAACATTTCTTCATTGAGCACCTTGTTCTCTGAGTTTGGCGGTCTTGGAATTTAGCTATGCCATTGTTTTTTTATTTTGTTTTTTTTTCTCAAAATTTTTTTTTTATTTTTCAAATACATTTGAATGGATTCCATAATATTTATACATGACATCTTAAATAACTATGTACACTATTTACATTAGCCTGACATTATAACAGATCTTAATGTATACAGTTACTTTATAAGCATGTCCAATCCATTATCAGAGTGTCTGATCAATTATTGTATAGTGTTAATCAACAATAAGACTTTTCCCCAAGGGTTCATTGGTTCATAGTTTCATAGGTAGGTACTAGGCTATCTGCCTGAAGGCATTTATAAGCCTAGCCAGAATGTGTTGGCTTTTGCCACCCCCTTAGATTTGTTTCCTGTGCCTCTGTCCAGCAGAGCCACTGAAGTGATCTCTGGGGTAAACTTTGTTTCCCATCCACTCGTTAAGGTTTCTCTTGAAGATTGTTAGCAAGGAGCTCTGCCTAATGTAGATTGGAATCTTGTTCCAAAGCATGGGAAGTCTGTGGGACAGGAATCTATCTGTTGATAAATGGCTTTAGATAAATTTTTAGTTATTTAGTTTTAATTTCCAATAATGCTGTGCTCTTCAGTAGGGTGTAGAAGTCTTCCAAAGTTGGTATTGTGTTTGTATTCCATCTTCTTGTTATACACTTCCTTGAAATTGCAAGTATAATTCATACTAGATACATGTTTGACCAATTCAAATGAGGAGCTTTGTTCACATTTACTAATACAAGAGCTTTAGTTAAATAAAATGATTCATTAAATAAAGCATGTAGAAAGTTATTAATTCCATTCCAAAATTGCTTAATTTTAACACAGTCAAAGAAAATGTGGTTCCAATCTGCATTGTGTACTTTCTCACATCTCCAACATATTCCTTTAATGGAAGAACTAATTTTACTGATTCTATCTGGTGTTAAGATTGCTCTGTGCAAGCATTTCCAATTAAAAACTGTCCAGTATTGTGTAAGGGATGTATATTTGATCAATAATAAGATATTTGGGTATTATTACAAAGCATATTACAATACTCACAAGATCTATGCAGAATAATTAACAATTCTTCTTTTAAAGATAAACCTACACTTACAACTCATTTATATGAAATAGTATACAATAATCAAAATTGGGAAAATTTGACATCAAAATGATATAAAATGCTAATAAATTATAAAGTTAAAATCAATCAAAAATTTTGGAATCATATAGCAAAAGGTCATTCAATAAATTTATCCCTGGAAAACAAAACCAAAATACTAAATTCTGTTAAATTGACATCCAACATGCAATTTTGGAGAATTTACACATGGAAATTTTTGCACAGATCTTTTTTTACGCCAAATAGATTTAAACATGTAATACTTCTAATAATGTTATATGTTGGAGATGCTTGCAGAGTTGTAAATCAAACTGGATATATGTATTTCATGACTGCATTAAAGTTAAAAAATTTTGGGAAGATGTCAGCAATTTCATACAAGCCATATTCTCAGACACATTTGTAGTAAGTAAATCTCTAATTTTGTTGCATGTTAATGAGAATTTAGATTTAAATAATAGCAATCTATACCTACTATGGAACATTCTAGCAAATGCTAGAAAATGTATTACCAGAAAATGGAAATCAAATCTGGAACCATCATTTAAAGAATTTCTGCTAATACTGAAGGAAACTGCATTACTGGAAACAAGATTAAAAGAACTAAGATTAGCACCAAGACGATGGAACAAGAATCCATGGGAAAAAATGCTATCACTTATTGAGACACTAAACTTGAATTCAAACTCTTAATGAGAGTAAAAGAAAAAGGAACAAATGATCTCTCATTAATATGATGTTACTCTGACTAGACTGACCAATATAATAATTTAATTTCAGGCCAACTGTAAATATTGTATATAGTTAATAATACTGTTTTACTTATCAGAAAATGTAATAAGATTATTATACAATGGAATTATTTGAAAGATTAATAAAAAACACTGAGTAAAAAAAATAATAACATATTTGTTTTAGTATCGTCAGTTAACTGTACTGAGTGTCCTTTTGTTATATATTTCCAATATGAGGTTTTGGGTGTTGTTTTATAGTTTATCAATATTTTGTAAAATTTTGAAATACTGTTTCCCATGTCAAAGTAATTATATATGATTTCATATATGTATTTTATAAATTTAGGTATTTCTTTAATGAAGAATTGTTAATTATTCTACTTAAATCTTGCGAATATGACAGAATACTCTGTAAAGTTAGCCAGTCCTGTTGTGAAATTTTGTATGTTGTTTTTATTACTTGCATATCTAAAACTTTTAGTTCTTTGATACATTGGAGCCAACAAACAAATCCTTTATGTTCCCATTAATTAATAATTTCTCTCTATATTTTATGTGGAAAGTTCTTTGTGGCTATAAATGGTGTTAAAAGATCAAACCAGATTTTTAAATCTATATGTGTATTAAACATTTTCCTAAATGAGTCAATGCATTAATTAATCGTATGAGTTTTAGTGGGTTAAGTTATGAGGGAAACGTACTCACTAGCGAGGAAAATGTGTTGAACAGATGGAAGGAGTACTTTGAGGGGCTGATGAATGAAGAGAATGAGAGAGAGAGAGAAGGCTGGCTGATGTAGGGATAGTGAATCAGAAGTGCAATGGATTAGCAAGGCGGAAGTAAGGATAGCTATGAAGAGGATGAAGAATGGAAAGGCTGTTGGTCCAGATGACATACCTGTGGAAGCTTGGAGGTGTTTAGGAGAAATGGCAGTGGAATTTTTTTAACCAGATTGTTTAATGAAATCTTGGAAAGTGAGAGGATGCCTGAGGAGTGGAGAAAAAGTGTTTTGGTACCAATTTTTAAGAATAAGGGTGATGTGCAGAGCTGTAGTAAGTACAGAGGGATAAAACTGATCAGTCACAGCATGAAATTATGGGAAAGAGTAGTGGAAGCTAGGTTAAGAAGGGAGGTGATGATTACTGATCAGCAGTATGGTTTCATGCCAAGAAAGAGCACTACAGATGTGATGTTTGCTCTGAGAGTGTTAATGGAGAAGTACAGAGAAGGTCAGAAGGAGTTGCATTGTGTCTTTGTGGACTTAGAGAAAGCATATGACAGGGTGCCTAGAGAGGAGTTGTGGCATTGTATGAGGAAGTCGGGAGTGGCAGAGAAGTATGTAAGAGTGGTACAGGATATGTACAAGGGTAGTGTGACAGTGGTGAGATCTGCAGTGAGAGTGACAGATGTGTTTAAGGTGGAGGTGGGATTACATCAGGGATCAGCTCTGAGCCCTTTCTTATTTGCACTGGTGATGGACAGGTTGGCAGGCGAGATCAGACAGGAGTCCCCATGGACTATGATGCTTGCAGATGACATTCTGATATGTAGTGAGAGTAGGGAACAGGTTGAGGAGACCCTGGAGAGGTGGAGATATGCTCTAGAGAGGAGAGGAATGAAGGTCAGCCGGACTAATGAAAGGGAGGATAGAAGAATGGTGAGGATGCAGGGAGTAGAGTTGGTGAAGGTGGATGATTTTAAATACTTGGGATCAACAGTTCAGAGTAATGGCAAGTGTGGAAGAGAGGTGAAGAAGAGAGTACAGGCAGGGTGGAGTGGGTGGAGAAGAGTGTCAGGAATGATTTGTGACAGACGAGTACCGGTAAGAGTGAAAGGGAAGGTCTACAAAAGGGTAGTGAGACCAGCTGTGTTATAGGGGTTAGAGAGAGTGGCATTGACTAAAAGGCAGAAGTCAGAGCTAGATGTGGCAGAGTTAAAGATGTTAAGATTTGCACTGGGTGTGATGAGGGTAGACAGGATTAGGAATAAGTATATTAGAGGGTCAGCTCAGGTTGGACAGTTTGGAGACAAAGCCAGAGAGGTGAGATTGCGTTGGTTTGGACATGTGCTTAGGAGGGATGCTGGGTATATTGGGAAAAGGATGCTAAGGATGAAGCTGCCAGGTAAGAGGAAAAGAGGAAGGCCTAAGATAAGGTTTATGATTGTGGTTAGAGAGGATATGCAGGTGGTTGGTGTGACAGAGCAAGAAGCAAAGCACAGAAAGAAATGGAAACAGGTGATGCACTGTGGCGACCCCTAACTGGGAAAAAACGAAAGAAGAAGAAGAAGAAGTTATGTTACTAATACAGTACATAATATGTGCCATGGCAAATTGTTTTTATCTATTTGTAAATCAAATTCATTTATTGATATTACAGTTAATAATTCTTTCCAATTTGCAGAGTAATTTGGACTTATCCAATCAGAGATTGTGTTAGATATTGATGCTTTTATATATGTGTCTATGTCAGGAAAGTTTAATCCTCCCTGTTTCCATGGTCTGATATAATGTATTAAAGCTATTCTGTTTCTTTTGGGAAACCACAAAAATGTTATTAGGCATGAATTTATTTCTTTAGTTATATTCCTTTCTGGTAACAGCTGTATTGCCAAGGCTATATATAGGACGTTGGGCAGTAAAACCATTTTAATTAAATGTGGTCTATCTTCAAATGTTAATATTATTTTGTTCCATTTTTCTACAGAGACTTTAATTGTACTGATGATATTATTGTAGTTTTTTGAGACTAATTCATTATTATCCTTGCATAATGCAATTCCTAGATATTTTATGGTAGATTCTTGTTTCCCTATGATGTGATCCCCCTTAGTCTGCAGTTCTTTTTTTATTTAAAAATAAACATTTTGATTTTGATTAATTGAAATGGAGTCATGAAGTCATGTGAAATTTGTCAATTAATATATCGAATTCTTCGAATGTCTCTTTTGTATTAGATAATGTTAGTAATATGTCATCAGCAAATAGCATTACTTTAGAATTGTATTGTTCATAAACATCTATTCCTTTGATTTTTATATTGTTACGAATTGAATCTGCCAATATTTCAGTTGCCAGAGCAAATAGAATCGGTGACATGGGACATCTTTGTTTAGTGCCTTTTGTTATATATATACAGATTCAGAGGTAAAAGGACCTAACTTGACATATGCTAAATTATTTGTATATATATTCTTTAGGATATGTACAAAGGATGCAGGAAATTCAAATAGCATTAGGATTTTGAATAAATAGTCCCCATTTAGGGAATCAAAGGCTTTCTCTATATCTAAGCCAATTATGAGTGTTTCCTTATTTTCTTTATTAACATAATCTATAAGAGAAATTATCATTTTAATATTGTCATGTGTGTGTTTATGATATATAAATCCAGTTTGATTATTATTTATTGTTTTGGATAGTGGTATTTTCATTCTGTTAGTTAATATTGTCATAAATATCATATAGTCATTATTTAATAATGATATAGGTCTATATGAGGCACAGAGGTTTGGGGATTTGTTTTCCTTTAGGATTGGTGTGATTAAGGAATATCTCCAAGAATGTGGAATTAAAGCTTGTGACTGAATTTCTAATAGAGTTTCATGGAAGAGGGATAGTATCTTTGAAGGAAAAAGTTTATATATTTCCATAATTATGCCATCTATACCTGGAGCTTTATTATTTTTACCCTCTTTTATTGTATCTGTAATTTATTTGTAGGATATAGGTGATTACTGATCTAGTTTCAATTTTTCTGGTATTTTTTTATATTAGAACATTTTTCATCTAGATTTAATTGATCTGAATGTATATTTTCTTTTTGGAAATGTTCCATATAGTGATTCCTATAGGCATCAAGAATGTCACCTATATCCGAGACATTTTTACCTTTTTTTTCATGGAAGATACTTTTAATGTTATTAGCTTTTGATTGTACTTTGATTCTTGTGGATAAATTATATAGATATTTGGGAGAAGTTGCCAAGGTATTAATGTTTAGTTTTTCTAAAGCTAAACTAATTTTATGTGTTAGAATTTCATTGTATTTATTGTTTAATACTTTTACTTTCTTTTTAATTTCCAAATGATTTGGATTTTTTTATTTACTGGGAAAAGTTTGGATTGTAGATCCAATCATTCAGAATCCAATTCTCCGATTTTTTTTTATACCAAGTTAGAGTTTTACCATATAGGTAAGCTTTTAATGAGTCCCATATCATTATTTTATTTATCTGTGCGGTGTAATTAATATCTAAGAAGAACTGTAATTAAGATAATAACCAGGGTTTGAACTCTTTAATTTTAGTTATATATGCTGGAATTTTTGAGTTAAAGATTAATGGTTTGTACCCATTTTGAAGTTTTACTATCAATGAATTGTGGTCTGAAAAGCAGCAGGGAGTGATTGAGAAATTAATGATTTTAGAGTATAAGTCATGGGCAGCAAATATTTAGTCTATTGTAGTTTGGGTACCCAATCTGTGATCTTGATGGAAAAACAACAAATATTTATCTTCATTAAATTTAAAAGTATCTACAAGTATCTACAAGATGGAATTATTCTACCCACTTGTTTAAAGCTTTTGATACAGCAAATGTACACACGGTCTTTTATTTGTAGTTTCAGAAATATCAAATATACAGTTAAAATCTTCTCCTAATATTACGTTGCCTTTATAATTACTGGAAATTAAATCCAAGTGTTTTTTAACAGTTCCTGTTCCAATGCCTGGGAACCAGTATAGATTAGCGAGGGTCCATATTTAACTATTACTAATGCCCCAAGGCCTTCTTTATCTTCATACTTATAAATGATTTCTGGGTTAATCACATTTGTTTTCCATAAAATTATTACCCTTTTGGCTTTGTCTTATAAGTGGATTGACCAGTATCATATATTCCTTAGGATTCCATTTGTAACTGTCATTTGTTTAGAAATGAGCTTCTTGAAGAAAGACAATTTGTGCTTTGTTCAGTTTTAAATATTCCAGTAGATTTGATCGAATGCTAGGATTGTTTAAGCCATTGCTATTTAAAGATAATAGAGTTAAATCCATCTTAGTTGTTTTAGACTATGTATTTTTGTTTTATTGTGACTATTAAACATTTTCCTCTGATAAATATAAAGTATATGTTTGAGCTTTTAAAGGAAATTATCAGTTTTATACTTTGAGTGTTTACCAATAAAGTAATGTTTTGGTCAGGCATACTAAAAATGTTTTTTTTTGTGAAATAAATTTAAATTAATAAATGTTAACAAAACTAAGATCTGCACTAGCCATGGAATGAAAATCATTCCTAATCTGATGGATAAACCTATGTCCATCAGGTTATCACTCATACCTTGACAATCCAGAACATCTGAGCTCCATAAATTGAATTATCATATGGAGACTATTTGTAATAGGAGTAAGCAATATTTATATTATTTTGAACAGATATAGTACTATTGTAGATTAGACAGAATTCTAATGCAATTTAAATCTCTACTTATTGTATAAGCCATTAATATTCACATGAAAGATAGATGACAAGCAGTTCAATCATAGTAAAGTAGGATGTATCATATATAAAACCTTAGTAAAAGATTATAGCACACAGTTATTTAAGATATTCACCCTTACTGATGAAGTCTTTCAAAACATATTACTTAATATAAATAGATGGTAATAATATTTATACTTAATGTTTATAATACAATGTATTTTACTGGATATATCAGAAGTTATATTTCATTCTTTGCCAGCATTATCTAATTACTTTGTTTGCTGCTAACTTACTTAAAGCATCAAGTTTGTTTTATGTGAACATTGATGAAAGTTAGTGCATTTTAATTATCAATGCATCCCTCTTCTTCCCATTTCCTACACATAAGGATTTTCATATCTGTCATTTCTTATTATAAAATGAGTGAAATTATAGGTTAAAACAACAAATTCACTTATTGTGATTAATGATTACAAGTTCCCTTTCCATATTATAAATTGCCATTTTATGGCATATACTGAAAGTTTTTAGATTTAAATGGCAACATTCTATTTTGTATAATTGGCAAAGGTTAAACTGAGTGATTATTGTCAAGTTAACACTATTTGTTCAGAATGTGATTGTTACATTCTGTGACATTCCTAGTTCAGGCTTCTATTGTTTCCCTTGAACAACTTTGTCAGTTTGATGTCATATATAAAACATTAGTTACCTTGGTAACCGCTTAAGTATTATATATGGCCAAGATGAGTTACAATAACTACAATTTAAGTTAAAGGAATTACATGACTTGTTATGCATATTTACTTATATAAGAAAATCATCATGCTTACCCAGGATATTCAATGTAGTGTATGCCATTTATGACAAGTTAAGACAGGAGTATTATTATACACAAGTCCATGTTATTAAATCCTGTCTTTAATATCTAAATTCAGCAGATTGCTTCATCTTATATGACGATTATATATTTTATGTCTAGATTAACTAAAATCATACATTACTCTGTGGCATTGTTTTATAAAAGGCAGTTAGCCTTGGAAAAGTTCTTAAGCGTTTGCTCTGACCAGTGAGGATATGACTCCGGGGTGGGGGGTACAATGTTCCCTCATATTTGTGAGTACCAGATCCAGGATATTTGTACCCCAGTAGGTGTATAGACTAGCTCTTCCAGTGTATTTGCATTAGCAAAATCCAGGAATTTTTGAGTCTGCAAGTTGGTGTGTGCATACATATCTCAATTTGTGGTGGGATAGTTGAAATCACTCATGAATATGGTGTTGAGCTGAAATGTGAGTGATTGTATTACATTCAAGTATGTATTATGGTTATCTTGGGTAATACATGGAGACTTACAGCTAGCAAGAATATGGTTTTAGATTTTACCTAATGTTTGTTGGACAAGCAGTAGCTGAAGCATGTCATATTGTTTAACCAATCTGGAAGTGTGCTTACATTTTATGTAGATTGATACATCTCCATCTCAACCTCTTGCCACTTCTTGTGCAATACCTAGTTTACATGTGTGAAAGGCATTATAGTCTTGTTCTATCAGGGTGCCTTGAATATCTTTAAAAGAAGTTTTAGCAACTGCACATATGTCAACACTTTCCAGGGTTAGGACTGCTTTCAGGAAGTGAAGCTTCTTGTTGAGACTCCTAGCATTGAGCAGTAAAAACTTTAGTTTATCTTACACAGCATTTACTAAGTTGGAAAGTTTGTCAGATTGGCATTGCCTAAAAAAAGGCACCATGGGGTGGATAATTTATTTATTGATTTTACATTTGTTTACTGGGAAAGTCCAACTGGACAAATTAGTCCATTTTCATTAGATGCCCGGGCAGAAAACTTCCCATGCAATATACAAAAACAAAGAGGTTATATTACATGATTTAGTACAGGAAAAGTGAAATAGCTAGTTATAAGTATTAATGCAAAAAAGTGAAGTAGTACATATATGCGTCTGATAATATCCAAAAGTCTAGTGGGTACAGGTGCAGACCATCCCTGGCAATGCAGTGTGGTCTGTCGATTATTTCTACCTGGAGATGACAAATATTGGACCTCCTTAGAATGTCACCAATAACTAAGCCAATTTTTAGTCAATCATCTTCTTTTTATATTGTGGTATCATCATTTAAGTCCCCTGCCAATATGCTAAAAGCCTAAGCTGAGCTACTGTTCACCAATTACTTAAAACATCAGTGAAAAAACCTGCATCATCTGAGTTCAGTGCATAAACATTCCCTACAGTCCAATTCACCCATTAACCTCACCCACCCAGATTAGTCATTTGCCATTACTGTTACCCTTTTTTAAACAGTTGGCACACTCAAGGACCTGTGAAAGAGTATAATACCTCTTTTGCCCCTACCAAGAGGCATATAGTCAGAGATGAATAAAAAGTATTGAAAATATTTCAATTTCTGTGCTTCATGTACTTTTAATTTTACTTCATGTAAATAAACAATGTGAGCTTTATCAGGCATTGCAAAATCCTGGCTTAACTGTTGGAATGTGAGCTCCCCCATGTTCCAAGAAATAAAACTTATCTGATCAATAGGCATCCTCTGCAAAGGCCATGAGAGGAAGCCATGAGATTCATTGGCTAAATAGTGGTCAGACATGATTAGAGAAATCAAAGAAGCTCAAGGCCCAGGAACATCCATCCATCTCCCCAGGCTAGAGATCTAACATCTCCTTGAGCACATAGAGCTATTATCTCTGGAACTGAAGCCCCTGTTGCTAGTGTGATGCTAGATGGACTTAAGTAGGTAGACTAATTACCCAGACCTTCACAGGCTCAGGCATTAGGAAAACTCACTGTTCCTTATATCAAAAATCAAGCTACATTGACAGGACGCAAACTGCAAAATTGGTTTAACAAGAGAAAAAAGAAATAAACTCACCTCTCAAATGAATAGGATGCCCAATAATATATTCAATTCTATTATTAAAGCAAGAAGCAAACAGACATAAATTATATATTAATTCTTCTCTCTGCCCAAAATAAGTTAAAGTAAGATACAGTCCCAACACCAACACCCAGAAATATATAAACTATAAAGCTCAGCTAGCCTCAGCCCCATCCAAAATTATACTTTACTCCATCTGGAATGAAAGGAGGAGTAGGGTAGAGGATAAATCAAAAACATTACCAGAAAGAAAATCATATACATAAAACTAATAGTGGACATATATTGTAGATAATACAAATGAATGACCAAACTCATTTAAACCTCCCTCCCAGTCCATCCACTCACTGGGGTCTAAGCTAAAGCAGGAACAGCAAGAACATGCTAATCATAGAAGTAGGCTTAAAAACAAGATGTGAGCACACCAACAAAGCTGAGAAAAAGTGAAAAAATGTCCTAAAGCACTTCTTTATTACAAAAGGATGAGTGTTTTCACGGGGTTACTCAGATCAATATAAAAAGCAACTCAAAGTAAAACACTTATACAAGTTAAAATCACATATAATTAAATTTTTAATAACTTTAATGAGGAAGGACTGTGTTTCTTGCAGATCATGGAGCAGAATCCACAGAACCTCCATTTCATCAATTAAGATGGCTAGATAGATCACCATCACTGAATAACCCATATTTACCACCTCACATTTAAAAGGCTGCACAAGCTGATGAAGATGTTATAACTTCTGTGAGTAGTCCACTAGAAAACAGAGCTTGTAGGGTTTCCAAAGTATGCTCCTGTACTTATGGGTATATTCAACTAACTAGTCCTTAGTTTGAGCTGATGTAAAAACAGTCATAGCATGGGATAAAGATTTTTAATCTTGTTCCTCTCCCCCACTTGGCACACCTTGTCCATAGAATTAGACAGAAAAGCTGGAAGTGGAACCACTTTAAAGAAATTCTTACCTGGGACAGCCAACGTTACTCCCAGCACTCTCACATTAACACTACACAGTACAGGGTTTGAATCTATCTACATTCAACTAGTACTGCAGGACCTTGAGCAAGTAACTTTACCAGATAGTGGTTTGGGATAATTGGGAAATTGGGCTAGGTTCCTTAATGGTCTGCAGGACTGTATGTCTAGTAACTACCTATGAAACATATGAGACTTAAGATGACATTTTTATTACTCGTCTACCACTTGCATATCCAAAGGTCACTGGGAGGATGGTAGGACATTTTCTGCCCATTTACTCAGATATATCCATACATAGTGTGGATAAATAAGCAGTCTTTATGCTCCATGTTATACCATAGCTTCCACAATGATGCCAAAACTCAATTTCACATCCTTCAGTTGTAATTAGTGCTGTTTAGCATTGGTTCAGGTAAAGGGATTAGGAATGCAATCAAGAAAATAACTCCCAAAACTCATAATTTTTTTATTTTTCATTTATCCTTTGTTGACTGTATTAGTCCCATTAGGATAGTGGTCTCTTTTCAGGGAAGACCAAGGGGTATTTATATTACTAGAGGAAATTTAGCCAGAGGATCATGGAACTTCCCTTATTAGTCATAGGTTCATAGGTTCATAGGTGTGTACTAGGCTAATGGCCCTGGAGCCTTTACAAGCCTAGCCTAGGATTACCCTGGCATTGTGCCAACCAACCTTAGTTTCCAGTACCTCTGTCGAGTAGAGCCACTGGAGTGATCCCTGGAGTGAAGTTTATATTTCCCATCCACTCACAGAGGTGCCAGAAGCTGTTAAAGACTGGGGGGAAGGAGGGTGACAGGGGCACTTAATGATCTAAAAAGGGCAATTTTGTAAAAACTATTTGCTACCACAACATAGGTTCATTTGGAGAACATTTAAGCTTAGCCAATTTCCATTTTGGTGCTTGAATTAACATTTCCTGATTGGTCTTACCTATCTCATGGCTGATAATTGTATATTAGTCCTCGTGAGAATACATGTGATCATACTATAGATAATTTGAGGGAACCCATGCAAGGGATGCAGCATTTAGGAACTGCCTCTATATATTAGTGGCATGAGGGTCAATCCTGGAGTACATTTTCTATTACCCATCCTTAGATCCAAGTTGCATTTGAATATGGACAGGGATGAGCTTTGATTTACTTGAATGGATAGTCTGTTTTGGATATATACCTGGACTGAGCATTTCTGATGCAATTTGACTTGATGATGTTCAATAGGTCCATCTGTATTAGGTTGGAGGATGCCTTGTATGCCAGACACATCACCTCTAAGCACTCTGTAGGATACTGAGTATAGTGATAAATCTTTGAGGAGGTCCATGCAAGACCTATTGTTTAGGACTTGTATCCTTTTAGTAAGGTATTTCTGTGGGTTTTCCAATTGTTGCATGGGTCTGGACAGGTACATCCCAAAGTGGGCATTATACAAAATGATTGACTTAATGAGGGCTTTGTAAAGGGGGGCAATAACATCTCTAGATCTAGTCACAATCAATTTGTTTATAAGCTGTGCAGTATAGAAAGATTTTCTTATGACTCTAGGCACATGTTGGTCAAAAGCTAGGACACTGTACACACAAGTTCCCAAATGCCAATCAACTGAGTCATTTCTCAGAGGGCATTGTCAATTTGGCAGTTCCATGGAGTAGATGACTTCTCAAAGGATACGATAATGTATTTCTTGGAGTTTAATTTCAATTCATGATTCTGGCACCAGTTATTGTTTGGGAGAAACCTTCCTGCATGATGGTTAAATCATTTGGGGATTCAATAACTGCTCCTAGCTTGCAGTCATCTCAGACTTAGTTGGCCAAAGCCCTTTGAAATTTCCTTTTACTTTTGAGATGTATATGACAAACAGAAAAAGTCTCAGCACCAAACCCTGGGGCACTCCATTGGTGACTGGTCTCTTCCCCTATTTAGATCTCCTGCATCCTGTGAGCAAGCATACATGTATACAATCTTTGATTCAACTCCTGATTGTATTAACCTGATTGTATTAAATTATATTCCTTGTATAATACAGCATCACTTGTTAGACTGTGCTTTAAATTTGTAGTTTGGAACAGTCTTCTAATAAGCAATGAAACAAAATGTATGAACCAATAATGACAAAACTACCCATTTCAGAAAATTTCAACCATAAAAGTCCACTCTAACTTCTGTCATTACAATCCACCAATATCAGTTGTGTCTTTCAACTTTTCCCGGTTATGGGTCGCCACAGCAGAACTCCGGTCCGCTAATGATTGGCAGTAGATTTTTACATGCCGAGTTGCTGGCCCTGACACACAACCTTCAATGAAGGCACGCCCATTCACACATGTCTCCACACAGAAGACGCTCTAGCGGAGAATCGAACAGGACAACGTCTTTCTGTGAGGTGACAACGCTACCGCAGCACCACTCCAATATCAGTAAATATGCAAAATCTCTGCAGAATTAAGTCATCTAAATAATTCCACATTAAAGGGGTCTGTAACTAATGAAGAGGTTGCTGCTAGCAATCAACTTTATATTTCATTGTTTCATTGACAAATAAAGTGCCTGTTGCCCTCGAAGAATAAATTGTCTATGCTACATTAAAAAATGATAAGCTTGTAATTTTGCAATGGGGAATCAATGGCAAACTGATAACAGGTTCATAGTTACTAGGTAACTCCTCCAAAGAAGGACATTCATAGGACTGCAGCATCCACTCCCATTAAAGTACAACACAGTGCAGTGTCAGCGGTCCATCTGCATAATGTCGGAGTAGTACCCACAGCCTTCTGCATCAAAAGCAAGTATACAACCTGTTGTGCTACTAACAATGGAAACAACTTAGTGTAAGCAGCAATAAACTTCTCTTCTCCTGCTCCTTGTAAAATCCACTTAACTATCAACTAAATCTCTCAATTTCACAGCACAAGAAATCTAGAAAAAGCCAACATTTATTTGGTGGCAAAGGCCCAAAACCAGGGACACATTTTAAATATTGCTTGTATAATCTTAGAACGTTGCTAAAATAAAGTGTTTTGTGTTACCATGCGTTTCCTGAAAAATAGGAAGACTGAAACATAAAGAGCAGTAATTATTTAGTAAATTCAGTTCTCACTGATTTTCCAGAAAAACACAAATTTTAAGAGGAAGAGACCAAAGGTATGAGCCAAATATTCTGTGAAAATCTGGACAGTGGAAAGCTAAGGACTCAACTCCCTGAATCACAAGTGATTGCATGGGTAGAGAATTCAGGTTCTTGTTTGAGCCTGAGTAATACTAACCACCATATATACCTAACTGGGGCATTTTACACACACACACACACACACACACACACACACACACACACACACACACACACACACACACACACGCACAAACACGCACACACACAGACACACACACACACACACACACAGACACACACACACACACACACACACACACACACACACACACACACACACACACACACACACGCGCACACATGCACCCATGCGCATGTGCACACATGCACACACACACACACACACACACACACACACACACACACACACATACACACGGGAGCAGCATAACTCCTGCAAATAAAAGAAAAAACTCTCCTTACCAGCATGACTCTGGCTGTGGCAGCACCAATGGAATGGCGGCAGCATAACTCCTGTAACACAGAGCAATAATAGAACAAGAACAGCTAGTTTAGTTAGTTTGACTTCTGCGTGCAAAGTCACATTAGCGTGAAAACTCCACTTCATTAATTTTTCCTGACAGATCTTGCAGCTGTAAAAGTGGGGGGCCTCCCCCTCCCCCTGGCTCTATGGTTCTGGCACCCATGTCCACTCATCAAGATTTCTCTTGAAGAGGGCCAGTGAGGTGCTTTGCTTGACATGTATGAGAAGTCTATTCCATAGCATGGGCAGTCTCTGGGTTATGAACCTGTCCCTCCAGCATGTTTTGTTGATTGTGGTAATGAGGTTGAGGTCTCTGGAGCATGAGGTGTGGAGGTAATGGGATTTCTTTAGCTGTAGCATTTCTAACAGAGCTGAGTCAGACATGGCTTTGTAAGTCAAGCAGAGAGCGCTTCTAAGTAGGCGATATGAGACAGATAATAGTCAGAGTTTTCTGAGTTTGTCCATATAGGACAAGTCTTTAAAGCCTAAGATCCTCTTTGTGATGTACTTTTACAGCCTCTTCTGTTGTTGCACGTGTCTAGTGAGGTACATGCCAAATGGGGCATTATACTCAAATATTGGCCTAATGAGGAAAGAGTAGAGGGAGACTATGACCTCTTTCTTCCTGGAGGCAAAGCCCACAGTAATGAGATGTGCCACATAGAAGGACTTTCTGACCACAGTGGCAGTGTGGTGGTCAAAAGAGAGGTTGTTGTCAACCTGTGTTCCCAGATCTCTTATAATGCCTTCTGTGTTCAATGCCCTGGATCAGCTCATTTTTACCCCCACAAGTGGGATCCATTTTGCAAGGGCATTTCCTGTTTTCATTCCAGGTACAAAGACAGATTGGAGAAACAGGAAGGCATATGGAGGCAGAACAAGATGATGGAGTGGTGAGAGAAATGGAAGAGAAAGCAAATGTCAAAATCAAAGGATGCATCCAGGATTCAGAGGAGATGTTTCAAAGAAGCCAGTTTGACGGAGATGAGTCAGTAAATGATGGATTTATAATTACAGCCACCCAGTAGGGAGGATTGTGCAATGATTTATTTAAAGTAATGGTGATGAAGAGTGAAACAGAAAATAATGAAGATGTTTCCTGGGGGGACTTTATGGAGAAAATACAAAAGGAAGATCCAGAGACAATCTTGAAGAATAGTGGTGAAATGGAAATGAAAACATATGCAGAGAAAGTAAAAGAAGGCAAATGAGGAGTAGCAGAAAAAGCAGAAGAAAAAAATTTAAAAAAGAAGTATGTGGTAAGGATTCAAAGTGAAGAAGATAAAGAGATTGGCAGGTATAAAGTGTGGAGCCATTTAATAGCTCATTTGGGTGTAAAAGCACATGAGGGAAGAGCATTTATTCTTATTAACAAAGAGACATTTTGTGACATTATATCTGAGACAGTTTTTTTTTTTGAAAATTTTCTTGGAGAATATGAAAAAAGAAAGACTGTAATATATTAAATCTTTATGTGATGAAAGAATTTAACAGGGAAAGAAAAAAGACAATTCATGTACAATTTCGAACCGTGGTAGAAAGAGTAACTTTGAAAATACATTTGAAAACTTTATGTAAAGAAGAACTGGATGTTGTAAAAGTTTATGACAAAAGGAATTTATGGACTGGTGGCTGGGGTTGTAATATTCTATTAAAAACAGAAAGAGAACAAATCACTGATATACCAATCATGATACATGTGGAGGAGAATAGGGGTGTCATAATATATTAGGGACAACCCAAACCATGTTTTTTTTGTGGAAAGGAAGGACAGTTGATAAGTAATTGTGACAAAAGAAAGCATTATATTTGTGGGGAAATGAGATATGATGAAAAAATCTAAATTGAAATGTTATAAATTGAACAAAATTGGACATTTATGGATAGACTGCAAAAATGAAACTAAGAGTTAGGAAAAAAGAAAAAGAAAGAAGAAAATAAAAAGAGAGAAACATTTTAAAAGTACTATAAATAGAAGAAAACTAGAGGAGAAAAAATAAAGAGGACATAGAAAATATTTTGAAATAAGTGATGAAGAAGGCATTAATTGGGAGATAGTAAAAGAAAACAAATGAATTCTATTGGCAAAATGGTAAAAGACAAAAAACAAGTATATAGGATTTTAACTTTATATGCTTATACTAATTGTAAAGAAAGGGAAAGCTTATTTCATCAGATTTTAGACTATGTAATGGTTAATATGAATATTATAATTACAAGGGACTTAATTGTCATTCAAGAGGCAAACATAAAAAGAAATGATATGTTATAAGAAAAATGTTAGAGGTTATAAGATGTGGTAAGTTAATACTTTGAGACAAAAAATCATAGATTTATAAAAGGAGTATGTATAGAACTGAAATAGATTATTTTAAAGTATCAGAAGGTTTAGTTATAGGAGAAGAGGAGGTAACTGAAACAGGATTTTCTGATAACCTTGCAATATGGCTAGAAATGAAAGAAAACAAGAATATATACAAATAGGCATAAGACTAAAAAGGATAAATGAGGAAGCATGGAAGAAAAGAGATTAATAATACAGTTATGGAAATGTATTAATATGAGAACATTTTATTAAAATTGGTCTGAATGATGGATGATATTTAAGGAAAATATACAAATAAATCTTTACAGTGTCAATATGATGTGAGAAAAGTAGAGAAAGAAAAATATAAAAGAGCATGTAACGATATATTGGAAGATTTAGAACATAATGATATAAAAAGACAAAGAAAAATAATTATATGAAAGAAATCAAGAAGAAATATGACAACTGTTATATAAGCAGAGGCATTTTACAAGGGAAAAGAAAAGTATTGTGTCACTTAAGCAGATCAGTAAAAGAAGATAGTAGTGTAACGAGAGACATAAAAATTTAAAAGGAGAAATAGAAAGAACTCAGGAAAAGATTATGAGCAGTGTAGTACAAGATGTACAAGAAATGATTAAAGAAAAAACAAAGTAGTAAAAAACATGGAAAGTAAAAAGATAACAGAACAAGAGAATAAAAAGTTGGAAAAGAAGATTCTTCAAATGAGCTAGATAAAGCATTAGGGCACTAAATATAGATTCAGCTGCAGGACCAGATAGATTGGGGAATGAAATTTATAAAAATTTAAGAGATTGGCAAAAATATTTTAACAATTTTGAATTGAATAAATTAAAGTTTTATTTACAAAAAATGGTGTAGTAGAATATTTAAATTCATATGGAAGAAGGAAATAGAATACAATTAAAAACTGGAGACTGACAGTGTTGAGTAATAATGGTTATAAGATCTTTATGAAAATAATACAAAAGAGATTTGAAACTAAAATGGAAAGTTTTACTGAAGATACTATGTGTAATATAAAGGGGAAGGGTTGTCAAGAGTCATTAATGATAGATACATTATTGATGATATTATAAGTAGAAAAGAAGAAGTAAAAATCATGATAGGGGAACAGAATAAGGCACTTGGTACAATTAGACATGGAATCCTATAGAATGATAATGAAATAATATAATATGAGCAAGAAAGTTACAAAATTATGAATGTCTGTGTATAGGAATAATAAAGTAAAAATATTTGTAAATCACTGGTTATGCAAAGAGGTATATATGAAGAGTGTTGTATTAGTTCTGAGATAGTATGGGAAATAAATAACAAAATGAAGGAGGTGCTGTATGCAACATCTGAAGGGTTAAGAATTCTAGTTCTGTTAACATATGCAGATGACACTAATAATTGCAAAAAAAAAATTTGGATAAAAGAAGGAATAATTTTTACAGAGTGTCTAGATGTGATAGGTATTGTTTTAAATAAAGAGAAAAATAAAAGTTTGGGTGATATAGTAAAAATAGAGGGCATATATTTTACAATGAATTAAATTTCTGTGTTAGGTATAAAATTTGGGAATAAAGTGTTCAGTAGAATTCAATATGAAAAAACAGAAGAAATAAAGCAAACCTATCTTTTCTAGAGAACATATAAATTATCATTCAAAAAAGCTTATTATATAAATTCAATACTTATGGGTAAACATTGTACTTATCAAGTTTATGCTGCCAACAGTATTTGAAAAGGAATTATTGCATTTTTTTTCATTTATATGGGGTTCTAGATTAAAATCAATAAAAGATGAGTTTTGTATATAAATAAAGAGGAAGGAAGTTTAGGATTTATTAACCCCATAGTAAATGCTACTTTATTAAATTTGTACACAGTGTTAAGGTGTATAAATGAAAAAAAAAAAGATGATAGATTAGTAGTAAAATTGTATAGATGTAAGTATGATAAATTTCGGTGTATGGTAAAAAGGGGAAAAAAGAGAAAAAGTGTGTATAAATGAAGAAATAAAATATTATGAAGAACAAGTATATTTATTGATGTAGAAAAAGATGGAAAGGTATGTTATACGAATGTAATGATAAAACATTATTATGTAAAAACCATGAGAAAATCTAACAGATGAAAAAACTAAATATATAAAAATTAAAAGCAAATGGTGTAACCAGAAAGTAGAATGTCAAGATTTTTTGTGGCAATTGGTAATAGATCAATTGCAAATAAAAGCAAACATGTCATATAAAAAGAAAGGAAATATGTCATTTAAAAAGAAAGTGATAGATGTTTACATTGCCAAGAAGAAGGAACTTGAAATGTAGAATAGAAAAAAAAAAGTTATGGAGAAAACCATGTAAAGAAGATCTTTTTCTCAGATAAAAAATTTGGATAAAATAAATATGGATATTATAAGAAAAGAAGTAAAGACTATGTTAATATAATAGTTAAAATGTTATTTTATGTTGCATGAGTTATATGGAATGAAAGAATAAATGAAATGATGTTTAATGATAAATGGATTTTAGCAGCAATATTAAGTAAAATCATATGGTGGTTAGGGGAAATAAGTGTGGGGGTCTAATAAGGAAGAAAATTACAATGATTGTAAAGGAAATTATCAGTATGTGCAAATATATTTCTATATCTATATGTTTATACATTTGGAAATATCTGTAACTATGTTGAAAAAAGAGTACTTTGTATATAAAAAAAGAACCTCTAATCTTTTTGGTAGGTGGCATGGGATCTTTTACATCCACCAGTGCTACCACCTACTCAGGCAGATAGGACTTCAGTTTAACATCTCATTCGAAGGACTGCACACTCAGGAGTTCAGCGCTCCCCTTATGCTGCACTGCAGTGTCAGCTATCAATCTACCTGGTGTGGGAATCATCATCATCATTATACTGGATTTTCCACACAACGATCTAACTACAAAAATTCACAATATTCTGAACTATATAATGCAATGAGACCTCATAAAAGCCAAGCATGTTAGTAGTAGTGGAGGAATTCACTCAAAATCACATGCCCACTAAGGCAGAGTCATAATAAGTATCGCTAAATTATAACATGCTTATCAGAAGTTGTTTGACCATAAGATACGTTTAATAATATTTTATGGTATGGTGTAATATGATTAGAAATGAAAAATTGGCAAGAACAAAAATCAATAAAATTGGGGGGAGGTGCAATTAGCTGTAACTGTTGTCTGCATCTTTGATGTGCAAAAATAGTAACTCACACTTACTTATTGAATAGTCAGCATTAGGAGAAGACATTCTTTGGCAATGTAACCTAAAACAAAAAACAAATCTTATTGTACACAATTTAGGTATAATATAATTATATCATCATTACCAAACAATGCTGAAGTTTCTGTATTAACAAATGTAAACAAAAGATTTTTGACACAAATGTGACTGGCACTCAGCATTTATATCAGCTCCCTATTTTATGATCAAAGACCCATTCTTTCAAATGCGTCTTGATCGAACTTGAAAGCACGAAATGGCATATAAGTGAATTATTTTCCTGGGAAAGAAATTGCTTGGCCGCCTTCATTATTTTGCCATTTTTGTCACTCTAGTGCAATCTCTGAGTTGGTATATTTAAGTAGGGAGCTGTGGGGGCACAGCACCCACTTTATGTAATGTTTTAAAGTTTTTTTTTTTCTTTTTTGGAATAGCGATTTTTTTCCCTGGGAAAAAAATTGTGTTCTAAGTGTTCGGGATTGTAAGCTTTCGCTTACATGGGATTGATAAATCAGCATTTACTTTTTTATGCGTTCGCTGATTTAATCTAATCCCTTTATATCACTGTGATTAACAAAATTCCTTAAAAATGATGCAGTCATTGAGTATGACATTCATAACCTAATGCTATGCTATGCAAGAAGCCGAACTTTTTCTATCATTTTATATTTTTTATTTCTTTTGCCAACAATGTCATTATTCTTAAACTGTGACCAGTCTATAAAAAATTGTCTTTAATTTTTTAGCTGCAAGGAATACTCAAAAAGCATCAGCAGCACATAAGCATTTGACATACGTTAAGTTCTGTGGTTGATGTTCTTTTGGGTGCAAGGCTCTTTTCATTCTGAAGTATGGTCGCATTGCTATAGCAAGGCCTCATGCTTGGTTGAAATTTTGTCGTTATGCCCTAATTTACATTCAGAATATTCTTCCCCTAGCCTCTAATAATCAGATAGCCATTTCATGATCTCCCTTCAAATGCAAAGACAGCTTATTTTATTGATTTGGCAAAAGTGTCCAAATTGTTTAATTTTGTCAATATTTTAATTTGAAAATTCTCAAAGGGTTGAAATTCTTCCCATTCTACCATAAGAGAGTCCATTGCCTGCAATAAATTTTGTTATCCTTTATTCCATCATGCAGGTGACAAGCAGAAGAGTGTAACAATGCAAGTTTCTCTTTATACATGTATTTATCAAGTCTGTCTCAATACTGGAAGGTAAAAAGTGTCCCCTAGGATTATGAAACTCCCCCATTGGATACTGTAACCTTGTCACCCATAACTAAAGATACCATAATTATAAACAATAACATTATTTTCTCCCTTCATGAGGATATTGGTAGAAGAGTCATCACATAGATAATCTAAAGAATTATTGTTTAATTTTCAATCTGGCAAATACAATAGGGACCTTAGAGAATCTTCCTATTTACTTTTTCCATAGTTCAACTAAGGGTGAAGCCCGGTATTTTTTGCTGTTTTAAAACTGCAGACAAAAAGCAAACTTTATTATTATAATATTGCCAGGCCCTATCACAACAGAATTATCTAAAGAAATTGCTTTATGTAAAAGTTTCTATATGGTGAGAAAAGTGGCTATCTTACCAGCTTATTTTTTACAGCTCAGCTATGGTGGAAGCCCTTTGGCCTTTGATGTGTAGAGTGCCTTATAAAGCTAACTCAATGCACCGTCCAAATAAAATATATATTAGCTTTTGAGTTGTAGTGATCTCAGTGATATGCTGGTTTACCCACCAAACTGGAAATCTGAATAGTTTCCTAGTTAGACAATGTTCCGTGAATTATATAGGTCCTGAAGATAAATATGAGGAATATTTCTTTCCCAGACATCAAATGCTATTAGACAGCTGCTTTTCTAAAATTTGTAAACTGCTTTGAGTTTTCTACTCCATGTCCTTATGATCTCTTATACTGTTGTACCAAGCATGTGCAGTCTTGTATCACAAGCACATTAATAGCATAGAGAATACCTCAAGCTGTCTTTAGTTTGTGATATCTGACCAGTGCCGTTGCATAGACGGATAGAAGCCTAATTGCAGACTAGGTGACTTGGGTTTGATTTGTGGTGCAGACATCTGAGCTGATGATAGGGAGGGATGGGCGGGCCTATCCCAGCAGGGGAGGGGAATTCATCCCAGCACTCCATGGTAGGAAGCATAATCCATAAGACACTCCATTTAATGCTTTTGGAAAGGGGTTCATAGCATACTATTTTATTTACATTTACAGAACCTTCATTTAGTAAGTAAAATGTGACTAATGTGTTATTGTGTATATATACACTGCTGACCCATGAAATCATGGCCATTCATAAAGTATTTTTCCTTCTTCCTGGTTGCACCATGGATTTGCAAGTCATAGGGACTGTGAATACTGGATAAAGACAAGGTTAAGCTTTCCTCTTTTCAGTAATAGGACTGATATTTTGTTTTTCCTTCTAAAGAAACTCAAATGCAATTTTCTGCTTAAGGGACTGCAAAACAAATCTGGTAAAATGCAGAAGTCAGCCATTAATAAATATTTTGTATGTAAGTTCATATGCTTGACTGCAAATGATCGAAGAGCTGTTTCTTTCAGTTTTATATAGTCAGTCCATAGGAGATTGCGGTGGTGGTGCTGTGGTAGCGTTGTCGCCTCACAGTAAGATGTTGTCCTGTTCGATTCTCAGCTAGAGTGTCTTCTGTGTGGAGACATGCATGAATGGGTGTACCTTCATTGAAGGTTGTGCGTCAGGGCTGGCAACTCGGCATGTGAAAATCTACTGCCAATCATTAGCGGACCAGAGTTCTGCTGTGGCGACCCCTAACCGGGAAAAGCCAAAAGACACAAACAAATAGTCAGTCCATAGGACCAGATAAGGTCATTATTTTCTACTCACTGCTGGAAGAGTACTCCTAACCTTTCAGATGAATACTAGAAAATCACTCTAAATGATAAATTTTAAGGAAAATCATTATTTTACTCTTCACAGTTTCACACGATCTTCTCAAACAATTGAACTTGTGTGATGTTGTGTTGGTGGTGGTCAGCTTCATGGAAATCACCCACTCTGTATTCATCACAGTTCAAAATAATCTACCTTGCAAAAATCTTCAGCTAACTTTAACTAACAGATTTTTGCAAGCCCCAGGATGCAGCTGAAATATTTGAAATGGGAAATATCAATCTGTTTATGTCATCACCATGAGAACAGGAGAGAAGAATTGCTTAGCAAAACGGAAACCCAAAAATCTGTTAACATTCAGGAAGCTAGAAAAGCTGTAGAGTTCCAGACTGCCTGGCAGCATCTGGTCCTTGGCTATATATGTACCTCACAAAAGTAGTGCATTTAGCTATTTGCCACATTAATTTGGACAATGCACAGAAACTCACAAATAAAATTGAGTGATGTATACTCTAGTGTCTTCTAGCTCTCAGGAATGTAGTGAGCAATGAACTGAAACTCAGGCAGATGTGTGAAGTCCATGTGAATGCACGCAATATAAAAATCACAGCCAATGTCTGTACTTATGGCCTGTATTTAATTTCTCTAACAAGCCTATGTGGGACACTGGGAAAAAAATTGTTCCTCGTTGTTTTGATACAGGGCAAAATCTGCAGGACAGTTGCTAAATGCTAAAGGAGATAATTAGACTACTTCTTAGTTTGAAAATGCATCCTTTCCTTACAAACTCACTTAACTCAGACTCTCAGACCATTACTTCAAAGACTAACAGTGTTTCACCGGAACAAAATAACATAGTGCTTGTGTATGTGTATGTGTGCGCACGCATGTGTGTGTGCTTGTGTGTGTGTGTGTGCGTGCGTGTGTGTGTGTGTGTGTGTGTGTGTGTGTGTGTGTGTGTGTGTGTGTGTGTGTGTGTTTGTGTGAGTGTGTGTGCGTGCATGCATGAATTTAAGTGTTGTGTCTTTGTCTACAAATGCAAGCATAATACAAGGACATGAGACAGTAGCATGCATATAAATTAAACTAAAACTTAAAACACCTAAGTTTTACAATCTGTCAACTACTCCTTGCAGGCAATCCCAAGAAAGTAATGCTGCCATTGTAACATTTCAGTCACTTAGGAATTTAAGCATGTCAGTCCTGGAATGTATATGGGGCAGATCTAGTTCAGAAGATCAAATTCTTAAAATGTCGAAATGCATATGGTTGAATACATATGATCGAAATTTGAAAAAGTTGAAACCCCAGAAACATGATGAACAATGATGTTTTTCAGGGGCAAGCCCCCTACTCCCCCTGCTAATTATATATTCCATCTCCAAGATCACACTACTGAAGGAAAAACAAAACATTCCCCAGACCACACTGTTTAGCAGTCTCAGTCAAAACTGTTCATTGTTTTAAAAATGTAATCTTTTGAACTATATCTAAATAGGCCACTCCACCCAAGAGAAATGTAGAGGTGATCCCTCAAGCAAAGGCTCTTAAAGATTAATCAGAGTACATATGCTATGTGTGTATAGCTTTGGGAGAGTAGGAGAGCAGGCACATATTCTAGTAGGTATGTACACAATGAACTCTAATAAGCATAAGTGTACAGTAATGAGCTATGTATTTTGGATAGTCTAGTAGTGCAGTACATGATACATAGTCTAACCTTCCATCACTAAACTATATAAATCTTTAGCATATTCAGATCCTACAAAACCAGTTTAAGCCCCCTCCAAGTATACACTTTGCTCATAGGTTCATAGATGGATACTACCCTAACAGTCCTAGAGCCCTTACAAACCTAGCCATGTTTTATCCTGAGTTGCTCAGATTATCCTTGGTTAATTGAACATCATTCATGGGGAAATTATATGGTCAATACCAACTGCCCCTGCCCATGAGGGTCATGGGTGCCACCCTTGGAGTGAATTTGCAGTCATGCATCCATTTATCTAGGTTGAGTTTGAGAGGGACAGGGAGGAACTCTATTTCATGAGAATCAGAAATTTATTCCAAAGGAGTGGCAGTTTCTGAGAGATGTACCTGTTTCTCCAGCATGTACTGTTCATGTCTCAGGCTAGGTTAAGATCCCTAGAAGGAGTGACTCTTGTGCAGTTTGATTTGCGAATGTGCATCATTTCCATTAAGGCATGGTTACAGACTGGTCTGTAGGCCAGGCACTGGTCACCTCTTATCAGCCTATAGGATACAGAGTACAGCAATAGAGCTTTCAGTCTTTCCACATAGGCCTTAGCTTGGAAGCCCTGTATTTTCTTTCTGAGAAACCTCTGGGGTCTCTCCAGTTGTTGAAGGTGTCTGGTGAGGTATATGGAAAAGGGAGCATTGTACTCAATGACTGGTCTGATGAGGACTGAGTACAGTGGACATATAACATCCTTAGATTTAGATGCAATGCCTTTACTTATTAGATGTGCTGCATAGAAGGCTTTCTTCACCATTGTGGAGACTTGGTGGTAAAATTTCTGATTGCTATCAACCTGTGAACCCAGATCTCATACCACTAGGTTTGAACTTATGAGGTTCTGTCGATAGTGTAATTAGCAGGGAATTCAGCTTTTCCAAAGGGAATAATAATGCAGTTTTTGCATTCAGCTTTAATCCATGGATTTTGCACCAATCATTTGTCTGTGTTAGCCTTTTCTGCAGTATGTTGACATCAGTGGGGTACTCAGTGATCACCCCCAATTTGCAATCATCAGTAAACTTGTTCAGCAATAGGTCATCTGCATTTGTCTGGACTTCTGAGAAATAAATTCTAAACAGTAAAGGGTCTAGTGCAGATCCCTGTGGTGCACCACTGGTGACTGGTCTACTGCTAGAGGTGAAGTCACCAACTTTGACAGTATGTGTTCTGTTGGTGAGTCAATTGGCTACCTATCTAGTGACATGAGGCTTAGTTCCCATTTGGGAGAGTTTGTCTATAATACCTGAGTGGGGGATTGTGCTAAATGCCTTGGCTAGGTCCAGGTAGGCAATATGCACTGTCTTTCCCTCATCTAGGGCATTGGTGACTTTCTTGAAGAAGTCTACCAGGTTTAACAAGAATGATTAAACATTGCTATTGTTCCAGTATGAAGATGTTATATTTGCCTAGAAAATGCAAATGTTATGCCAGCCACATCCATGAGAGTGTGAAGCTGCAACAAAAGGCTGTGTGATATGTGGGAATGCTGCCTTTTATTCTTCTTCTTATCAATCAGTAGGCATAAAGAAGGATTTGTCTACAGCATGAGTAAAGGACGGTCAGAGACATATGACCACTACTGCCTTTTTCTGTTTTAGCTCTTGGCCAGCATGCTTAGTCTATCAAACAGGGTTGCCTATTAATAACCCATAAGTTAGCAGTGGTATGGCAGAAAAATGTACACATATGTGCGTAAATCAATTTGTATATCATCCTATTGAATGAACCCTTTCCATTTATGACCTGAAAATATTTAAACAATGGTTTAAGTCATATCATAAACAAAAGAAGTTTAGGGAAAAAAGTAATTTTTAGGCTTAAAGTGCAAATGCAGTAAGATGAAAGAAGTTTGAATCAGGTGTAAGTTAACAAGAACAGACAAAGTCAGTGTTCTCAAGGAACCTAGAAATGTTTAGGCCATATTAAATATGTGGTTCACCTATAAGCCATCGATAATCTTTTTGTCGATTCATTGTTTATCAAAAATTAAATATTGAAAATGGTGGACCAAAAACCTACAAAAACATTAAAAAAAAACTTTTTTTTTTGGATGGGAGCAAGCCTCTCTGCACAGACACAATATTATGTATACCAGCTTCACAATCTCTGCACAGTGGATAAAAAGGGGATAAAACAAAAAAAAAATATCACTGACTTACACTATACAGTACTCTGCAGTGAAACGCATCTGGACATTAGATTTCTGCACTACAACCACTTGACGATTAATGCCAGGATCACTTGTAACTAAGCCTAAGTATGCTTTTTTGCTTACGTATGCTAACTGACAGAGCACCACAAAGAGAAATTAACATTTTAAGGACAACTGGGAAGCAGTTGATAGTAATCTCATTGCGATCACCAACCCAAAATATTTGCAGTAAAACGGTTAGCAGTGACTTCATAGCTGTGTGAAATCAATGTACATCCATGTACAATGGAGAAACTGAAAAAGCTGTCTTTTGTAATGCTCTTTAAATATGGATGCACTGAACATTTAAAAACTGTTACTAAAATGAGTTTTTGGTATTTTAGCATATGATCTGCACAATTGTAGCTATTCTGTTCAGAGTCAGAATTCCAAAACATTTTCTCACTTCCTCTTTTGCATACCAACCTAAGAATAAAGTATCACAAAAGAGACTGTGTGGAGTTTTGGATATTGGACATAAGCGTATGTCATTGGATTGCTAGTAGTTGCACATAGCCCAGTGGAAATGGTTGCTACAAAAAAATCAGTTGCAATTCCCATCTAGACCAATACCCTTCCTGTTTTAGTGTGGATTGCGTTCATGTTAAAAACTTTCATGCTAAAAATAGATTGGCACACACCATGTGTCATTTCTATGGGTGTTTCATACAAGGTGTTCATTTAAGGACTGGAATGTAATGCAGAGTTATTACTTCCAGCCTTTGGTCAGTCAAAGAGAACAGCTGTATGACTGCCATTATGACTGTTGGAGGTGAGGAATCTTAGGTATTATGTGCAGCTTTTGGATGCTATTGTTATAAACAAGCTAACTCATATCACTTTAAGCAGTATTACTGCGATTATTGTAGGGAGTCCTCACATTGTGCACTCTTGGAATCAATATTTTTTTTTTTTGCAATTGGTCGGTAAAGCATTTTGTGACTCCCATTGGCCATTATGGTTAAAGAGCTGAAATTAACTACTTCAAGCAGTACTTTTTGCATTTAGTCATTTAAACATCTGTTCCTGGTGTCACTGTGGTAATACAGGGGATGGATAGTTTGATGCTTTTGTCTATTGCTAAAAGCAAAACAGTTACATAAGTGCAATGACATATGATCAACTATTTATTTAACAATATGACCAAAATAAAAGATGACCCCACCCAAAATGAGCTCCACCCTATTCCAGTGGTGCTTTGATGTCACTAACCACCACTGGTTAGCAGAAGTTCACTCTTAGAACTGATGTCTGATGATAACTCAGGGCCTGTATGAATTAGTACTGTTATTTCATTAATTCTGGGTCATAAATGTACATTTAATCTATAGGAAACTCATTCAGTCTCTGATGTACCTTAAATTATCCACATTCCTTCTGAAGACCAAATTGGAACAGACCCTAGCTCCACTACTAACTTAATAAAGGCCCCCTTGTTCCACAACTAACTTAATATAAGTCTCAGCTACTTGTTCTCCATCATTCCTCCTGTGCTGCCATGCATATTCAGATTCATTCTAATCACATATATTACTGATAACAAGATCTCTAAGTCAAAATTCACTTCCTGGAATTATTATTACTTTGTACAGTTCCTCATAACTTACCACTGGTCCTGCTCCAGAATTTCTCTCTCTTAAAAAGAAACTTTCTCTTATAGTTCCATAAAAAAAACAACTGGTTCCCCATTTGCTCTGCTACTCAATTTTTTTCCCAAAATTTTATTCCATTATTCATCAGGATTTGCCGGCAGCTATTCAGGAAATAACAATGCATCAACAGCCCTGTTTTGCCTTGCATCTTGACCTCAGTATTAAACTCTATTTTTGATATTGTTAAGACAAAGTGCTCCTTGTTTGAAGTTAGGTTTTTTGTGCTCTTCTTGGCTAAAGGAAGATTTTCTAGTGTTCTTGTCAAACATCCTCTAGGTTTTCTGAAAGCCATCTAACGTTTCCAAAGAAAATGGACCACAGGCCTAATAAGAACAACTTTTTTCCAGTGTAGCATAAATAAATAGAAGGGTAAAACAACTTACTATATAGAAGAAAGATATTGTTGTCATTTGTCACAGGCATTATTATTACAAAACAACACAGTCTATCAGACAGATTAGCATTTAACATGTAAATCATGGATACTAATACAAAATACCCACAGTTTATAAGACAGACTAGCATTTAATAAGTACGTATTAGACCATTATGGATTCCATAGAAATCCAAGAAGGAATCCTTTTGAGATGAGGTGAGCATTTAAAAGATTACTTCTTTATTCTTTGAATGTGCTACTGATAAACGGAATGCTTTATATGAATATATCAAAACCAGTGTTAATGCAGGCAAGTTTAAAGCAATTTGGATTATTTGACAATATATATGTAAATACACAAACACAGACACAATTATTTATCCATATATGGCTCTAGGACATTTGATCGAAAGATCAAATGTCCAAATCCATTTAGGGCGAGCATACTTACGCGAAAGTGCTTTTCACCGAAGAAGCAATTTTGCATAAGTATGCCTGTTGCCAAGGCCATACTACTGTGCGGATAAGGGAACATTTCCTTTTCCCCACTGCAGTGCAGTCTTGGAGGGAGAATATTAAAGTAGGGGGGTGTGGGAGGCACAGGGGGGCAAAGCCCCCCGGCAGAAATGTAAATGTAGTGTTTTTTTTTATTAACATGCTTTAATGAAAGCACTTTTTCGATGAAAGCACTTTCATTAAAGGGTGATTATGGACTTGGATGTTTGATCTTTCGATCAAATGTCCTAGATATCGAGTGCTATGATTGGGTCTTCCATCATAACCACTTTATTAAATGTTCGATGGATGTCAAGAACGTCATCTTGAGAGCAAATTTTGAGAACTGAATCTTGGCATTCCTGTCGGGAACAAGTAAAACAGGTTATACTTAGTGAAACCCAATCATAACTCTTTGTAGTGGAGTTCTATCTAATAACTGCAGGGTCTATATCAGACCAACAAAAATCTAAAATAGCGAGTGACCTAAAGATCGAAAATGCAAGACCTTGAACTCGCTATTGTGGGGGACTGCACCCCACCCACACCCCTGGCTAAATATATATATATATATATATATATATATATATATATATATATATACTAACTCCGAGATTGCACTACAGTGAGGAAAGGGCAAATATTCCCATCTTCACTGTACCACAATCTCACAAAAAGCAGATCGAGGTCTGGCATTTCTGACCTTTGGGTAGTTTGCCATTTTGAGTTTTTGGTGTTCTAATAGGAACCCTAAATGCACTATCTTACAAAAAAAAACTGAAGTGTTTTAATGGCTTTGAAAGCCAGGAAAGTGCTTTTGCATAGTCATCAAGTAAGGGGAAAAAATCAGAACAGTTTTTAAATGCTGCCCTAATTTAAATAAGTTGCTTAAACACTGACATCTGTAAATTTTGTTGGATGTATGAGGAAAGCTATTCATGGATTTTAAGAGTGAAGGATCCTTTATATCCAGCTGTAACAACACTTAGAGGGTCCATAACAATTGTTACATACTTTTGAAAGTGATGTTACAGTCATGTCTCATGCTATAGAAACGTATAACAGTTTTTTTTCTGATTTTGCAGCATAATCACAGAGGTTCATGCACTACATATATATATATTTTATGAGTAAGTGTTATAGACTATTATTCTTACTTAATATTTTGATTCAGTAATACAGCAAAGAACTCAAATAATGGAACTATACTCAGTTTATATCTTTCACTTTATGCATGTTACCTTCCATCTCTTTATCATTATGCCTTAAGTTAAGATGCCATGCTCATTGTGTTACTGTGTTCAGGCTGTAGATGAAAAAGGACTTTTAAACCATCTTCTTTAACCTGTTAAGTAATGTTAAAATAAATCAATAGGCAGATAAACAATATGCACATATTTCTAAAAAAATGAACAGTAAGCTTATTTTATATTATTAGAATTAATTGAACTGTTTTCAACCACCAATGCAAGTCATTTTAAGATGGCACTACTCATACTAGCCCAGAGGAAATTGCCAACCTTCTAGCTGACAGATTTGATGCAAACTTCACCCCCCCCCACCCGTCTCCAACAGCTATACCAAAAAACATACCTGACACCAGTCCTCTGCCTAGTATCACTAGAGATCAGGTCATAGCTGCACTCTCCAAGGCCAAAACACAGCCTCAGTGGGACCAGATAACATCTCAGGTTGCAATCTAAAATAGGACCTAGTGGACTCAGTTGACATTCCCTTCAACCATTGCCTAAGAAATGGCTTTGTTCCAGCAGAGTGGAGAATAGCAACAGTGATCCCCTTGCACAAAAGGGGGCCATCAACTGACCCTGGGAACTATAGATCCATAAGTCTAACCAGCCTCATCTGCAAAGTCATGGAAAGAATCATCATGGACCTTATCAACATGGACATAGGTGACCTTCAAACTGTAGAGCCAACCCAGTTTGGCTTTGTTAAGGGTAAATCATGCTTATTAAACCTAGTAGACTTCTTTGAGAAATTCACCAAAGCTCTAGATAAAGGTAATACTACTTTTCCTGACCTAGCCAAGGCTTTTGACACAATTCTCCACTCAGGTATTATTGAGAAACTCTCCCAGATGGGGATTAACCCTTATGTCATTAGATGGATAGCTAATTGACTCACAGACAGAACACATACAGTCAAATTCGGTGAGTCCATGTCTACCAAGTAGACCTGCCACCAATGGCATACTACAAGGATCTGTGCTGGGCCCTTTTTACTGTTTGGAACCTATTTCTCAGAAATCCAGGCTAAAGTAGATAGCCTTTGGCTTACCAAGTTTGCAGATGATTGCAAATTGGCTGGAATCATTAAGTCCCCCAATGATGTTAACATATTACAGGAGGGGTCAACACAGACAAATGATTGATGCCAAAGCTACAGTCTAAAACTAAACTCAAAAAAGTAAGTTATTATCCTCTTTGGCACAGCAGAATTCTCTCTAATTACAGTACTGACAGCACATCCCTAAGTTCAAACCTAGTGGTGCAAGATCTGGGAACACAGGTTGATAGCAATCTGAACTTCAACCCCTAGGTTTCTACAGTGGTAAGGAAAGCCTTCTACAGTGTGCATCTCATAAATAAGGGCATCATATCCAGGTCTAAGGATGTTATAACTCCACTGTACTCAACCCTCGTCAGACCATTAATAGAGTACAATGCTCCCTATTGGATGTACCTCAACAGATATCAGCAGCAGCTGGAGAGACCCAGAGGTTTCTCACCAAGAAAACACTTGGGCCTACAAACCATGAGCTATGTGGATAGACTGAAAGCCCTGTCACTGTACTCTGTATCTTATAGGCTGCAGAGAAGAGACTTGTGCCTGGCCTACAGGACAGTCTCTGACCCTGCCCTGATGGAAATGCCACACATCTGCAAGTCAAATGGCACAAGATTCACTTGCTCTAGGGATCTTAACTAGCCTGTGACATAAACAGAACATGTTGGAGAGACAGATATATCTCTCAGAGATTGCTGCCCCTCTAGAATAAACTTACAATTCACGTGAAGCAGAGCTCCTCACTAACTCTATTTAAATGCAACATAGACAAATGAATAGGAGACTGCAAATTCACCCTGGGGGTGGCACCCTTGCCCCTCATGGACAGGGGTAGTCGGTGTTGATCATAGACTCACTCTGCAAATTATGTCCTCCTAACCAAGAAAAATTGGGGAAACTTGGGATTAACATGGCTAGGCTTCTAAGGGCTCTATGGCCACTAGCCTTGTAACCTCCCATGAACCTATGAAGTTATATTGTCTGAGTTCATCATACCATTCATACTGAAGATGGTAAATGGATAGAAGAAGTAAAAGAAATAATAAGACATTTAAAGGTAAGGCATATGAAATGGGATGAAGTAACGGCCAAAAAGACTGAAACAAAGTTAAGAAAAACCTCCAGTTAGGAAAACCCCAGGCCCAGATTAGGTATGTGATTTTTGGTTAAAAGTATTAACATCTTTGCACTAAAATTTAGCTATGAGTAAGAACTATTTATATGGACACCCTGAACAGTCATCAACCTGGCTAACAACAGGAAAAACAATGCTACTACTTAAGGGTGAACCTGCAAGCTACCCTAAAAACTATAGACCAATAACTTGCCTTCTGATGACATATAAACTATACACTGGAATTGATGCCGACAGAGTCATTTAGAAGAAAACTCAATTATGACAGTACAACAAAAGGGCAATAAAAAAGAAAGTCATGTGGAACGAAGAATCATTTGTTGTTAAATAAAGTCATAGCAGAGAACTGTAAAAAGGGGAAGAATCATGGATTGACTATAAAAAAGCATTTTATAGTATCCCACATTCATGGATAAAAGAGTGCTTAAAATGCATGATACACTCTACACTGATTGACTACATTACAGTGACCATAAAACAGTGCACTTTGCAATTAAGCCATGATAAAGGACAAATTATTATTCCAGGGATAAAAATTTAAAGGGGGATATTCCAGGATAAATCTCTGTCACTGCTGTTATTCTGCCATGCCTTTAACCCATTAAGCTGTCTAATTAACAGCTTAGGCCATGGCTGTAATTTAGCTCCTAGAAAACAACGAAGTGTAAAGACTTCTCATCTTCTCTTTGTCGATGATTTAGAACTATATAGCTCATCGGATGAGGAGATGAAAGCACAATTGCAAGTTGTCAAAACTTTTTCAGATAATATAAGAATGTCATTTGGTCTTGATAAATGAGCAAAAGCACCTTTAAAGCAGGAAAACTGCAGCACCAAGAAAGTATCAGTTTGGGACAAGAATGTGACATAAAAGAACTGGAGCAAGAGTAGTGCATAAATATTTGGGAAGTGATGGAGGATCAACAATAAAACATGAATAAATGTGAATAAAACTTAGGAATACTTTAGAAGACGTACATTAATCTTGAAAACAGCATTGACATCTAGGAACAAAATCCAAGTAATAAACCAATTTACTCTTCCTGTCCAAACTTACAGTTTTGGCGTGACTGACTGGCCCCAAAAATGTTGGATAGAATAGACAATAAAACAAGAAAGAAACTTCATGCTCACCAAATGATTTATAAAAATCAGTGCATACCAAGATTATATATTCCCTGTTCCGAAGGAGGGAGGGGCAGCCTTGAAACCGATTACATGTATAGATCTGCAATCATGTGGCTCTACACATATCTACTGACCTCACAAGACCCAAACATAGTGAAAGTTTTGAAACATGAGGAGAATAAATCTAAGATGACTTCTCTGCTTAAGCTAGCAGAAGCATATCGGCATCAAGCAAGAATAGAAATCAAACCAGAAGTAAATAAAAATCAGCCAGCAACTGAATGTGCCAAAAAACAAAAGAAAGAATATAAGGTGATGGACCAGATGAGAAGGCAAGAAATGTGGAAAATGCATAAATATAGTTGCAAGTATAGAAAACTTCTGGAAGAACCTCAAGTTGATCAGGAACAAATGGTTAAGAAGAGGCAAATTCAAACCAAGAGATGAAAGGTTAATATTGGCAACGCAAGATAATGGGCTACGTACATGCTGGTTTACAAAGTCCATTGAACATGTGAGAGAAACAGACAAATGTAGATTTTGTAAAACCAGATTGGAAACAGATGTACACCTCGTTGCTGGTCATGACATACTAATGGCAGAAGGAGTGTATACCGAAAGACATAATAATGTGGCAAGACTGCTGCACTGGGGATTGTGCAAACATTATGTTAATGAAGTGGCCGAAAAAACACTGGAAACATAAGCCACAAAGCATCTTAGAAAATGATGAAGTCAACATCACATGGGATCACCCATTATCAACAGTTCAAAAGATAGAGGCCAAAAAACAGGATATAGTGGTCCATGAAAAGAAGACAAAAGTAGCATTGACCATTGAAATCGCCACACCCAGTGACTGCAGTGTGTTGCATACAGTGAGACACAAAGTCATAAAATATCAGGATTTTCAGGCTGAAACAAGAGCAATGTGGAAGAAGAATACCCAGACAGTTCCAACAGTAGTAGGAGCAACAGGTCTTATAGAAAAGAATAATCTATAATCATATTTAGACATGCTACCAATATATGTAACCCCATACGAATTGCATAAAGAGTCATTACTGGTCACATTGCGGGTACTGCACAAAGCACTTCTGTCTGACATCAAAGATTGAAACAATACTAATTTCATGAACTTTAATTGTTCTTTTACTTAGGAATGGGGTCCATTCCCATCATGGTATTAGAAACCCAAAAGACTTGGAGAAATTTAAACAAAGATAGTTATAAGATAGTTATTCGGGTTTCTAAATAGTACAGTAATGGGGTAAGTGAACATCTAAAGTTCAATAAATACAAGTGTGAATATGGCACATTTTTTACATGTGAAGGTGTCTACGAGCAACATAAATCACCATTAGGTAAGCCAGTGACTATTGATGCTTTTGCATCATTAAGGACTACAGACACCTGGTTTTGTGGCCTGAGTACTAGTTTTAACAAAAGCAAACCCTTCAGTTAGATGAAGAACTTTACAGTAAATGTATGCCTGTGGAAGTACACTGAAAATGTGTTACTTTTTTTCATAATTTTAGTATGGCATTCTTAAAGTGTAAGGGTGATATTCATTGTCTTTGCAATTAGGCATAAAATCAATCTGCATGGGTCGTGGGTGAGTGCAGCTTTGGCACAATTCATAAAGACCAGTTCCACTTATGTGCATCAGCTTTTAATGATATTATGTAAATGAAGATTTAATGAGATTCAAATTTGAAATAGTTTAGAAATTCTTATAGGTTCATAGGTTCATAGGTATGTATTAGGCTATTTGTCCAAGGGCCTAAGTAAGCTTAGTCAACAAGGTTCCCTGGCTTTTGCCACCCAAGAAAATTAATTTCCTGTGCTCCTGTCAAGCAGAGCCACAGAAGGGACCCCCAGGTTTTATTTCCTATTGCCCATACACTCATCAAGAGTGCTAATGAGGAACTTTGCTTGACATAGATGGGTAGCTTGTTCCAGAGTATAGGAAGTCTCTGGGACAGGAATCTATCCCTCCAGCATGTACTGTTCATTGTGGTGACAAGGTTTAGTTCCCTAGAGTGTGTAACTTGGAGGGATTGGGATTTCTTTAGGTGTAGCATGTCCAACAGCTCTGGGTTTAACATAGCTTTATATGTTAGGCAGAGATTTCCTCAGAGTAGGCGATGTTACAGAGTAAAGCTGGAGTTTTTTGAGATGGTCAATGTAGGGCATCTGTTTGAGGCCAGTAATCCTCTTTGTGAGGCACTTCTGTGGCCTTTCCAGCTGCTATAGATATCTTGTGAGGTACATTCCAAAAGGGGCGTTGCACTCTATAATTAGTCTAATGAGTGCCAAGTGGGTCTATGTTCAATGTTTGAACATCCAAACATTACATGATGGTCGAGACCAAATGTTCGACATTTGGATGTTCGAACATCAAATGAAAAAAAGAAAAAAACACTTTAACATCATAGGCAGGGGGCAAGCTCCCCTGCACCCCCCACTTAAATATACCAACTCCAAGACTGCACTTCAGTACAGAAAAGGGAAATTCTCCCTATCTGCACCATACAGCGCCATTGAAAGTCTATCTTCGAACACTCAGAATTTCGAACGTTTGGTCTTGACCATGTAACGTTCAAAATTTTGAGCGTTCGAAGATTTGTCAGGTACCCTGCCAAGTAGAGGGGAACAATGACCTCTTTTTTCCTGGATGAGAACCCTTTTGTGATGAGGTGTGCCACATAGAAGGATTTCCGGACTACTGTGGCAATGTGATTATCAAAGGAGAGACTACTGTCCACCTGGGTCCCAAGGTCTCTTATCACACATTCAGCATTAAGTAGACTGCCGTTTATGTGGTAGTTCATGGGTACAGAGTTTTTACCAAAGGGGATGACAATGCACTTTTTGCCAATGAGCTTGAGGCCATGCCTCTGACACCAGGCATCTGTTTCAGTGAGGCCCTTCTGTAGGATGTCCAAATGATTTGGGGACTCGACTATGGCTCCTAGTTTGCATTCATCTGCGAACTTCATTAGCCAGAGACCTTTTGTGTTAGCCTGTACTTCAGAGGAGTAGCTACCAAACAGGAGAGGTCCCAGGACTGAACCCTGTGGTACTCCACTTGTCACTGGTTTGAAGTCAGATTTGTAGTCTGCAACTTTTACAGTGTGGTTTCTGTCAGTGAGCCAGTTGGCAACCCATCTTATGATTATGCTATTGAGCCCTCTTTCCACCTGTTTGTGGTTCACAGTTGTTTCTGTGCACAGAGATGTTAAAAAGACAAAGTTACACCATTTATATCTACTTTGCATTTGGTGAAGATGCTTTTTGTTGCTGCCAGACAAGCTATTTCTCAGTGTGAGCTGTTTTTTTTTGGTTAAACCAAGGCTACTTGTGCTCAGTGGCATTTGTTAGCCAAGGAGGTGCTGATATAGACAAAGAATAACTCATTGTAACTTTGATAAATAAGAAATCCGTGATAGATTTAGAGTGAACAGGGATATTGTAAGGGCTTCAATGCATTTGTATGGCCAATAAATGAGAATGTGGGGTATGTTTGGCCTTTTTAAACCTTTAAATAATGAAGTATGTATAGTCTTTACTATACTTGCCATAGGGACCTTCCAGAGGCAGACCGTGGACACGCTGGGTATATTTCAGGTTTCTGTCTCAAGGATACTTCAGCAGTTCCTCAATATACTCTTCTCATATGTAGATCAGTATATTTGTCAGGCAATGTCACCGCAGGAATGAGTCAGAATAATGTGTGTCTTCTACAGGATGGCAGATTCCCTGAGGAGCTTGGTGCAATAGATGACAGTGCAGCTAATCTAGTTCTTACCTATGATTATCATTAGCAGGATGCAGTGATATGCAGTTTTGTACTGTACTGCTGCATGTGTTTCATTTAGGGACTACAGTGAAATATGTAGGTACTGCTTCTGCTTGTATGTTCATTATTTGATAAATGATCATAGAGGACTCGACTTGAGTAACTTGAAGAAATGTGTATATTTCAACGTGTAATGTTACTGTATTCCACCTTGCAGTTAATGGGAGGTATTCCTTTTCAGAAGAAAGGAAATTGTATAACATTTCTGACAGTGTTTTCTAATGTTTCTGTACTTTTTTAATTAAGAAATATTCTTTTACCTAGTAAGGTACTGCACATCAAATTATTTCAGTCTGTGAAAAAGACACCAACCCTTGTGTCATCAGAAGTAGTAGCAATCATCATTTGTGCAGTGCTGAGGTTAAAGTGGCAACATTGCTACTTTTTGGCAGGATTTGTGATATTCCTGTAATTATTCTGCTCTCCTGTGTATTTTCTTAATATTGTTCTATATTTAAGTCTGCAGATCTTTTCTATTTTTTTATCTTTCCTGTTACTGTAGGCATTATTGTTGCTCAAGCCAAACACATGTTGCTGAATAGGCACTTAATAATGTTTTACATTGCAGTTGCAGATTCCTCCTTTTTCCCTTTTTTTAAACTTTCCTGTCATTTTTAACAAGTAACGTTACTACTCAAGTCAAACATATGCTGCTGAATTGTCTCTTGTGATACTTTGACAAATTGCATTGTGCAACCTGACTTACACACACACACACACACACACACACACATATATATATATATATATATATATATATATATATATATATATATATATACATATATATATGTATCATACACAACCCTCCCTAAGGATAGGAAAAACTAGTATGTGAGCTTGATGCTAACTTACTGCTATGACATGACATTCTGGATGTAGATGATCCTACAGACAGTAATCTCACAGTGCTGTGAGATCAAGAGCTCAAGTAGGAACTTCTGCTATGTGAAGATGAATGTTGATGAGATCTGGCAGCCTTCTTTTAGGTTATGCTCCCCCCCCCACTTTTTCCAGTACTTTTATGAGAATCAGATGATTTGACTGGCAATGCCTCCATATGGCTGGACAGTACCCTGTCCTCAGCCCCATCACCAATGTTTCCTACTTGAGTCTAGTAGGTCTTGACTAGTGTACACATGGAGGTGGAGATGGCTGTGTGTGTGCCACCATACTGTGCATGATTGTGATCATGACTTTACCACTCCCATGTAATGGTGAAAATCCTCAATTATGCCCAGCAGTACTCTGCCTGTAGCTGATTCTTTAGCAGTGGATGGACCCTGAACAATGCCTTAGTACATCTGCTTAGGGAAGCCAGAATTTTTGTGTGTCTGAAACTAGTTGGACATGTGCTTTCATCTGGTACCCCTTTGAACAGGAGTTACAGCTGACACTGCTACTTCGAGATTGTGCAATCTTCCTAAATGTGGTTTTGTTGTTAAGCAAACACTGGTGTTGAGCTGCATGAAGTCCTTCCCTGTACCATCATACCTATCAACTGTCCAGCTTTTCACAGAATGTACTGATTTTTGCCTCATATTTTGGTCTATTGCACATAAAATGCATGTTTTCTGCCAAATTACAGGGATGATCTGAGGACTGAAGTCACTAAATAATGACATACATTTCAATTTCATACTTCAAATCCTTCAGAAAATGTATGTTAGCACAAGCCCTGTTACTCCAGTAACTTTCTAAATTTATAAGTGGAATATTCAAAATCTGTCCTTATTTTTGGGGCCCTGCCATTTTGTCAGGCTTTGTCCAGATTGATTGCATTAAGAGGTTAAGAGGTATGTGTACCATCTGCAATGTAATGCTCCCATTTACTTGATTGAATGAGCCTATGTAACTGCTTGTAGAATTATGTACCTGTTGTGGGGATTGTGTTTCTGTCATTAAATTTCTTGACTGTGTGCCATCATCTTCAGGCTGTATCATAAATATAACTATGTTATCATCAGCAGCCATTATGCTGTCAACATCTTCCATCTTTGCTGGTAGAGTGGAACTGATCATTTCTGTTGTTGACCATGATAACATTGTTATTGACACCTTGAATCACAACAATGGATTTTGTATAATTAGATGTGGAGGACACTTACCATGTACACTCTGGCCATTTTTCTGAAGGGCAGAAATGGAGAGTTTGTCTGTAATAAATGCCATGTGTTATATGTATCCAGTCATCCTCCAAATAAAATTTCAATATGTGATATTTTTTACTCAATTTTTTTTCAAATACATTTTAATAAATTCCATAGTATTTACACATAACATCTTAAATAACTATGTACACTATTCATATTAGCCTGGCACTATAACAGAACTTAGCATATACAGTTATTTTATAAGTATGTCCAATCCATTATCAGGGTGGCTGATCAATTATTGTATAGTGTCAATCAATGATAAGACTTTTCTCCAAGGGTTGTTGATAAATGGCTTTGGCTAAATTCTTAGTTGTTTAATTTTAATTTCCAATAATGCTGTGGTCTTCAGTAGGCTGTTGAAGTCTTCCAAAGTTGGTATTGTGTTTGTATTCCATCTTCTTGTTATACACTTCCTTGAAATTGCAAGTATAGTTCATACTAGATACATGTTTGATCTATTCAAATGAGGACCTTCCTTCACATTTAATAATACAAGAGCTTTAGTTAAATAAAATGATTCATTAAATAAAGCTTGTTGAAAGTTATTAATACCATTCCAAAATGGCTTAATTTTAACACTGTCAAAGAAAATGTGGTTTCAATCTGCATTGTGTACTTTTTTACAACTCCAACATATTCATTTTATGGAAGAACTAATTTTACTGATTCTGTCTGGGGTTAAGAATGCTCTGTGCAAGAATTTCCAATTAAAAACTTTCCAGTATTGTGTAAAGGATGTATATGTTATGGATAATAAGATATTTGTTTTAATATATTCAGTTAACTGTATTGAATGTCCTTTTGTTATATATTTCCAATATTAGGTTTTGGGTGCTGTTTTATAGTTTATCAATATTTTGTAAAATTTTGAAATACTGTTTCCCATGTCAAAGTCATTATATATGATTTCATATATGTATTTCATAAATTTAGGTATTTCTTCAAATGAAGAATTATTAATTATTCTACTTAAATCTTGTGAATATGACAGAATACTCTGTAAAGTTAAGTAATACAACAAAAAGAATGAAACAGCAACAAAGAAAATACAACGGCCAGAAAACCAAAATAAATTTAATAAAAGCACTGAATACTCTGATGTCTCGGCTGAAAAGCCTTCAAGTTAGCCAGTCCTGTTGTGGAATTTTGTATGTTGTTTTTATTACTTACATATCTAAAACATTTAGTTCTTTGATACATTGAAGTCAACAAACAAATCCTTTCTGTTCCCAGGAATTAATAATTTCTCTATATATTTTATGTGGAAAATTCTTTGTGATTATAAATGGTGTTAAAAGATCAAACCAGATTTTTAAATCTATATTTGTATTAATAATTTTCCTAAATGAGTCAATGTAATAATTAATCATATGAGTTTTAATGGGTTTAGTTATGTTATATTGCATACTAATGCATATGTGCCATGGCAAATTGTTTTTATCTATTTGAATTTTCTTTTTGTAAATCAAATGTATTTATTGATATTACAGTTAGTAATTTGTTCCAATTTACAGAGTAATTTGGACTTATCCAATCTGAGATTGTTTTAGATATTGATGTTTTTATATATGTTTCTGTATCAGGAAAGTTTAATCCTTCCTGTTTCCATTGTCTGATATGATGTATTAAAGCAATCCTGTTTCTTTTGGGAAACAATAAAAATTCTACTAGGCATGAATTTATTTCTTTAAGTATATTCCTTTTTGGTAAAAGTTGTATTGGGAAGGCTATATATAGGATATTGGGCAGTAAAACCATTTTTATTAATTGTAGTCTATCTTCAAATGTTAATATTATTTTGTTCCATTTTTCCACAGAGATTTTAATTGTATTGATGATATAATTATAACTTTTTGAGACTAATTAATTATTATTCTTGCCTGACTCAATTCCTAGTTATTTTATGGTAGATTCGTATTTCAGAATGCTGTGACCCCCCCCCCCTTAGTCTGCAGTTCTTTGTTTTATTTAAAATTAAACATTCTGATTTTAATTTATTGAAATGGAGTCCTGAAGTCATGTGATTTTTGTCAATTAATATATTTAATTCTTCTAATGTCTGTTTTGTATTAGATAATGTTAGTAATATGTCATCAGCAAATAGCATTACTTTAGAATTGTATTGTTCATAAACATCTAATCCTTTGATTTTTATATTGCTATGAATTAAATCTGCCAATATATCAATAACCAGAGCAAATAGAATCGGTGACATGGGGCATCCTTGTTTAGTGTCTTTTTTTATATGTATAGATTCAGAGGTAAAAGGAACTAACTTGACATACAGTAAATTATTTGTATATATAGTCTTTAAGAGATGAACAAAGGATGCAGAAAATTCAAATAGCATTAGGATTTTGAATAAATAGACCCAATTTAGGGAATCAAAGGCTTTCTCTATATCTAAGCCAGTTATGAGTGTTTCTTTATTTTCTTTATTAACATAATCTATAAGAAAAAATAGCCTTTTAGTATTGTCATGTGTGTGTCTATGATATATACATCCAGTTTGATCATTATTGTTTTGGATAGTGGTATTTTCATTCTATTAGTTAATATTGTCATAAATATCTTATAGTCATTATTTAATAATGATATAGGTCTATATGAGGTACAGAGGTTTGAGGATTTGTTTCCCTTTAGGATTGGTGTGATTAAGGAATATCTCCAAGAGGGTGGTATTAAAGCTTGTGACTGAATTTATAATAGAGTTTTATGGAAGAGGGATAGTATCTTTGAAGGAAAAAGTTTTTATATTTCCATAATTATGCCATCTATACCTGGTGCTTTTTTATGTTTACCCTCTTTTATTGTATCTGTAATTTCTTTGTAGAATATGAGTGCTTGCAGATCTAGTTTTAATTTTTCTGTTTTTTTTATATTAGAACATTTTTTATCTAGATTTAATTGATCAATATGTATAATTTTGTTCTGGAAATGTTCCATATAGTGATTTCTATAGGCATCAATAATGTCACCTATATCTGAGACATTTTTACCTTTCTTTTCATGGAAGATACTTTTATTGTTATTAGCTTTTGATTGTATTTTGATTCTTGTGGATAAATTATGTAGATATTTGGGAGAAGTGGCCAGGGTATTAATTTTTTAGTGTTTCTAAAGGTAAACTAGTTTTATGCATTAGAATTTCGTTGTATTTATTGTTTAATACTTCTACTTTCTTTTTCACCTCCAAATGATTTTGATTTATTTTTGCTTTTACTGAGAAAAGTTTGGATTGTAGATCTCATAATTCAGATTCCCATTGTCTGACTATTTTAATACCAAGTTAGAGTTTTACCACATGTGTAAGCTTTTAATGAGTCCCATATCATTCTTTTATTTATCTCCGTGGTGTAATTAATATCTAAGAAGAACTGTAATTCAGATAATAACCTGGGTTTGAACTCTTTAATTTTAGTTATATATGCTGGAATTCTGGAGTTAAAGATTAATGGTTTGTGCCTATTTTGAAGTTTTAGTATCAATGAATTGTGGTCTGAAAAGGAGCAGGGAGTGATTGAGAAATTAATGATTTGATTAATGAGTGTAAGTCATGGGCAGCAAATTTTTTATCTTTTCTAGTTTGGGTACCCAATCTGTGATCTTGATGGGAAATCAACAAAGATTTATCTGCTTTAAATTTGAAAGTATCTACAAGATGAAATGATTCTACCCACTTGTCTAAAGCTTTTGATACACCAGGTGTATGCATCGGTCTTTTATTTGTAGTTTCAGAAATATCAAATATCCAGTTAAAATCTCCTCCTAATATTAAGTTGCCTTTATAATTATTGGAAATGAAATCCAAATTTTTTTAACAGTTCTGTTATTATATTTAACTATTACTAATCCCATACGACCTTCTTTATTTTCATACTTATAAATAATTTCTGGGTTAATCACATTTGTTTTTCTATAAAATTGTTACCCCTTTTGTTTTTATCTTATAAGTGGATTGTGCCAATATCATATATTCCTTAGGATGCCATTTGTAATTGTCATTTGTTTTGAAATGAGTTTCTTGAAGGAAGACAATTTGTGCTTTGCTCAGTTTTAAATATTTCTACAGATTTGATCTCTTGCTAGGATTGCTTAAGCCATTGGTATTTAAAGATAATAAAGTTAAATACATCTTAGGTTATTTAGACTGTGTATTTTTTGTTTTATTGTGACTATTAAACATTTTCCTCTGATAACTATAAAGTATATGTTTGAGCTGTTAAAATAAATTATCAGTTTTATACTTAGTTTGAGTGTTTACCAATAAAGTAATGTTTTGTTCAGGCATACTAAAAATGTTTTTTTGAAATAAATTTAAATTAATAAATTTTAACAAAAGTAAGATCAGCACTAGCCATGGAATGAAAATCATTCCTAATCTGATGGATAAACCTAAATCCATCAGATTATCACTCATATTTGTATGGAGAATATTTGTAATAGAAATAAGCAATATTTATATTATTTTGAACAGATATAGTACTATTGCAGATTAGACAGAATTCTAAGGCAATATAAATATCCACTTATTGTATAAGCAATTAATATTTATATGAAAGATGACAAGCAATTCAATCATAGTAAAGTAGATGTGTCATATATAAAACCTCGAAAAAGATTATAGCACACAGTTATTTAACATATTCACCCTTATTGATGAAGTCTTTCAAAACTTATTACTTAATATAAATAGATGATAATATGTATACCTAATGCTTATAATACAATGTATTTTACTGGATATATCAGAAGTTATATTTCATTGTTTGCAAGCATTTAAGTAATCACTTTGTTTGTTGCTAACTTACTTAAAGCATCATGTTTGTTTTATGTGAACATTGATGAAAGCTAATATAGCAATAACCCATGCCTGGGTGTGGGTAATGCTGGATTTACCCACGGTTGGCGTGGTTTGGCCTTGAGGGCGAAGCCCGAGGGACCAAACAAAGCCAACCGTGGGTAAATCCAGCATTACCCACACCCAGAAGTGGGTTATTGCTATTATACAATGACATTAAAGAAAAATAATAATTACTTTTCTTAAATAATGGCATTGTATAATGCCTCCTTGCTGCCCTTCCGCCGCTGTCTGTTATCCGCGGCAGTTCTGATGTACTGCGCATGAGTAAGCCTACGCAGTACATCAGAGCTGTGGGCAAAAGTAACGGAGATCTTCTCCGTTGCTTTTATGTTGCTATGTTAAATGGGTTTAACATAGCGAGACAGCTTTAAAAAAAGCAACGGAGAATCTCCATTGTTTATTTTAAAGCTGTCTCGCTATGTTAAACCCATTTAACATAGCGAGACACTTTTGAAAAAAGCAACAGAGAAAGCAAGATCTCCGTTGCTTTTTACAAACTGTTTCGCTATGTTAAATGGGTTTAACATAGTGAGCCAGCTTTAAAATAAGCAACGGAGATCTCCGTTGCTTATTTTAAAGCTGTCTCGCTATGTTAAACCCATTTAACATAGCGAGAAAGGTTTTAAAAAAAAGCAATGGAGAAAGCAAGATCTCCGTTGGTTTTTACGCACTGTGTCGCTATGTTAAAGGAGTTTAACATAGCAAGACAGCTTTAAAAAAAGCAAGGGATATCTCCGTTTCTTTTTTTAAACCTGTGTCGCTATGTTAAACTCCTTTAACATAGCAAGACAGTGTTTTAAAAAAGACTTATACTAATGGAAAAAGTCCGGGTGACCGGACCTTTTTCCATTAGTATAAGTTGATTTACAACATGCACGCTGGCCAATCAGCGTGCACATTTTAGAATATTAATGGGGGGTCATGGTATAATGCATTTTAATTATCTGTGCATCGCTCTTCCTCCCATTTTCTACACATAAGGATTTTTATATCTGTCATTTCCTATTATAAAATGAGTGAAATTTTAGGTTAAAAATAACAAATTCACTTATTGTGATTAATGATTACAAGTTCCCTTTCCATATTCATAAATTGCCATTTTACGGCATATACTGAAAGTTTTTAGATTTAAATGGCAACATTCTATTTTGTATAATCAGCAAAGGTTAAACTGAGTGATTATTGTCAATTTAATACTATTTGTTCATAATGTGATTGTTACATTCTGTGACATTCCTAGTTCAGGCTTCTATTGTTTCCCTTGAACAACTTTGTCAGTTTGATGTCATGTATAAACATTATTTAGCGTGGTAACAGCTTAAGTATTATGGATGGACAGGATGGGTTACAAAACCACAATTCAAGTTAAAGCAATTATATGCCTTGTTATGCACATTTACTTATATGAGAAAATCATCATGTTTCCCCTTGATGTTCAATATAGTGTATGTCATTTATGACAAATTAAAACAATAGTGTTATTATACACAAGTCCATGTTATTAAACTGAGTGTCTATTGTCAATTTAATACTAAGTGTTCAGAATATGATTGTTAAATTGTGGCCACGATGGTGCAGTGGTTAGCATTGCCACCTCACAGCAAGAGGTTCTCTGGTTCGAGTCTTGGCTGGGGTGCCTTCTGTGCAGAGTCTGCATGTCCTCCCTGTGTTTGTGTGGGTTTCCTCCAGGTGCTCTGGTTTCCTCCCACATCCCAAAGCCATGCTGTAGGTGGATTGGACACTTTAAACTGGCCCTAGGCATGAGTGCGTGCGTATGTGTGCCTTCTGTGGAAGGTTGGGCACCAGGCTGGCAACCCGACACTGTAAAAACTCCACTGCCAATTATGAGTGGACAGGTGATCTGCTGTGGCGACCCCTAACCGGGAAAAGCTGAAAGAAGAAGAAGAAGTTCAGAATATGATTGTTACATTCTGTGGCATTTCAATTTCAGGCTTTTATTGTTTCTCTTGAACAACTTTGTCAGTTTGATGTCATGTATAAAAAATTAGTTACCTTGGTAACAGCTTAAGTATTATGTATGGTCAAGATGGGTTACAAAAACTACAATTCAAGTTAAAGCAATTATATGACTTGTTATGCGTATTTACTTATATAAGAAAATCATCATGCTTCCCCTTGATGTTCAATATAGTGTATGTCATTTATGACAACTTAAAACACTAGTGTTATTATACACAAGCCCATGTTATTAAACTGAGTGTCTATTGTCAATTTAATACTATTTGTTCAGAATATGATTGTTACATTCTGTGACATTTCAAGTTCAGGCTTTTATTGTTTCTCTTGAACAACTTTGTCAGTTTGATGTCATGTATAAAACATTAATTACTTTGGTAACCACTTAAGTATTATATATGGTCATGATGGGTTACAAAAACTACAATTCAAGTTAAAGCAATTACATGACTTGTTATGCATATTTACTTATATAAGAAAATTATCATGCTTCCCCTTGATGTTCAATGTAGTGTATGTCAAGTTAAGACAGTAGTGTTATTATACACAAGCCCATGTTATTAAATCCTGTCTTTAATATCTAAATTCAGCAGACTGCTTCATCTTATATGACGATTATATATTTTATGTCTAGATTTACTAAAATCATACATTACATAACTGTGTTTTTTTTTTTTTTTTTTTTTTTTTTTTTTGCTGTTGCTTAGTTATTTGAGAGACTACAAGCTGTAATGCTTATTCTTATTTTTAGCTCCTTCCAAGCATGTTTATACAGTCTATAGACTTTAAATTATGAAACACTTCTAGTTTTTTATTTGTTATAAGTATATTTCCATCCTTACATGTACACATATCAGTACTTCAAGCATGGGCAACAATGCCCATCCAGTTTTGCCAGAATACCATTTGCTATTTCATGTGGCATGTTTCGAGGCTGGTCTTAAAATATCCAAAACAATATTTGTCCTATTCCATTTTATCAGCCTATTCCCTGCAGTGGTGACTCTGCCAGTGAACCACTCAACACACCTTCCATTCCCACAGATATTTCCACGAAGGAAATCTGATGACTCTAGCACTTTCCAGCAACCCCAAACACCCCTAGGTTCAACTATCCCCATATGCCCAACATATCCGATTAAGCTCACCTCTCAGACTACTGTAAAGGGTACTGCACAAGACCAAGTGCTCTTAGTCTTTCACAATAACTCAGACTTCCACTCTTATGTAAGTCCTTAATGTGTTTGGACCAAAATACATTTTAAATATAAAATTGAGCTTATTTTTTTTTAATCAAGAGTCAACTTAATGAGCTAAACTAAGTGTTGGGAGACCAATAATATGTGTACATGTGGTTTAAAACAGCCCTTTTATTATATATTTTTTAAACCAAAAACTTCATTGCCGAGAATCATCTTGGAGGCTCCTCAGAGTCATTAAACATAATTGTCACTCTGTCTCCATTACCATAGCAATCTGGGAGTGTCTGTTTCTGTTGCTGTGCCTGTGTACTGCATACCAGAGGCTCATGATGCACCTGAAGCAAAGCTTTGCTTCACTGCAACTTCAAGCCTAAACTGCCTCCCTTTCAGTAAGGCAGCAGCCAGGAAAAGAATGGAGAGCAAACAGATCAAAAAAAAAAAAAAAACTCCCAACAAGCTGCCACAACAAAAGATAACACATTCTTCCAGCCTTCTCACCTTTCACTCAGCAGATGTATAAACAAACTGCTCTCTGCCAAATTATCCCAAATCACAGTTTTATTCACCCCCTTCCACTGGTTCCAGGCTAAAACACCAAATGTCTCTTTCTAATACACAAGCATCAGTAAACCTCATTCACAAGTCGCAACCCACAGCTTCCCGGAGATGAAAAAAGCAACATACAACAGCTGCCAGACACAGCTGCATCCACACACACCATGTCAGGCTTAATCAAACAGCAGTCCAAGCTGTGATACCTGCCATAATTGATATTAACTATGTTTAGACTGAATAATGATGACATTTGTACCAAGAGCTTGCTACTATTATTTAACCAGGATATACATGACATTTCTAAATCATGCTTTAACTGAAGAAGGCATTAGTCTCCATGACAGCATTTTTTTTCAAAACACACTACTGTTATTGCTACTATATATGATGTTAATTTGTTACATTTAAGTCTGAACTCTGATGAATGGTGCCTTGTTGAATTAGTTAATTAATTACTTAAATTATTATAAGTAAAATCAATGAAAAATTAACAAGATAAGTATTCATTGAGGTGAAGTAGGGGAATCGAAACTTCTATGCTTGTATTATATGTTGCTTTGTTTGGCTTATATATAATATAAATAGTAACCCATCTTGACCTACCTTTGTTTGTGAATAATTATTAAACTCTTTGAACATTCTGAATAAATCATTACCGTGTCTTAGTTGTCTAAGAAACCCTTCTTTTTTTAAATAAATACAGATGACAAGTGATATACCATATCAGTTGATACTTTGAGAGATGTAGTTGTAAGAGTTATTTTTTTGGGACAGCTATCTTGAAATCAGTTTTTTTGTTTCTTCTTCTTTCTGGCATCATTCTAAGGATTTGTTTCTTTTATTCTTTTAAGAGGAGGGGACAACCATTCAATTTGTTCTGGGATAGACACTATGTTGTCTGTTTTTGATGAATATAGTAGCTTCTTCTAAGTTATTAAAGGTTCTCATCTCATTGGCATAAAGTATTTTTATCTTGGCTGGAAAGCCCAGCTGTGCTTTAATGTTATTTTGTTTCAACAGTTTAATTATTGGCCAGACATTTTTCCTTTGTTCTAGTATTCTGGAAGAATAATCATTGTCAAACCTTATCAGGTTTTGATTGTATTTTAAGAGTGATTTTCTCCAAGCAAGTTTTAATATTAGTTCCTTGTCCAGAAATGAAATACATTTTATAACTATGGATCTAGGTGGAGTATTTGTTGAGTTAGAAGCAGGTTTCCTCAGTGGCCTATGTTCCCTTTCAATTCCAAATAAAAGTCCTTTTTTCAAGTAAAAAAAATTCAGGAGTCCAAGTTGTTAAGAATGAACTAATGCCTGTTCCTTCAGTGTTTTCAGGCAGATCAAAGATCCTTATGTTGTTTCTCCTTTCTCTGTTTTCTAAGTCATCTGTTTTGTTAAGCAGCCATGTATTCTGTTTAAGCAGAAATTCGTTTTGAAATTCTTCCTCTTTGAGTCTCCCTTCAATGTCATTTAGAGAAGTCTCTATATTTGTTATTTTTGTATGGTGCTGCTGGAATAGTTCCTTAAGAGTATCAGTCTGTTTTTGAGAATTTAATTTTAGGTTTTCTAAGTCATTTTTAAAGCCATCCATCTTCAAAAATAGTTACTGTAAGGTAGATGTCATCAATTGCACTTCTTTTTTCAAAGCAGGATCTGAATGAGAATTCCTTGAGTTGCTCATATTCAGTGACTTAATATATCTTCAAGTTACTTGACAGGAACATTTTTGTATATCTCCACCAAAATTGATATTTATGAAGTTTAATAGTTTATCTATAGATTTCTGACATTTTAAACTTTAAAATAATATTTTCCTATATTATTATACTAGTTTATGGAACTCTCAAAATTCACTGCTCTCAGTTGGCCATCTAGGCTCCACCTCCTTCAATATGTGATTTTGTCAGCTGGGAGGTATCTTCTTGACTGGATGACTGTGGGTACTACTGAGGACTGTAATTGTTAGTGTTCACACCCCCCTCTCATTATGCCTGTGGCATACCCATCAGTATGGTAATCATATCTTCGTATGGAGAGGAGGTCCTCATCAGGCAGCTATGTTTTGCCTAGACTTTTTTCTGGCACATCCCACTATGTTGTTGGCCCTTTTTCTGTACAGCATCAGTGTTTGGTTCCACCCCCTAACCACCTTTATATCCAAAACTATTTGGTTCCAGTCTTTAGCTGTCTCAGTTTGTTTTGTCCCCCCCTTTGTCTTTACAGATGCTTGCCATATGCCATGAGAACCCCCAAGAGAATGCAGCTCTCTTCAGGGATGAAGTTGTCTTTCCTCTGTCTAGGTTCTTTTTGCTGCAGTGTGCTTTCACCTGAAAAAATATACATGAATGCCCCTAATGACACAAGATTTATAGAAATGAACCTGCTCGTCAGCCCTGCAGCACAGAACTTAAAGCATTCTTCAAACTAAATGTGTTATTACACATTGGCAGTCTTGCAACAAAGTCCCTTGCCAGCTCATACATGGAGCAACATAAAGAAAGAGCTCTGATACCTGACAGCAGGTATAAAGGATAAGATATTTACCTCAGAGACCCAAGGTACAGGGTTTGATGCTTATATTTGGAAAACTGGCTAGGTTTACAATGGCCACTAGCCTAGTACTTAACTATGATCCTAAGTTCAGAGCAAAATCATACCAGCATTAACATAAGGAATGAATACAGCAGTTGTACTAATTTCATTATAGTATCCTAACAGAAGATAATATTCCCAATTCAATAAATTAAATAAAACATCCATATATATTTTGATTCACTGCAGTATAAACCTTTTTTTACCAGTACAGTCATAATACATGATTGTACAGAAGTGCACAACTTCGGATATAAATTGATGCATCACTATAAGACATCTATCATTTCCAATATCATCTTGAATATCTATAAACCTGGTCAGCACAAAATAAAAATGTTCAATGTTCTCTTCTCTTAAGTTTCCTAGACACATTACATAGCTATGTATGTGCAACTAACAAATGACACTTTATATTTTACCAGTCCTCTGACTGACAGTAACATACAGCAATTACATTTGAACTTCATCATACCCTAAAATGAATTATTCCCTGCATGGTAACATTGTTCACTGAACTCAACCATTCATTTTTTCAAATTTAAGTATTTGTTTCCTTACTTTAGTGATTTTGAACTGTCCCAAGTTGATCACCACCAAGCTTGGTTGAGCTCAGCTAAAAATGGCACCTATATGAGTATTGATGGGAGCTAAGAACCATTTAATGCACTTCATCTGCTAATGAAGCCAAGTTGATTTCTTTGAATAGCAGTCTTACACATTGGTGCATCTGATTTCATTGGCATTAAATAACTTTGGATGGTCAGGGACAAGTTGCTTTGAGCAGCGTTGAGCACATGAATAGTGTGACAGTGCATAGTATGTCTCTACCATATATAAGTATGCCAGTGCATTAGAAGATGTATTTGCAGTGAGTTAACATTTAGGGTGGAGTGTACTGAGCCCTAATATATATGCATCCATCAAAGGATGCCACACCTCATCACTTACTAACAGTCTCTTATTTTGATGAAACTGGAAATAAAATCTAAACACGTTATTAAAAACACTTATAAAACAGTAATTATGAAAAGAATTCCACTTGCACTACTTTTAAGATTGTGCTCTCATAAATTAACACAGTGCCACCATAATGACATTCTGGAATTATAGACAGAACATTCATCTGCTAAAGAAATAACCATTGAAAGACATGCCAATTAATGCACTGCTCATTGATTTTCCTTCACATACCAAAAAGGTATAGTTATGAAAAAAATCAATCTGGAATTCTTTGTGACAGCTCAGTATATTTAATAACCCAATCTTGACACTACTAACATTTCCATGAAGTATTACTACTATATGATTGCATGGGTTGACTATGCTGATGTCAAGAGGGTGTGTTTCACATCAGCAAATACTCTCCCCAGCACTGTCATTCTTCACTTCCAATCCATACTGGCATATTGTAGGATGGCAGCAACTGTAAAGGCCTGGAGGTTGCCCTCCAAGCTTGTCTGATAAAGATACCAAAATCCTTATCTACCACTTGCAGGAGTCATACCTGCAGAAGCTGCAACACACAGAAGCCAGCACTAAGTAGAGAAAGGCTGACATCTAATTAAAGTTGGGGAACCCCTTATCATCCAGGACAGGAATCCCCTACTCAGGACAGCAGTTTTGGTACAGTTATGATGACCTGCAGAATTGGAGAGGTGATCAGCTGGTCACTGGGTATTGCAGTTTCAGGAGAGATGGCCAAAGTTCTATAGTAAGTATCTTTCCTTTTTCTTTCCTTTCTCCACTTCATTTTAATACAATTCTAAATAATGTTAGGATAATAATGTGGAAATATGTTAACTAAATGCAGGCATGTCCACCAAGAAATGCATGTTAACATATGTGGAGATATGTGATTTACCTTTAGTTGGTCAAATAACATGAATATCGACATTCTGAAGGTAAACTACTCTTTGTCAAAAACAGAAATGTCACCTTCCTACTACTCATGTGCCAAGGTTGCTTCTCAATGGATGCAAATATTAATTCCAAAAAAAAGAAACCTAAACAACATCTCCACACCCCCTGCTAATTATATATACTAAATCCAAAATCACACAATCCCAAGGGAAAGGGACTATTTTCCTACCCAGGGATTGTCAGCTGTCACCTGTCATATACCTTTATAGTTGAATAAATGCAGTTGATTAAACAGATGTTGACCAAACTCATAGGTCCATAGGTTCATAGGTGTTTACTG
>NC_056726.1:694078804-694151304 GCF_019279795.1 Protopterus annectens | reverse complement strand
GCTAAGATCTAGCTGTATTCAACTGGACATATAAGAGAATTTAAGTACCTTTTATCTGCATTTTTTCAAGTAATACAGCATTTTAATTGATTTATTTGTGTTGCATTGAATATTAACTGAACTGGAAGTTTTGACTCTGTTTTTTCAGTTAGCGTTTGCTAGATTTTGTTGCCTGTTAGAATTCCTGCATGGACAGTAATTGCAGTCGGGGTAGTCTCATTCATTGATCTTCTATTACTGCCTATTTAAGTGGTACATTTTGGAATATTTTCTGCTTAAAACCTGAGCTTTGGCCAGCTAAGATCTAGCTGTATTCAACTGGACATATAAGAGAATTTAAGCACCTTTTATCTGTACCACACTCATCACATAGTCCCTCAAAACCTACACCACCAAAACACACACATAGAAACATAAAACACATACTTACATTCATAGAGGCTCTCAATAAAAGCCTGCTCAAGCATCAGGGATCTCCAAAGCAGAAACACAAACAAACTCTACCCCCCAACACAAACCAAAAACCGCATAGCCCACAAACTCAGTGTGCCACTCAACCACAGCCCATAAGGCATAGTGTACCCAACACTCTAGTCATAGGTGAACCTATAGTCAGGCACACTGATTTTCCACTCACCAGGCTAAACAAGGAGAAAGTTACTGTCAGCTGCCTGTCAGGTGCCAGGATCTGCCACATAATGCATGCACTCAGGTCACTCCACAACAAGTACAAATATGACACTGTCATTGTCCATGTTGGTGTGAATGACCTGAGATGTACCTCCCTGGACTACATGAAAAGGGACATGGAGGAGCTCTCCGATCTTGTAGCCCAGGCAGGTATGACCCTAGCCCTGAGTAGCATCCTGCCATCATCCAGAATGATACCACAGTACAAGGACAAAATGATTGACTTCAACAATTGGCTAAGCTTCTGGTGTCATTCTAAGGGGATCCAGTATTTGTCCGCCTGGACGACATGATCGACAGACCATGATGCTTTGCCAGAGATGGCCTGCACCTGTCGCCCTTGGGATTCCAGATACTGACTGGCTAAGGCTCCTGCCAACCCTATAGTGCCTTTTTTAGGCAAGGTTCAAATGACAAATTCACCACCGTAACAGGTACAAGCAAGCATAATCGGCGGGTAATGCTACTCAATGTTAGAAGTCTAAACCTCAAAATGCACTCACTTGAGGCACTCCTTAAAATGGAGAACATCGACATCTGTGCAGTGACAGAGACCTGATTCAAAGCTCCAGAGAGCACCCCTGCATTACCAGGCTATAATTCATACCACACCTTTCGGCCATCTAACCCGGAATGAAGCACTAAAGGTGGACGCGTGTCCATATTCATTAAGGATATCTACACCTCCAGGCTAGTTGCACAGCATAATGCATCCGAGATTATCCAAGTGCAACTAACTCTGGGCAAGACCGCAATCCAAATTGTAGCTTGCTACAGACCCCCCACCATGCCCCAGGATTTCCACTCCTCATTTCTTGATACACTGGAAAGTATTAGGGTACAACCCAACACCCTAATAATGAGTGATTTGAACTACCCCACCATTAACTGGGAAAACTACTCATGTACCAACTCTTTTGCTCAACGTTTTCTGGAATTCATACATTTCAACGCCTTGGATCAACGTATTCACATCCCCACCAGGGGCAGCAATATCCTAGACCTGGTCATTACCAACATGGGCAACCGGTGTTCCACATCAGAGGTCAATTCCTCGTTGGTCAGATTCGACCACAAGCTAATCATCCTATACATCCACATCTTGCCCCAACCCGAAATTAGGGAAACCACCATAAAAAAACTTCTCCAAAGCCAACTTCACACTTCTTAAGACAGAAGTGGCAAACTTCATGACACCCATGCAGACGGACAATAGAGGTATGACTGCTGAATCCTACACAAATGCACTTTATAAGCACTTACATGAGTGAATGGATCATGCTGTCCCTAATTGAACCAAGATGCTATCCTCAAAAAAAAGGAAACCAATCTGGTGGTCCTCTGCCATAAACAAACTCTACAACAGAAGAAAGAAACTGTTGCAAAAAAGAGTAAAATCCCATGACTGGAGGAACTCCCTGGTCAACCTCAGTAAGAAGCTGAGATCCCTCATAAAATCCTCCAAAGCTAGTTATGAAAACAAAATTGCCACTGACTCTAAAGACAACCACAAAGCATTCTATAGCTATGTCAAGAATCTCAATGACAACACTCTGATCTGTTCTGAGTTACAGCACAATGGCACTAAATATACAGAACCAACTGATATTGCCAATAGCCTGGCAGATAGGTTCATTGCTAACTTTACTCCCTCCTCACCCCCTAGAGGGCCCATTTCTATACTGGAAGAATGCAAAGTTTCTGTAATCACGGCTGCACAGGTAAAAAACACACTCTCCAAAGCCATATCCCAGGCTGCGTTCTACATAATCTACAGAATGAACTGGCACTCTACCTAAGTACCATGTTCAATCATAGCCTCACCTAAGGCTTTGTGCCCACTGAATGGCACCACGACGGTTATCCCACTCTACAAAGGGGGAGCCGTGATGGACCCCTGGAACTACCGTCACATTAGCCTGATGAGCCTGGTCTGCAAGGCCATGGAACGTATCATCATGGAACTCATAAACAAAGACATTGGTAATCTCCAAACTCTGGATCCTACCCAGTTCGGGTTTGTAAAAGGCAGATCATGTCTCCTAAACCTGATTGACTTCTTTGAAGCAGTCACCAAAGCCATAGATGAGGGTAAGGTGGTTCACACAGCTTATCTAGATCTCACCAAGGCTTTCGACACCATCCCCCACTCTGGAATTACAGATAAGCTCACTAAACTAGGTATAAATCCCTATGTTACAAGATGGGTTGACAACTGGCTCATGGACAGAACCTACACTGTGAAAGTAGCAGACTCCAAATCCGACTTCAGACCAGTGGCAAGTGGAGTACCACAGGGTTCAGTCCTGGGTCCTCTCCTGTTTGGTATCTACTTCTCTGAAGTACAGGCTAACACAGAAGGTCTTTGGCTAACAAAGTTTACAGATGACTGCAAACTAGGAGCCATAATTGAAACTCCTAACAATGTGGACATACTACAAAAGGACCTCATGGAGACAGATGCCTGGTTTCAGAGCCATGGCCTGAAGCTCAATGCCAAAAAGTGTATTGTCATCCCCTTTGGTAAAAACTCTGCACCCATGAACTACCACATAAGTGGTAGTCTACTTAACGTCGAAAGTGTGATAAGCGACCTTGGGACACAGGTGGACAGTAGTCTCTCCTTTGATAATCACATCACCACAGTGGTCAGGAAATCCTTCTACATGGCTCACCTCATCACAAAAGGTTTCTCATCCAGAAAAAAATTGGTCATTGTTCCCCTATACTCATCACTCATTAGGCCCATTATAGAATACAACACCCCTTTTGGTATGTACCTCTCAAAACATCTATAACAACTGGAAAGGCCACATAAATATCTCACAAAGAGGATTACTGGTCTCAAACAGATACCCTATGCAGACCATCTTAAAAAACTCCAGCTTTACTCCATCGCCTACTCAGAGGCGATCTCTGCCTAACATACAAAGCTATGTCAAACCCAGAGCTGTTGGACATGCTCCACTTAAAGAAATCCCAATCCCTCCAAGCTACACGCTCTAGGGACCTAAACCTTGTCACCATAATAAACATGTTGGAGAGATAGATTCCTGTCCCTGAGACTTCCCATACTCTGGAACAGACTACCTATCTATGTCAAACAGAGCTCCTCATTAGCACTCTTCAAGAAAAATCTTGATGATTGGATGTGTAATAGGAAATTCATCCCAAGGATCACTTCTGTGGCTCTGCTCGACAGGGGCACAGGAAAATAATTTTCTTAGGTGGCGAAAGCCAGGGTACCTTTTTGGCTAGGCTTATATAGGCCCAAGGGCTAATAGCCTAGTACCTGCCTATGAACTTATGAACCTATGTAATCTGCTTATGTAGGCTTTTACACAGAACTGTAACAAACAAAGAAACAAAATGAGCTCTAGCAATGCAAACTATAAAATTTTAAGTAATTTTGAAAGATACAGAGAAGCCATAAACAGCTGTTCTCAGAGTAATGATGTGTGCCTAATAGAAAGAATATGAAATGTTGAAGATGGTGTCATCTTTGTTTAATGTTCATTACAATTTTTCATCATATAAATATACACACATACATTTATATATATATGCATATATATATATATATATATATATATATATATATATATATATCTATATATACATACACACACACTTTTTTTCTATTTGCATTGCAGCTCAAGTGCTGTGGTACTTGTAAACGCCGTTTGCAGACTGACATGTTTCAAATTTGTGTCAGGGTTTTGAAGCACCAATAATACTGAATTTTTATCTATCTTGACTATTTTACTGATTATTTTGTACATTGGCAACTATATGGAACGAGACCCATGGTGGCTTGCTATGTAAGTTTAGCATAGTTCTTTAAATCAAACATCTTGAAAATGTCAGCAGCATCTGCAGTTATGACTTAGTTTAATGTGTTATGTGTGATTTGAATTGTTAGGACACAAAGTTTATGCTAAATTACATATGAGAGCTTATGGCTTTTGATAGTTTATTTAAGGTACAGCACACTCTGTGTGCCTTTAAAACAGTGATAAGTACATCATACCAAATCAAAAATTTTAGATGCAAGAAATAGTTAACATCTATAAAAAATTATCAAGAAGAAGAAACTATATGAAAGATATGTTTGATATTACAAGGCCTAGCCACTTATGTTGCATCTTAATCCTCAAACAACATTTTACTAAAAAAGTTGAGACAGTGGCAAAGCCAGAGACAATACTTTCAGTATGAAGGATAAAATGTTATGATTAGATTTCTGGCAGCTAGCATAGGGAACAAAGGTTCTGAGCTGTTAATCATCTGCTTCCTGTAGTAAGGGTACAGAATTTGATTGCTTCTAATATGTCATTGAGCAAGCCATTTATTCAGACAGAGTTGGCAGGTCCCAAGTGAAAAGCAATGTGTATACAATGGGCTAACCTGTTAAACAAATGTATAAATTAAAAATAAATGAAATAACAGCTTGTGCCTACCATTTTATTTGATCCACAGCACTATATTTCATTACCCTGGTTAGTATCATACATTATTTCAGATTATGACATCACTGAACAATATATTTTTAGTAAAGCATTCAACATGCTAGAAAATGCTTCCTTTCATACATAAACATTTGTTTCAGTAAAGATGGATTTTAATCATTTTTGTTTAACCTTATACTGTTTTAAGCAAGATCACGATGTGAACCTGAAGTTTAGCCTTTCTTATGCAGAGTTGTATACCTGGATTTAAAAAAAAAGCACATGATCCCTAAATGGATAACTTCTGGGCGGATGTCTAAGTCACAAATCAGTTTTACTTCTTTTTATAGAGATCATGGAGATTTGTAAATGCTGAGGTGACTCTCATTAGTGGAAGGAAACTGTTTCAAGGAATGGCTAACTTGCACTTTCAACATAATCATTACGTGCTGCAAAATCTGCGGAACAAACCAATGAACAGATGAGGTCCTGCATACTCAATATCAGCCTTAATATTTCTAAATTTCTGCCATCAAGTACACCAGTATGGATTCCTAATGTTTGTTGAATCTGGCTATAAGTTCAACTAGTTTCCCTTGGGTGCCATACCCCCTGGGATGGAACATATTAGAAAGCCATTAAGATTATAATTTTTCTAAATAATAGTAGTGACAACAGGGTAAGAGGCTATAATGAACTTCCATTACAGTGGAAGATGCAGTTGGGACTGGTATGCTTGAATATAAATTATAGTATTTGAAAAAATGCTTATGCTAATACTAAAGTTGTTGTAATTTGTTTATTTTCACTGTATGCATATACATTATATACATGTACATATATCTATACCTGTCTTTGTGCCTCTCTGTCCACTAGTCTGACTACCTCTCTGCAGACTCTTCTATCTATCTATCTATCTATCTATCTATCTATCTATCTATCTATCTATCTATCCATCTATCTATGGCTGTGTTTCTTTCCAGGGTTAAGGCTGTGAGCTGCAATTTCTACAGTGCAACGGTTGATCTCTTCAGCCCTTAGTTGTCTACTGTGTGACCTTGAGCAAGTTGACAGTGCTTGAGGGCAACTGAGAATTTGGGCAAGGCTCCACAATTGTTTCTTGCACTTCAACCCTAGTAACTACCCATAAACCTACTCACATTTACAGATTTTTTTATAATAGTTTTTTATAATATTAAGGAAATAAATAACCACTCTCATTCCAAAGGAGGTACACCGAGAGGAATTGATTCACATGGAATTAAAAGTGCCTGACCAAACAACATGACACAGTAATGCTTAGTCTATCTAACAATAAGTACTAGACTTAAAACTGCCTGCTGTCTTTTCCCTAAACTTGAATATAAAACTCCCTGCACAGCAGTAATTCACAAGAAAAAAAATGAGTACAGAGCAAAAAGTAGTAATTTCTTCATATTGAAATGATTCCAACTCTAACATACAGTGATTCAAAATAATTACAATGGGAAATAAACAGCAATCCCTGTATCATTTCAAAATATACATACAACTGAGGTGTGCAGCAGAAGTATAGCTGGTTCAACCTATGCTTGGGCTATGAATTAGTGCCCCACCCCCTCAGCTCTTCAAGTGAAGAGCATAAAGAAAACAAAACAAAAAAAAAGAAAGAAAAAAAAATGCACTTCACTGTAAGAAGCCATTTGCTACATTGTAAGAAATCGGCTTATTACAGTTAGATCTATACACCCCCCCAGCTCTTCCATTAAAGAAAAAAACACATGTTCTTTCTACTAACACTCCAACCAGGTGGCAAGATGCACGACACGCATTTCAGGTTCTGTTTCTGTGCCCTGCCCTCAACCCTCTTTCAAGTTACTTTGTTAAAAAGGAAGATAAATAAATAAATGATAATAATGATAATAATAATAATAATAATAATAATAATAATTATTATTATTATTATTATTATTATTATTATTATTATTATTATTATTATTATGTCTTCTTTTAACCTGTAGCAAACTGTTTGCTACAAATGTAGCAAAGAGTTGCTACAGTTTATACCCTATGTTTTTAGTTAAAATAAATAAATAAGTAAATAAATAAATAAAGCAGAAAAAAAACAATTTTAGCTTTTAAGCTGTTGCAGACTGCTTGCTACAAAGTGACAAGCAGTTGCTACTGTTCAGACCACACACAGAGCACAATAACACTCAGGTTTGACCACAAATACAATACTGGCTTTTAAAAGTTGGAATTGCATTGAAGAGTGATTGGGATCATCTGATCATGCTCCCAACAGTTTGTGACTGGGGCAGTTGCCCTTCTTGTCCCATCCAAGGCACAGCACTGTGTATATTTTTAACATTATTATTATATTCATTCCTCCTGCAGCTAAAGCTATAACAATAACCCAACACCACTCAAAAACCACTATGCAAACTCATTTTCTACTCACACATGCTTTTATCACTCCTCTTCTGCCAAACACTGAACTAGGGAATTAGGCATTAAATTTAAATAAGAAAACACCATTAAACACAAAATTCTCATGGAATATTTCTTCTTGATATATGATGTTTTTGCTATTGTAGAATTGCATACTATTTTGTGATGTTTGTTTTTGATTTGTAAAATTGCATGCTAATTTTTTTATAATCTGTGTATCTAAAATCTACTTGTATTGTATTTTTCTGTGGAGCTTTTCTCCCTGGGCCTCCACTAAAAACAGGCCTCTGGGCCAGATGGACATTCCCGGTCAACAAAATGTAATAAATAATAAATAAATAAAACAACACCAATTATGTTTAAAATATTTTTGCATATGGAGGTGCATGACTAACCCATCATTGCTGAAGCATTATAATTGGAATTTTTGCAAGCAGCAATTTATATTTAATAAATAAAGCACATCTCAAAGAGGGTCAAATTTCATGAGGTATGAGGGAGAAGGGGACAGAACAAGATCTACCGAAAATATTCAGAAGACAGTCCCTGAAAGAAAAAAAAAATGTTCCTTACATTCAAGTAGCCAGCAGAAGTTGTAAAGGAAGTAGGTTATCATACCACAACTTTAAAGCTTCAGAAAAGACCTGCTGAGGTACTGAATTAATTTAAGTCTTTCTCAGATCACATGTCAAAATTACAAGAGAACCTCATTAAAATAAATAAATTAATTAACTTGAAAGGAAAAAAAAAAACAAAGAAATCCTCATTCCTAGAGATGTTTCTCAGGTCATCTGGAAAATCATTTTCAGATAATTAATGTGAGAATTAATAGTGTCCCTGAGGCAATCAGTGGCCAGGAAATGAGGCCAACATATGAGAGACTAATGGAGGAAGCAATGCAACTTCCAAATTGTTTGAACCTTCACAACAAGATAATTTATAGAGTTGGCTGCATTTCTAGAATAAAAGCAAAGACTAAATCGGAACAAACATGGTACTGAGTAGTGAGCGAATTAAATTAAAACATGTTTATTAAAAAAGTAAGTGCTTTTGCATCCATGGAAGGATGCCTTATCAGACATCAATGGCCATGATTAATCAATTAACAATTAAATAAATAGTGTATATTTACATCACAATTGCATAAAATTAAAACATCCAATCAAACACCAAATTCACAAGTGACTCAAAATCAATAAAACAAACGCCCCGGGATTCATGAAGCTTGCGCCAAGCGCACGCATAGCGTAGGCGTTATAACGCCAAATATGGCCGCCGAGCGATTCAGGTACGATCCAATTCCACGTGCACTACCGGCGTACACCAGATCTGCGCAGCCCCCGGCGTAGGTATGCAAATCACCCCATGTGCAGTGTTGCACCATGCAAATGAAGGCATATAGCGATTCATGAAGTGGTGCAGGTGTAGCGTAAGCCCACGGAAATGTAAACCAAAAAACACGGTTTACATTTTCTCAAACAGAACATCGGAGCTATGGAAGAAGGTCAGACCCAGGTATCACAACGTTAACATATGCCAATGGCGAAGTACACAGCCAATGGCATAAGAAAAGATGCACAACATGTAAATAACAACATTTAATGTCATGTCCACAGTAACGTACAGCAGAACCACAGGGCATGTGTGCGGAAGCTGTAACATAAAGAAATAATATAAAAATGTCATAAAATCACAACGTAATAGAAATCAGGTTTACAGCATAACACACAATGGTAGGCATGGAGCACCACAACCAAGGTGCAAGGGTTGCTAAGGGCTTGCAATAGTGTTCGGCGCGGTAACTATGAATTAGTAGTCAATGCCATGCAAATGAGGCAGATAATACTGAATTGCAAATGTCCCGCCGGAGGAAGGTTGTACCATACGGCGCAGCGGTATAACACCGAGGAGTGGCTCAGAGGAGATACATGACATCAGCAGAGGGGTGTGCCACCGTAGCACTAAGCACATTGGAGCATTGCAAATCTGGCCTGTCCGTTGCTAAGCAAAGCTGCAGGATAGGGGTGGGTAGGAATCGTTTAGCTGAGAGCACACATGGTGGCCAAAAGCACATGTGTATGAGGATGAAAACATGCCCGAAACCCAGTAATCAGACGCACATGCCTCAAACAATAGCAGAAACAGGAAGGTCAGGGGAAGAAAAGAAGGAAATGCAGAAGTAGGGTAATTGGAGTACTAATGAGCAATCAACACCAATCAACCCACGAAGGCCAATCGACGGCAGCTGACAAGTCCGCTTGCAGAAACCTGCAAAACACGACAGGGGAGGCATGTGAATGCAAAGAAAGGAGGGGAGGTATTGGATTGCAAAGATAGGAGACCTGACACAGCAGAGCAAAGCAAACCAACAGCAGACCGGCAGTAGCACACATAACGCAAGATATGCCAGGTCCAGGAAAGAACAAATGAAAGTAGGCTGCAGGATGCACGCCAGAAAATGGTATGTGCAACGGGCAGAAATGTAAAGGGAAGGTCAAGAGGTAATCCACGGCAGGCAAATGTAATTCAACACCAAAGGCACCACAATAGTAGTTCCGGCAGTAAAACACATAACATAACCTGTAGCTACGAACGTACATACACACCCTATGACATCATCGGTGTTCACAGCACAATAGTATAAAGTGTGAAAGCACCCAACACACACCTGTGTATTCCCAAACACCGCACCATAGGTGTAAACACACGGGGAACTTTTAAAATGTACATGTTGGGAGCTGCCATAGCTGTGATTCATCAGCATGTGTTAGAGACTGACGGTGTTGTGGAGGATGATGCCGACAACCACCGCAGGCCTCGGAGGAGGAGAGTGTTCAGACCAAGGGTAACCTACCAGGGGCTACATGACCTAGAGATAGTAGAGCGTTACAGGGTGGACAGGGACATCTTACAGCAAATAGTGGAGCTGTGCCGGCCACGCCTGAGAACCAGAAACAACAGAGGGGAACCCATACCAGTGGACACGAAGGTATGTGTAAGCCTGTGAATACTGGCCACAGGTACCTTTCAAAGGCCAACTGGAGATATAATGGGTATCTCACAGGCATCAGCATCCAGGGTACTACACAAGTTCCTGGATGCCATGTTACCACATGCCAATGAGCAGATATACTTCCCCAGAACTCAGGAGGAGTTGGCCAGCAATATGCGCCACTTCCACCATGTGGCACAATACCCAGAGGTACTGGGTGCGATAGACTGCACGCACATACAAATCAAGTCACCACCCGGTGAGCAGGGTAGGCGCTACATAAACCGCAAGGGATTCCACTCCATCAACTGCCAGGTCTTGTGCAATGCCCAGGGCATTATCATGGATGTGTGTGCTGGCAGCCCTGGAAGCTACCATGACTCCCATATCTGGCATGCCTCACAGCTGTATCAGGTATTTGTCAGGGGGGACATCCCACATGGCCATCTTGTGGGGGATGCTGGCTATGCACTGGAGCCATGGATGATGACTCCCATCAGAAATGCACACACACCCATGCAAGAACGCCATAATGAGGCACATGCACAAACCAGAATCATCATAGAGCGTGTGTTCAGGATGCTGAAATCACGGTTCCGGTGCTTGGATACATCTGGTGGAGCCTTGCAGTACTCTCTAGGCACGTGTGCCCACATCGTCATAGTATGTGCCATGCTACATAATATGATCCTGCGGAAGCAGCTGCAGCAGGGACAAAATGGTGAAGGCCCTCATAGCCCACCGCAATTGCCAAGGCCAGTACAGACACAGAGGGATTCAGACCATGAACACACTGTGCCAGCCCCAGTAGGCAGACGGAGGCGTGCCCAATATGCCTACGCCTTGGCAAAGAGGGAACATATAGCACATACTTTGACCCTGTAGGCCCCTACGGACTGACACCTCTCCACCTGCACACACAGTAAAATGGATGGCACACAAACATGACCACCTGTAAATTGTAATGTATAGGTGGCCCAATGTGTGACTCCTACATAGGCAGCCCTCAAACATTGTAAACACAACAGCCAGTGGAACACGGAATGCCAACATCTGAACAGTACATGAGTCTTACAGCATATGGTGGTGCTGTGTGCCTGTCACGTTCCCCGCCAGATATTTATATATATATATATATGAATATATATATATATATATATAGATAGATATATATAGATATATATATAGATATATATATATGTACACATATGCATATATATAATACAGATAGAAAGGGCAATAGAGGGATATATGGTGATATAGATGGATTCAGCGATATCTGCAAATATAATAGATAGTTCAACGACATTCATAACATCTTGGAGGTACAAATAAATAGGATACCGCCAACCATGGAATGTGTAACATACCGACATGCGTAACCACGAGGCTGAAAGACCGATAGAACACAGTACCGGAACAGTACATCCACGAGTAATAGTATGATGATATGAAGGGACAGTTATTCACCGCTGCCGGTGTCGCGGTCCACGTAGGTACTGTGTTCAACTGTGTCTGTGAGTGCCGTAGTCTGTGTAAGTGTGCGTTGAGGGTGCCGTGTGCATTTCTGTGTGACTGTAATGTGTGTGTGTGTCCACAACATGTGTATGTTGGTGCCAAGTCAGAGGCAGATCAGTATGGTAGGTGTGGGTATAGCTAGCCATAGGCATACGGTTACTACCTGTACCACAGTAGGAGGGACAGCCCCACCCTGGGCAGGTGTGTCCTGACATAAAACAGTACAAAGGGCAAATGTCCGTAATGGTAGGACATAAATATGTCTCATATATAATGTAACAGTCGTATTTAATAGTTATGCCTGTATGTAAGAAACTTAAATGTTACATGCAATATGATAAGTAGCCAAAGTCACACAACAATAGGTATGTAGTGAGGATAAAAGTATGTGCTACCTGTGTACTGACCATGGCTACGTGTTGGCCTGTAAACACCGCTTTGTGTCCCGCAAGTGTCCAACAATGACCATATGAAAAGGTGGCAACCCATGGCAAACAGGCTCTTTTAACACAACCACAATGACTGCAAATATCTGGGACAGGAATACAAGGGATAGCTGTCACTTACACATATACCCTGATATATCGCTGCAATTACGGAGGTATACAAGTAGCAAGCCCACCTGCAGATGATATAGAAACCAATTAACAACAGGCCAATGTACAATCCCGTAACATAAGTCTACTAACTGTTAGCTCTCTAATTAGGGACGGAGCCCACACACATATATACGGATTAAGTAGAAATGCAAGGCCCACAAACTGTATATGTTACGTACAACCACTGACATCCCCCACACTAGAAACTAAAGCAATACAAACTGTAATAGCAGCACAAACATCCAGTCAGTCAATTACATCTGTAGAACCCTCAACATACCGTGTGAGAGACACAGTTAAAGGTGACATGCAAAATTGCAGGCGTTGTATAATGGAACAAACAGCCATGTTACAGGTTTTGATTGCAATACTCCGTTATCAGACGTCGGGATGACAGGTACACCCACATGTTGAACCAAATACTCTACCTGTCACACACAATCCACGGGGGACATGAATCCACACTATACTCGTCTCCATGCATAGCAGTTGCAGTTACACATAACAAAACACAATACAGACTGTCTCCCCGAAGGTAGGGCAAATAGGCAACGCCCAAGTGGAGAATCCAATTATACCCCACTGTCGCCACGTAATTGGCGAATGGAGTAGCTGCACAGCTGATATGCAAGTAATTAATCACTCAGGAACACCAATTGGCAGGAAGAATCCACATGTTGCAGGTATCGACGTATATAAAGATGACTTGCCAGACATTCAAACCGTTTGCTCATACTGAATAACAGTTGAAACACTGTGAGAGAGATAGAAACAAAACGCTGTAACGACAACAAGGTATGTAGAATGCCCGATATGTAAGGTTATGTATAGCATGATCTGTATTAATTATTTTTACTGTATGTATAGCCTGTGTTGCATTAAATAAACGTGTCCGCAATGCATAAAGTGGGAAAAGGTATATCTGTAGTGATGTCTTGCTGAGCATACTAACGCTTGTAGAATCTGTGTGTCCAGCAGTGGGACACAAGGTACACAGCACAAACACCACAAGGGATGCTACACGAGGCCATTAAACAGAACAATGCCATACAACCCGCCGTCAGTGGTAGGGTATGTCCAACAAGGACGTGCCATAGCAGGGGATAGTATATGTTGATATACTGTCACAGCACGCATGTGTATGGGCATATAACGTTAATGACATATGTAAGGTGGTCCCGCTGAGCAAGTATACTTTGCATTATGGGATACTATGTGAAATATGTGTAATGTATAGTATTATAGGTACATATGACAGATATTCTACACAGCATAACAGGCATATCATGCATACCACAGGTATCGTCTATTGGTATGTACAATAACAGGATACATATGGCCTGTAGGTATGGGACATAGTAATAGCATGATAGCTAATCTAAATGGAAGGGCTACCAAGTAACCATGCACAAAGGATATGTAATAGCTGCACAGGTGCATAGTGGGGTACTATGCAGTCTGTCAAGTCCATGTGTAAGCACAACTACATTGTTCACACTAGTGGCACCTCTCCAGGGTAGTGTCCTGTGAAGAGCAGAGCCAGGTGTCACCTGCACCAATGTACAGTACAGCCACTGCAGTGATCCCAGGCCTACATGTGTCTCCCAACCACCAAGGAAGGTATCACATGAGCAGTGCTACTGAGTGTCCCTGCGTTATGTACATAGGACTTATGTTCCACAGCATGGTGAGTGTCCGGTTTGGGAATGTAACCCAGAAGCACATCCCACACATTGTGGCGTGTGTGCACATATCCATGAGCATGTTGCTCACAGTGGCCTCTGCTTATGTTGCGTATGAGGAGTATATCCATCAATAATGTTGTGGACATGGGCCCTGTCTGATCAGCAGAGGTCACCCCTGAGTATGTAGTATGCAATTGTGTACAGATGTGGTGTCCGTAGTGCAGCCACATATTTAAACCTTCGGAGCTCAGTAAACGTCATGGCGTGTTAATGTTGTGGCATGTAAAGCTGTAGCTGTTGTGTAAGGTACACCCTAAATGGGGTGGTGTACCCATGAATGTGTGTAGATGTCCTGAGTTCAGAGGAACAATGGGTGCCTATGTACCAGTTACACACCCAGTATAGATAGGTGTGGCCACGTAGAAGGATATCCATGCCACAGTGGCAATACGGTAACCACAGGAGTGGGTGCGACATATGTGTGTACTGCAAACATGTACAATGTGATATGTATGTAGGGGACTACCATCCATGTGATAGTCAGTGGGTGAATGGTGTAATGCAAAGGTGATGTGCATGCACCTTGTGTCATGCAGCTTGATGCCATGATAGTCAGATTATGTATCTGTCACAGCGACACCCGTATGGTTGGAGTCAGTATCAGCTGGTGAAGCAATCATGGTGCTTGGTATGTAGGGGTTTGAAAGCTAGGCAGGGAAATTCCCCTGTGCCAGCCTGTTCCGCAGGGAAGCATATACTGAACATGAGGGGCCCTATGACTGAGGATCGTGGTATGCCAAATGTACCTGACATGTAGTAGGTACTATGGTATGCTGGCCTCACTGTGTGTCCTGTCCATGAGCCACATAGCATAACATCCTGAGACACAGGGTATGATGTGCAGGTGGATGTGTATGTTGTCAATACCAAAATGGGGAATGGTGCTGAAAGGCAATGAGAGGACAATGTAGGATGTGTGGACTCCCGTACCATCAGCAACTGCCTGGTAACTGTATGAAAGGAGTCCACCATGTGTAGGGGCCATGCGCTGGCCTTAACAAGCCCAACCCGGGTGGCAGCAAAGGACGGGAGCCCAACAATATCTCTGAGAATGACGTCCTTGATGATGTTCCCCATAGCCATGCAGAGCAGTCCAGTCAGGTGTTTAGGACTATAGTCCCACTCGTGCAATGTGGTGCCACCTGTGTGTAGTGTGATAAATGCTGCTGTGTGCCATTCAGGGGCTACAATGTCTGAAACAAGGCTATCACTGAATATGGTGGCCTAGTGGGGAGACATGTAATTCAGAGGTTGGTGGACATCACAGCCTGGGATGTTGGAAGGTGACATGGGGCCAGTGTCCCAGGACATATAGAGTGTAGGTCAGTACTGTGTAGGTGTGACCACAGGGACACCACAATGTTCATGTATGGATTGCGGCCCTGTAGTGAGTGAGAGGGTGTACTGTCAGCATTGAATCCATCCTCCAGCATGTTGCCAACAATACCTGGATCTGCAATGTTCCTGAGTGACTGTTGTATGTGACAGCAGATGTGGGTGTTGCCATCGAATACTGACATACCACCATAATGCCTGGTGGTACAACCCGGAATGTGTGGCAGTCATGTTTACATAGCTAGTCTTGGAGTATGTGATGAGGGACCCTGTGGCCCCACCATGGCTGACCAGTGAGCCACCCCACACATGGGAATGTACACCACTGTGCAACAGCCTACACCTGTTGTTGTACATCATATGTCCGTGGAACATGACCACCAGAGTGGCGTCTGTTATCTGGTGTGTACCATCATGGCTCTGTGTGGAATAGCATGATCCATGCAGTTGTGTACATGCTATTTAAGTGCACTGGGGTATGTGTCAGCATTTGTATGTGCATTGTCCATCTGCACGGGTGTCATGATGTTAACAACCGCTGTCAGCAGACGTCTGTAGTAGGTGTTGTAGTACACATGTACTGTGTATGCTGTGATGGGTGTGTTTCCGGGATGTGGCTAACAAGGTCGATTAGCATATGTTCGGAATCCACCAATAAGGGATAACCCCAGGTGTGTAACACCAGTCACATGGTGGCAGTGTTCATGCCAAGGGTAATGTAGGTCTTGGAGGTGGTGTGTATGGGTTGATCCAGAAGAGCGGAGGGTATGACTCATGGATGTGTCGGTACATGAGTGGCTATCCCAGTGAAGTGTGGGGTAGTGTCAGTCACACATCAGTAGTAGCTGAGGCCCACTGTCCACTATACCATCATAGAAGGTATGTTACCCGTGGGGTATGATGTTGACTCAGTCGCTTGTTACAATGTGTATAGCGGTCCCGGACACAGTTAGTTGCACGTGGAGCACCTCTGATGCATTGTGCTAAGCAACTTGCCAGGATGTGTGCAAAACATAGTGGGATATGGGAACCCCTCAGCTGTGGGTGTGCCGGTCCAGGTATGTGCCTGAAAAGTATGGTCTGTCTATAACCTGTCATTGCAGGTGTGCTCTGCAGAGCCTAGAGGAAGGTCACAGTCACTGCAAAGATGTTTGAGTGGTGCATTATAAGGTGTGCCTTGCCTGAGTGCGTCACAGAGGAAGATGCAAGCAATGTGTTACATGACCCCATGGCGCGCCTGCCAGTTACCACCCTGCCGGTGACAGTTATTGGAAACTGTGCAAGACAGGCAGTATAGAAGCAGCAAGAGCCTTACATGTGGGCTGTACTCCCAGGGCTGACAGGTGCAAGTCATCTGTGCCACAGCATTGTGTTTGACCAGGACAGTCATAGCGGACAGATACCACATGCCTGTGGAATGACAATAGGAGCATAGGCAACTGTTGAAGTGACACAGTCGGTCATTGTACAGTGGAATGCAAAATGCTCCCTATGACTAGGCCCACACCCTCAGGGTTATAAGACTGTTGAGCTATTGCATGTCCCTGCACACGTAGTCTGTGAAGTATCATCACAGGGCCGTCACACTAACATGGCGAATGACAGACATATCGTACCTGGTGAGGTGTGGCATGGGTGCATAGGTTATGTTGCAGAAGCAGTTACCCGACAGCAAGATGTAAGTGACTAATGCCTTGTGTAGCCTGCTGTGTGGAACTGCAGTGTGACACCCTACACAGTCAGCTATGACTGGTGTGTTGTGAATGTTATAACTCACTATTGGCTGTATGTGGTGGGCACACATGAGTCTGTGGGCTATAAGCTGGTGATGTTGTCTGCCATGATGGGGGCTACCTCTGGTGCCTACAGTGAGTATGGAGACGTACTGCACAGGTTGTCCTCATAGGTGTGTCCAGTGGTGTAGATCATGTGAGACTATGTGATGGGTGGGGTGTGTTGCGAATGTTACACATCCCCAAATGACTGTCAGGTGCAGTCAGGGTTGGCGACAGCATTACCCCTAGCCATAGCTGTCAGCCCCCTGTCCCCAAACAGAGGAACATTAGCCCTCATACTGTGTGACAAATCAGTGAAATGTGGAACACTTACAACTGGCTTACTAACAGCGTCAACTAGGAAGGGCATATGATGGCTAAAATAGGCTGGTCCTACATATAAAACAGATATTCCAATGAATTAATGTGATTCCCATCTATTTAGCCATGGCTAGCAGGTAAACTATGTACAACAATGAATGTGTGACAGACCCTTCCAATGTGGAACCATGAGGAACATGCACCTTTTAGAACCCCCAAATGAGGTACGTTCCCCGTAATGAGGTACACCTGAGAGCTATGGGCCCAGCACGGCTGCAGACATGCATCGCCCACAGGCTGTAGTGCCGTATGTTGGGAGGTGAGCATTGAATGCGTACATGAGACAATTGCTCTATTGCCACATGTACGACATATCCCTCATATAGACAGGCAGTAGCACTGGTACGTGACAGTTGGACATGCCTGTATATACATCCATGTCCCACAGGATATGTGCGTTACGTGTGTACAACAGCTGTTGTACCTTAAGCAAGCTGGGAAGTGTAGGCCAGCCAGTGTACCTGTGGGACATGGTGTGGAATGGACGCTATAGTAATCAGTAGCTCATGACATGCTCACATGTTCTGGACAAGTGCCTAGCATGACCATACAAAATGGATAGGGTGTTGGATAATATCAACACACAAGTGGTGATGACAGTCATTTAGGGTGGCACCGCACAATAACCCTGCTGAGTATGGTGTGCATGTCCATGAAAGCACTGTAGATGTTAGCAGTACAGATGTACAAGACAGCACGGATATTTGATTACAAATACCTTTGCATGTCACAGGAGTGTTCCACCAGTGGCCTGTTGACAGACTCACAACTACAAAAGGTGCAAGAGTGACATGTGCACAGCACATCAGTGCCAGATACAGTAGAACAGGGTTAATGTGTTGTACCCCACCGTCATTGTAGCCCATACCACACAGACAAATTTTAGGCATCTGTGTATGTAAGGCTGTGAAAGGCCATGACCTATCAGTATAGCTGTGTCAGTGTTGCAAACAACATACAGAATGGGCTGTGTGGGTGAGGTGTGTGACATATGTGCACAGTCTGATAGATGATACCAGCAGTGTCATCGCTAGGTGAACAACCCTGTACCCATAAACTACTACCTAGGCTGTGGCAACATTATGGACACTGTGTAAGGGATGGTGCTGTGCAGTGCACCCCCCGACATGGTGACGTCTCCAGGCCCCTTAGGTAGTCATATGAGGTACCCATGTCATGTCAGGGTGCCATCCATGAGCACGGAGATCACTGGACAGGCATATACAGCACTGTGGTGACCAATATTGGATCACATACCACCTGTAAGGGGCAATGGCTATGCATGGATGTGCGATACCAGCCTTCACAATCCACACCTCCACTATGCAGCATGCTGTCTACCTTGCAGAAGGACATTTGCTACACCATGATGATGGACATGCTACATGTCCATATCCTGAACTATATGACATATGTCATGGACAGCCACCATCCTAATACTAGGATCGCCACAGGCTGGACAGATCCCTGTGCCATATATGTGACATACTCCTGCCATACCATGCAACCCTGTCCATCAAAGCTGCACATGTCATCCCAGTCATATATGGTGTGATGGCCACATGGTAGATGTACTATCAACTGACTGGATCAGTAATGTGGCACCGATGCACCTTGTGGTGGCACAATGGCTGTCTGTTACAGCATGGTAACCGTGCCCGCACATGCTATGGTTGATGACCATCCCTGCGAATGCCATCTGACTATCCATTGTCCCATGTCTATCACATGTGTAATACAGGTGATCCGTGGCAGGATGTTGAACAGTTGTACAGTGCTGTGTAGATGTATATGGCAAAACACATGCATGTACAGGTGTCCATGCGTATGTGTGCATTGTCACTGCTCAAGTCCATTACGGCTGTGTCTGTGTTGACATGTGACATATACACAGCATCCAGGTCAACAGTAGTACCGTGGACACATCAAGGCATGTGCAGATAGGTAAAAACACAGGAGCAGGCAAATAGACATGCCCACAGCAAGACAGCATTTACATGGAGTATGAACACTGTAATGAGGTAACACACATATATGGTGATGATATCCAATGCATAATGGGTGTGACATGTGTGACACAACCACGTCAGTCGTGTCAGTGTCATGATGCTTTGCAAAGATAACTGTGCAGATGCAGTAGATGTCATAGAAATGTATGTGCAGCAGTATCTCTGTACATCTCTGAAACTGTGACCTGTCACCATTATTATGTTTTACAGATAATGCCCCGTCTATGCCTCCCAGCATACACCCGCCAGGAGGATGATGTCCTCATCCCACAGCTCCAAGACAACTATGACTTGTTGTTCAGCCCTGTGCCACAGCATGCCCAGCAGCGGGATGACCTGTGGCAGGATCTACGCAGGAGGGTGAACGATGTGGGTGGCCATAACTGCACCTACCAGCAGGTGTGCAGAACCTGCATGGACCTGATATGACATGCAAAACAGCATGTCACTGCAATTGCCAGGGAACAAGGTGGAACAGGTGGTGGGCCACCAACTCAGCCCCCACTCACACACACCGAGGAGCTACTGGCCAGTCTGGGGACACCCAGGGAACAGCATCCAGAAACACTAGCTGCCATCGTGGAGGTGGGTGTCTCCCAACCAATGAGCCTGGAGTTGCCTGGTAAGTCAGTACTGCACATATGGCTATTATATCCCATATAGTTGCATGTGTCACTGTACATTATGTAAAGTAACAACATATGCCAGGTATGTGGACACACATGCTGCATACTACAGTATGCTATGTTGTGTATGCACACATGTGCATACTATATGCTATTACACAGGTGAATGTGTTCACATGCACAGTGCAACCTGTGGCTGTCATACATTCATGGATAATGGTCATACTGGTATGTCACCCATATATAGGTACCTCTGGCGTGCCGCACAGACATGGGTCCATTGCAGATGAGACTGTCATCGGTATCAGGCATGTTACAGTGTAGATCTATTTACCATGTGGCCAGTTAACACATGCACACCTGATGTTTGTTCCAGTCATGATATGCATGTCGCACCACCATGCATTCACACATGCCACCCATGTGCAATATATACAAACGTAATGATACACAGACTTGAAACCACAGTACTTCTCATTGCGACATGTGTGGTCAGCTGTGCCTACAATGGTGGAGGTGTTCTACAATGGAGGCATATGTAGTATGCATTGGAACAACATGTGTGGTATGCACACAGTACCACACAGTGAGCTGTGATATGGGCAGCCCACAAGTGTCACCATTGTGTCATATGCCCCTCCATTGGGTGCACACATTGTGATGTGCCACCTGACATGTCCCAGACATGTAGTCTTCTATCTGCAATATTGTCACACTATCGCATGACCTATACTCCATATACCAAACATACAACCCATTGTCTGCATAGCCCTGTGGATTGTGACATATCTGACATGTATGGGTGTATGTCATATGGGACCACACAGACATGTGGAGAAGATGCCCATCACACACAGTTGGCCAACACATGTGTACACATGGCCATGGAGGATGGCCAGAGACATGTAGCCACACAAAACTTGGGATGTGTATATACCCAGTTGCACATTGTCCACACCTGGTCCAATTATAGCATTAGTTGACCGATTATACAGTTGATGTGGTACACTGGACAACCTAAAAGCCTGTGCACAGCTACTGGAGGTGTCACTGAAGTCTACCATATACGATCTGTCGAACATCACGACTGTGTTGCAGTTATGGCTATGCAATGTGTACATATTATGCATTCCAGAGCAACATACATGCCTCATGTTGCCATGCAATGGCACAGTGTCTGTACTTCACACTGTATAGCAATGTAGACGGCTTACACTACCCTCCCATGCTCATGCACATTTGCTAAACATGCATTTTATCTGTAGGGCATACACACAACACTGCAATGTGAAGCCCATTATGATGCTGTACATGTGTCAAGACACCATTGTGTCAAACATGTATGCATGTTAATGCACATGTCAGCAGATTACATGTCAAGGTCACATCAGCCATGTGTACTGTTATCCTGTTCTGGGCCACATGGTGTATCACGGGGATGCATGCATATTACCATGATTGTGTGAACTGCATGGCTAATGATATGACACCTGCTTGCTGTAGTGTGCACCCCAGGGAGGTATGTTTACTAACACTGTTAATGTCTGAGCTGCATGCCCTCTGCTGTATCGCAGGCATGCTGCATGCCATCTGACAAATCACATGCATGGTGTGTCTGTGTGTGTCTGTGTTTGTGTGTGTGTGTGTGTGTGTGTGTGTGTGTGTGTGTGTGTGTGTGTGTGTGTGTGTGTCTGTGTGTGTCTGTGTTTGTGTGTCTGTGTGTGTGTGTGTGTGTGTGTGTGTGTGTGTGTGTGTGTGTGTGTGTGTGTGTGTGTGTGTGTGTGTGTCTGTGTGTGTGTCTGTGTGTGTGTGTGTCTGTGTGTGTGTCTGTGTGTGTATCTGTGTCTATTGTACTTTATAGTATTTCTTTGCATTCACAGGTGATGTAGGTGCGTTACCCTCCTGCAGTCCATTGGATGTTAGTGTCCCCACAGATACTAGCGGTGATGAACATATGCATGAGGTACAGGCAGGGTTGTCAGGGGCTGAATCTGTGCCAATGGTTACCATCCCAGCTATGCCCCCCTCTTCCCCGCACACAGTTCTGCTGCCAACACATACCGCATCACCGGTGGCCATAGAGGAAGGACAGTCAGCGTCTGTTGGCATGGAACAGGAACGTGTGGTGGCTACAGAAGGTGTGTCTACACACCATGGTGTCAGTGTAATGAATGCAGATGTGCCACACAGGCATGTGGCCGGTGCTGCTCGTAGGAGGACCTCTGGCAGACATGCACCTGCAGGACAGAGCGCAGCAGCTGGTATCACCAGACGCATGTTCCAGACTGTAATGGCGGCACAGGCACGTGCTGAATGGCAGAACAGAGAAGGGCAGAGACTGCAAAGGGTTGTTATCCATACCCTAAATTACAACATCCAGGCATTGGCAAATGCTCAACAGCAGATTGCTAATGTTCTGGATAGGCAACTAGGTGAAATGGTCGGAATCCTTGACCGAGGCATGGCAATCCGCGAGCGGGAGCTGTCTGTGCTGGAACACCTGGTAGGAGTGAGGCGTAGGCCACATGGACGTAGGCCAGTAACACCACCTAGTGTAGGTCAACGTGAGCGTGCCACCTCACATGCCCGCTCCCACAGTGCCGGTAGCAGTAGCAGTGCAGCTGGTGCTGCCCTGTCAACACCAGGACACAGCAGGCCACATGGACGTGGCCCTGGACAGTCTCAGCGGGGACACGGTTCCAGCGGACATGTGTCATCGGACAGTAGCCACTCTGTACCTCCTCCCGGTAGTGCCCGTGCAACTCCAGGCAGGCACAGGTCACGTGGCCATGGACGGACACAGTGAGCTGTACAACCTGCACTGTACAATCTGGGGATGTCAATTATACCCCGTGTAGGCATCACAAATGGCAGAACTGTGTACACACATACACGCACACAGCAAACACAACTGTAGGGCTCCACAACATCCACATGCATTCTGCACAGACATGTCCAGTCAACTCACCGGCCCTTACACACACACATGATGTTATCCATTGGTGCAGCCTATGCCCCTGGCAAACATATCACCCTGTGCATATAATGAAGCCCGTGCCGCATCCCTGTCATCCACACCATCGGTGCAGGGTTATGCACAAATATTCTGATGCACAGGGTGAACAGCATAGTGAGAGGTGTATGTAATACCTGTGTATGCATAGTGAGGGATGTGTATGTTGCAGTGGTTGTGTGTGAATGCTGAGTTGTGTATGTGACATAGGTTGTGTACTGTCGACATGCACCAGTCATACCATGTAGTGCAGGTGCAGCATGCATTGTGATGTGTTCAAGGTATGTGTCTTGGTTACATCTGTAGCACCATGTTGGTTGTGATACCCTGGTTCCCTCCTATGGTGTACTTGCATGTGCCTACAGGTAGCAGTGTTTGCAGTCCCCCAGGTGTAACTGTGGATTACACACAGGCACATCTGGCAATATCAGCATGCTACATGTACCCTCATCCTGACTGTTGGACACACCAACATGACACAGATGTCCGCACATATACTGCACCTGATGCATGTGGTCGGTGCCTCAGGCTACACTGGACAGAGATGTGACATACATAGCAGGACACATTACAGGTATTGTGACATGGTGCAGGGGTTGTACACAGCGGCCTGGCCAATGATGATGTGAGGTGTTACTTGGTAGCTGGAGGCCACACTGTGCAGCAGTAGGACCCTGTAACAGTACGTGAACCTGGCCGCATTCACGGGATGTGCACCACTATAATGCACTCCCCATAGTGTGTAGCTGGGGACCCTTGCCTGTGTGGTCATCACCCTCACAGTACTATGCACCCACATGATGTGTCAAAGAGAAGGGACATGCACAGGTAGCCAGTATGTCTGGGACCTATGGCATCAACAGGGTTGTGCAATGCATCACCATTACGGGTTAGTCACCACGTGGGGCTAGTGATAATTTCCCACCATATATTAGCATACACACTCACACCAAGCACCAGACATACATACAGACACACACACACTGTGGTGACCACACATGTGTATACGGACAGCCGACGTGTGTGATGCACCTCACCGGCGAACGTCATGTTTCCCACACTGACGTATGTACAGATCTCTACAATGGTGTACAGGGATGTGTAGCAACTGGGACATATTCCCCGCGATATGTGGCATCCCTGGTCACACATTTGGACACACATGGCAGTGCTGGGAATGATACACCTGCCATATGGTGACACGTTTGATGGACATGCAGCGGTATTGATTGCATTATGTGTACCAACGCTATATCTGGCAAATGTGCTGCTATATGCACATGGGAGTTTGTAGGTGTTACAGGTGCCATATGACATATAGTTGTTAACACCTGACTGCTGTGTATGCATTATGTCAGCACCGTCATGTAACAGCGACATAGCGTACAGTTAGCACATGGCATGATAGGATGGTGTGTGACACAGCTGTGAGCCACCCCCTGCACACATACATCTAGACAGGTGGTTCACCATGTTATGTACACACATCCCGCCATACGTGCTGTTTGTATGTCACTGTATACAGATGTCAATGATGGGTCTGCATTGCGTCTGCATGTCATAGGTAGGTGCAACTATGTTACGGACATCGGCCACTGCATATGCATGTTTGCTGCATGCACAGTACAGATGTCACATGTGTCTCCTGTTGCCATGTTTGTATGCATTGCTATTGTTGGACATGTGTGTTGACATACATAACACATGGACTGTGGTATGATATCACGGGTGTCACAGGTGACCAGTATAAGGGTATGTGTCCCAGTCAACACTGCTACCCCCTGTAATGTGAGCATTCAACAGACATGGGCCCACTTTCAATTCGCGTGTGTAGCATTGATTAGGCCAGTGTTATGCACGAGGTACATCAAGGGCCATGTATGTATGTGTTGTGTGTGCAGTCCATGCACACATCCACACAATCACATGTATGACATACCCAGATGTGTGTTCATTGGTGTACAGCAACAGTCAGGTGTCACAGCTGTGTAAGGGCAATGGTATGTCTTGAGCCGACCTGTTCATGTATACTGGTATCATTGCAATGCATAACACCTGTTGGATCCCTGTTGGTACATGTGTACTCTGCACAGCTGGTGTACACCACTGTACAGCCCAGTGGTCATGTGTCACATGGTGTTGTGAGACCGTAAGGCTGTGTAGTGCTGCACCAACAACATGGTGCTGACTTGACAGCTACAGTGTACACTGCAGTGTGTACGTGTGACCTGCACCTGTGACAGCTGTGATGGCAGCTGTGTGTGTACAGGTCACTGCATGTCTGACCGCCCTGTGCGTGAGGGCAGTTATACCTTACTTTGCCCTTCTGTGTGTACACTCCATCTGCATGCAAGATTGCCCTTTGCAACTGCTAAGTGTGTGAGCATGCCCAGTATGCCGTTGTGTAGATGGACACACAGTACATTCCACACTGCGCTCTTCCGTGATTAGACTCCGTGTGCATGCAAGATGGCCCTTTGCAACTGCTAAGTGTGTGAGCATGCCCAGTACGCTGTTGTGTAGATGGACACACAGTACATTCCACACTGCCCTTCCGATTAGACTCCGTGTGCATGCAAGATGGCCCTTTGCAACTGCTAAGTGTGTGAGCATGCCCAGTACGCCGTTGTGTAGATGGACACACAGTACATTCCAAACAGACATGTGATACTAAGCGTGTGGGCATGGCCATTGACATCCTGTATAGCCATGGTGGTCATCCAGGCACCAGATGTCCAATTTCAATGTCACGATGGATGCCTACATTGAACACACTTGTTGCTCTCTCGAAGGGTGTACTGTCTGTGGCGCATCCCGTATCTATTTAGTGTTGTTGTGCTCCGTAGATATTTAGTTGGCCCGATGACAGCACTGCCGTGTTTGTGTACGTCTACCTTGGGACGGTAATATGCTTTCAGACCGCTCACTCTCTAAACATTCCCTATCGGCATCTTTGCCTTTGCAGATGATGTCACCCACTTAGAGGTATGCCCTTGGGAGTGCTGTGTTCAGTAATCTCGGTAGCGTGTTCTGTAAATGCGTAATGCTGTAGTGTGTTAGAGTAGGTAGGTGTATGTTCAACTCCCGGCCCTTCCAAGTGTGTGTGTGTGTGTGTGTGTGTGTGTGTGTGTGTGTGTGTGTGTGTGTGTGTGTTTCCAGCTGCCTGGGGACACAGTAATGCTTTTAGATGCCTCACAACACATACATTCCCTATCGGCGTCTTTGCCTTTGCAGATGATGTTACCCACCTAGAAGTATGCCTCTGGGAGTGCTGTGTTCAGTAATCTCGGTAGCGCGTTCTGTAAATGTGTAATGCTGTAGTGTGTTAGAGTAGGTAGGTGTATGTTCAACTCCCGGCCCTTCCAAGTGTGTGTGTGTGTGTGTGTGTGTGTGTGTGTTTCCAGCTGCCTGGGGACACAGTAATGCTTTTAGATGCCTCACAACACATACATTCCCTATCGGCGTCTTTGCCTTTGCAGATGATGTCACCCACCTAGAAATATGCCTCTGGGAGTGCTGTGTTCAGTAATCTCGGTAGCGCGTTCTGTAAATGCGTAATGCTGTAGTGTGTTAGAGTAGGTAGGTGTATGTTCAACTCCCAGCCCTTCCAAGTGTGTGTGTGTGTGTGTGTGTGTGTGTGTGTGTGTGTTTCCAGCTGCCTGGGGACACAGTAATGCTTTTAGATGCCTCACAACACATACATTCCCTATCGGCGTCTTTGCCTTTGCGGATGATGTCACCCACCTAGAAGTATGCCTCTGGGAGTGCTGTGTTCAGTAATCTCGGTAGCGCGTTCTGTAAATGTGTAATGCTGTAGTGTGTTAGAGTAGGTAGGTGTATGTTCAACTCCCGGCCCTTCAAAGTGTGTGTGTGTGTGTGTGTGTGTTTCCAGCTGTCTGGCGACACAGTAATGCTTTTAGATGCCTCACAACACATACATTCCCTATCGGCGTCTTTGCCTTTGCGGATGATGTCACCCACCTAGAAGTATGCCTCTGGGAGTGCTGTGTTTAGTAATCTCGGTAGCGCGTTCTGTAAATGCGTAATGTTGCAGTGTGTTAGAGTAGGTACGTGCATGTTCAACTCCCAGCCCTTCCAAGTGTGTGTGTGTGTGTGTGTGTGTTTCCAGCTGCCTGGGGGCACAGTAATGCTTTTAGATGCCTCACAACACATACATTCCCTATCGGCGTCTTTGCCTTTGCGGATGATGTCACCCACCTAGAAGTATGCCTCTGGGAGTGCTGTGTTCAGATATCTCGGTAGCGCGTTCTGTAAATGTGTAATGCTGTAGTGTGTTAGAGTAGGTAGGTGTATGTTCAACTCCCGGCCCTTCCAAGTGTGTTTGTGTGTGTGTGTGTGTGTGTGTGTGTGTGTGTGTGTGTGTGTGTGTGTGTTTCCATCTGCCTGGGGACACAGTAATGCTTTTAGATGCCTCACAACACATACATTCCCTATCGGCGTCTTTGCCTTTGCGGATGATGTCACCCACCTAGAAGTATGCCTCTGGGAGTGCTGTGTTCATTAATCTCGGTAGCCCGTTCTGTAAATGCATCATGCTGTAGTGTGATAGTGTAGTTAGGTGTAAGTTCGATTTGCAGGCCTGCCATATGTGTGTGTGTGTGTGTGTGTGTGTGTGCATGCTCCCATCTGCCTGGGGACTCAGGTTATGCTTTTAGACGCTACGCAACACAGTTGTATCCTGCTGACGTCTTTGTCTTTGTGGATGTTGACACGCACCTAGTAGAATGCCTGTGTGTCTGCTGTGTTTAGTAATCTCGGTAGCGTGTTCTGTAAATGCGTCATGCTGTAGTGTGATAGGGTAGACATGTGTAGGTTCGATTACCAGCCCTGCCACATGTGTGTGTGTGAATGTCTGTATCTCTCTCTCTCTCTCTATATATATATATATATATATATATATATATATATATATAAAATCTATTTTCTGCCCATAACTCTGCTCTTGCATGGACAGCTGACTGTTTCATGTATCGCATATTTGCATAGCTTTCACATACCAATGGGGTATGTTGCAGATCCCAACATTGTCCATGGAACGTCCATGTTATGGGTGGTGTTACATGCCCTATACAGGCGTTTGCTGTATATCTTGGCAGACATCTATCCTTGCTGTACTCTCACTGTACTCGGACACGCCGGAGGCTTCATGTATCATGGCCTAGTTTTGATGTGTGTATGTCTATTTGTGCTGTGTGCATGGCTGTGGGTATGTCCCACTATTATCATTTGTAAAGGTGATAGCCCTATAGGTTCTTCATGTAGACTGCTGTGTCATTTGACATGTCAGCACATACCTGCGGACAGTACTGCACATCCTACTGCAGCGCATTTCATACCTTCTGTGTTATCTTGCAGTCGATATTGCTGTTTCCTCACACATGTATCTGTTTCTGTTCATACCACTCCACCTCCTAGAGCAAATTGCTGGACAAGGCCTTATCTGATAGTGGGACACATAGGGGCAGTATTGACATGTTGCTCTTACAAATGTAGATAGTTGACACAATAATGGGTTTTGCATTAGTATTGCTTTTCTGTTGGATTTGGTGTCTTAATCACATGTTCGTCATTATTTCATGTCTTCAGTTATCATGAAAGTGCCTGAATGTTACTGTTGTTACGTGGAACACACCAAACATATGAAGCAGAACTTTGCACATTCTGCATAAATCTGTACAGTTGCGGAGTATGTGTCTGATACAAAATATCAACTTTCTGATACCAATACACACACTGTATGGCGGCATCACAGGCCACATGCCATTACATTTATATTGCAGGACACACCCACACAGACAGTTTTATTCCTCACACAGGCCAACAGCTGCTTATCCACACTAATTGGTTTATCATGTACCATATGTGTGCGCCAGTATTTGCGCTTTCCGTCAGTGGCAGAGCTCATGTACGTGTATGAGGGACTGGACATTGTTACGGTGACACTGCATGACACCCTGAGGGACACATTACTTTTGTGTCTATTAACCTTCCACATTGACATTCACAGGGCATACGTTGTCATTCACATTTGTCGGAGTACATGCGTATGACTTGTACATGTTTTCTCATTTGTCCTGATGTCTTTCTTCTCACCTGTCCACCTAGTTTCACTAGTTCTGTACATGTATTTTGGACAGGTTGCCTTCATACCCCTAACCTGTACACATTATGGGTAAACGCCCTGACTTTTGACCTTTGCCCTTGTTACATTTGTCATAGTGATGTGCCTTTCTGGTAAATTGCTGGCAAGGCATTACGAACTGTGCGGTAGATAATAGTGACTGACATTTCCATTACATGATTAGTAACACTCATAACATCTGTATTCATGGGTACGCCAGTATTCTCACAATGTTCTGACTTTGTCTGGGGTATATCTAATATAGTCCCTATTTGTATTTCATGTACTATGCCTTAGTGCAGCTGTGTTATTCTGACAGTTTGCCAGTTATGGGTACCATCTTGGTCGTACGCATGTCCATCCATGATAATTGCCTACATGACACTGATATAGGGCCCTACATATTGCCAAAATGGTTTCCGCAATATCCAGTGGATGGTTTGCCCCATTATTGAGAATATAGGTGTGTGCTATACCCACATCACTCCCACGGGCCTACGAAATCTCTGCCAAACAACACCTAGGCCCATTTCTGCATACCCATGATTCCCATACCTGACAACCCTCTACAGTACCCATTACACATTTAATGTGTGCGGTACTGAAGTGTGGAGACACTTATATGCACTCTCCACTCTCCGGATATCAGTTCGTATGTCATACATTCTATCGACACATGTGTCATCACCCTTGCACCTGATACTGTTGCATGTACAGCTATTTCGTATTTGCTGCGGTCACTTATTTTGTGTCAATGTCGGTTGACACTACGTAAGAATCAATTTTTGGAGTCCTGCAATGGACACCTATCTGCATGTTTAAAGTGTAGAACTTGCTGGACTGTCACTTTCTGGCCAATGGTTTGGAATGCAGCGGTTTATTCACCTTTCGTGCATGTCTGTTTGTCTACCCATATTAGCTATAATGTGGCCTATTTATGTACATATGTCATATCTATGGGACATAAGTCTGTTGTGTATACATATATACATGTACAATCCTCATTTCATAACTTGCTTTGGTTTACGTCTGTGGATTATGTGTATACACATATATCTATATCCATACCATACCTTTCCACTATACAGATTGTCGCAGAGTGTACAGCTGGTTGCCCCTTTATCTTCGGTGTGTTTAACATAAACCTGTGTCTATTTGGCAATGTAGTGGCATTTCATTTGAGACATACGGTGGGGAATTCTGGAAAGCAGTTCAGGTTACGACTGCATACCCTTCAGAGAATCCATGCTACTGACACACCCATTATTCTATCCACTTTCTATGTTTGTTCTGGCACATATCTGGGGTTTGTCCCTATTTGTACCGGTAGTTTGCATGGCTTTGTCCGGTTTCATACTTTACGAGGTTAACAGGTTTGAGCCATGGTAACTAACGTGGGGGAAACATAATTCATTTACTATGCTGTGAGCGGATCACACACGCACAGACACACTTGCATTTCCTTATTGTGGGTTACGCGCAGGAGCGCATGCATATCCTTATTGTGGGTTACATATGTTTACTAAGTCTTTCTGCTTACGTGGGCTTTATTACTTGTGACAGTACCAGTAATTATCTGTAATCCGGTTAACGGACGTATGCGAAACACACGTTCACATTTACATATTTAACTGTCTGTACAGCACAGATGCATTCATTACACTTTCACATTATATGTGCTGTAGTCGTAGTTCAACCGGGACTGCATTCATGTTGGCCGGATGCTGTAACCACTATACGTTTGGTGTTCTGACTCATTTATATGCATACCCATAGTACATAGCTACATTAACATATGCCTCACTGCTTCACTTACGTCACAGGCATCCATTCTCCTGCTGGGAAAAATGTGTTACTACATCTTACACATTGCCTTTTCCCTACTGCTCTGGACCCAAGCTGCATATTTAATCACTGCAGGGATATTCAGAACCCAAAGGCTTATAGTCCTGACACATACAGGTCTTTAATTGTCAGGGTGTTCATGTGGTGATCTGGGTTTAGGCTTGTCCGCCTGGTGAACGGAACTGTCCTGACCATGTTCAAATGTCAGACAAAGCACATGGACAGGGTTTCTCCATTTTAAACATTTAATCTGTGTTTACAGACACAGGTGTTTGGGCACCTGTCAGCAGCTTATGATGTTGGCAATAGATAATATGGGTGGGGGTGGTTACAATACATAATCCACGGTGAGTGGTGTTCCAATTCACATTTGACTATTTCCTGTATTCATTCTTATGAGGGTTATTGTTTTGCACATGACTTAACTATGAATTAACTATGGGCATGCAGTAGTACAGTCAATATATGTGACGGTTTGTTACAGTATATATGTACGGACCTCTGTAATACTGGGGACTACCCCACATCCTTCACAACATTTCCTGCTTATGTACATACTATTATTCAGTGAACTGTTGAAGCTTGTGAGAGCAGTAATTACATCTGTCCCTATTTGTCCACGCATCCTTTTAGGCTTTCCAGGTTTTGTTGCTGTAATAGGTTGAGAGGTGGTGTCGGTATGTGATTGAGTTGAATATATACTGTCGATAATTCAGTGGGGAGTAGGGTTACCACTTGTTCCTCTTTGCGAGGGGAGGTCCCACTTTGGACAGTTGTGTCCTGTGATTTTAAGACAATAATATATTTCTTATTTTCTTTACTAGTTGCATGATACAGGTATTTTGTATCTGGTACACATAACTATTATTTGGGATAGCATAAGCTATTCAAATGCTATGGAATAAGCTTTTATCTTGGCATACACATGTAATTCTGTCCTTTACACTGGCCGGGGGTATGTTTTATCCTGCAAATTCTCACATTTCTACAAGGGATGTCCCACCTTGGCCATCTGAACAGGTGGCAACCCTAGTGGGGTGACCTGCATGGTGGACAGCTGTTCCATCCTGCGTAGTATGATTTGCATGTCTGTGTAGAAACTGAACAGTACCGTGACTACACATACATGTTTTGTCCAGATGTGTATAGTAATGGACACCGTGGCATGTAAACAACTCTGAGATTTCAACAGGTTACTTATCCCACGCGGGATGTACTCACATTTTGCCGAAACATTAATGCGCGGGCGTTTGGATTTATGTACCTGTGATGGGATGTTTACAAATGTGGGATACATATTTGCAATCCTGACACTGCCTAGGATGATACTTCCTACTACATATGGGGAATACTCGCTATGTGTAGGTGTACAGATGCGCAAGGCTGGTAGCTGGATTTGGTGGACATTCGGACATGGGTGCGGGTTATGTGCTATACAGGGGTTGTTGCGTATTGCATTTGCATGCATGGGTTCTGCTTTTGGATATCCCGGTTCCCCATATGGCATCCTATGTTTATGTGATGGTTACGTTCCTGTTCATGTGTATAGCACATTTTAATATACATATGTTTGTGTGTGTTTGTTATACAATTTGGACTGTCAGGTTTCTTTACGGTTGTTATATAGCCACAACTGCCCAGCTGTGTACTATCACTACCACTGTGGGACTGCTGGTGACCATGCCCATGGGGCTAGACGTGTGTATTGGCGGCGCGCTGACATGATGTGCTTCACTTCCACTGGGTATAACTACTGACAGTGCAGTACATTACAGACACACGATTTTAAATATCATTTGTTCCATGGACGGGAACTCATATTGTGTTGCGGGCATTTCTGTTTGGTTCTCCATTTTGTGTGTCCGGGAACTTTCTTGCATGCTTTGCATACGTTTCATTATCCACGGACACTGATAGGTGCGATTACTATTGCAGGCAGGCTATAATATTCAGCAGTTTAGGTTGCTCATCGCCAGCCGACATTGACACGCCTCCGGGCGCAGCTTAGTAACGCCCCATGCACTCGCGCATGTGTCCTATGCATGTGGATGTGGTAGCGGCGCACCTTCATTAATATGCATATGGTGCTACTACACCATTTATACGCCACACGGCCGGTGCAGGCCTTACACCAGCCTTGCGCCGAGCTTCATAAATCCGGGGGACTATTTATTTCATTCTTAGTTAACACTAGATTACTTTGACACAACATAAATATCTAAACTAATTTCCAAATATGTCAATGCATCACTTTTTGTTGTAATATGTCCAAAAAACTTATGATTGGGACTTTTCATGTTAGTTATATGACATGCTCCTTTAGTCATGTTTAATAAAAGTGATGTATCATTGATCGTGAGACATATTTTAAGTAGTGGAGCAGATGGAAAGTTATTATCTGTTTAATTCAGACGCGATTTAAACATATGATTTGTATTTGGATATGAGCCTTATATTCTACTAAAAATTAATTATAAGCTCTTCATAGTTAGTTTTAATTATTAGAAGTTTTAAAAGTCCCGATCATAAGTTTTAAAAGTCATGGTTTAAAGCTGCAGAAAGTACTCCAGCAGTGCAAGGCTACATTGCCTTCCACACATTTAGACCACCAGCCACACAGACAGGGACTTAAGGTGGAGGTGTCTCAATCTACATTAGCAACAAATACACCTCAAGTTTGGTTAAACAGGATGATACCGTGAAGTTTATTCATGTGCAAATTATCTTAGATAGAGTCCCTTATCATATCTTAGCAAGCTATAGGTCATCATGTATGTCACAAGAATCCCACATCACTAATCTAGATCTACTGTAGGCATTCTCCATCCAACCAAAGACTTTTCATGGGAGACTTTACTTATCCCTCTATAGACTGGGAAACGGGTCTATATTACCAAAGCGAAAAACCCTATGTGCGAATACCAAAACATCGACCCCTATAGCGTGAACAGCGAAAATCCCGAATGCACTAAACTGCGAAAAAAAAATATCGAACTGTCATAGTCGACCAACCCCACCACCCGCTACATACTACCTACCCAAACAAAATAAATAAACCACATACATACACTAACCAAACCCTACTTCTAACCTAAACTAAAGCACCAAAACCCTACCTTCAACACTACACTAAACCCCACTAACACAACTATCTATGCACTCTCCTTAACCCCTCCCTAACCCTAAGGTCCTCACTGCCTGCCGTTTGATTCAAATCTGCCCTACCCAGAAATGAACCTCAAAAGCACCTGTGAATACAATGAATTGCCATGATACTAGGACTTGCTCTGTACAAAGGCTTTGTTAAACCCTTGAGATGCTTTCTTGGCCTTTAACTTCCGCCTGACCCACTCAGGCAGCCACCGCTTGATTAAGTCAGTAAGGAGCATGCAGTAGACGGCAAGTGAGGGGTGAGCTTCTAGTAATATTCAGCGAGTCCAAAAGCCCTTGCCTCATTCTTTGTCTGAGGCATAGAGAAGCTCTTTATGTCCTCAACCTTCTCCTTTTATAGTTTTATTAGTTCTCTCTTGATTATATATATTTATTTACTGTTATGTATATATATATATATATATATATATATATATATATATATATATATATATATATATACACACACACACACACACACACACACATATATGTATATCAATATCTATATCTGTCTATATAAATATATATATATATATATATATATATATATATATATATATATATATATATATATATATATAAAACCGAGGTGGAATCCTTCAAAGCCCCCGGGCCAGTGGAAAATACGGCCCAAACTGCAGAATCATTTACAAACGCATTCTATGGACACCTACAGGAATGCATGGATCATGCTATCCCAAATAAAACCAAGACTCACTCCTCCAAAGGCAGGAGACCTGTCTGGTGGACCCCAGCCATAAACAAGCTATACAACAGAAGGAGGAAGCTACTACATGATAAAGCAAAATCCCAAAAAGGGAAGGCATCTCTGATCAGTACTAGAAACAAACTACGATCCCTCATAAAATCATCTAAGGCCAGCTTCGAAAGAAAAATTGCACAAGACGCTAAAGATAATCACAAGGCCTTCTTTAGTTATGTCAGGAACCTGGGTGGCAACTCCCAGATATGCTCTGAGTTAGTGCAAAATGAAAAAAATACACTGAACACACAGACATTGCCAACCTCCTGGCAGACAGGTTCAGTGCAAACTCCCCCCCCCCCCAAAAAAAGAGAAAATGTCTATCCCAACAGAGTGTAGCCTCCCTGACATCACAGATGCACAAGTGAGAGCTGCCCTCTCCAAAGCAAAAAACACAGCATCAATGAGACCGGACGGTGTCCCGGGCTGCATCTTACACGAGCTCCAAGAAGAACTGAACCCTCACATAAAGTCACTGTTCAATCTCAGCCTTACTACAGGATATGTACCCAAGGAATGGCGTACAGCAACAGTGGTCCCACTCCACAAAGGTGGTGCCACAAAGGACCCTGGAAACTATCGCCCTATAAGCCTGACTAGCCTGGTCTGCAAAGCTATGGAGTGTATCATCATGGAACTCATAAACAAAGACATTGGGAACCTCCAAACAGTGGATCCTATCCAATTCGGCTTTGTTAAGGGCAGATCTTGCCTCTTGAACCTGGTCGACTTTTTTGAAACAGTCACCAAGGCCATAGATGAAGGGAAGGTAGTCCACACAGCCTACCCAGACCTCACAAAAGCCTTCGACACAATACCCCACTTGGGCATCATAAATAAGCTCACCAGCTTAAATATCAACCCCTATGTCACAAGATGGGTTGCAAACTGGCTCAGGGATAGAACCCATATGGTCAGAATTGCAGGTGCCATGTCAGACTCTAAACCAGTTACAAGTGGCATTCCACAAGACTCAGTCCTGGGACCTCTCCTGTTCGGTATATATTTCTCTGAGGTACAGGCTAACACGGGAGGACTATGGCTGACCAAGTTTGCAGATGACTGCAAACTGGGTGCCATAATCGACTCACCGACTGACACAAGCATCCTCCAAATGGGTCTCACAGAGACAGATAACTGGTGCCAGAGCCATGGCCTAAAGCTAAATGCCAAAAAGTGCATAGTCGTCCCCTTTGGGAAAAACAAAGTGTCCACAAATTACCACATAGGCGGAAGAAGTAATTAGGGATTTGGGGACCCAAGTAGACAGCAATCTCTCCTTTGACAATCACATTGCCAAAGTGGTTAGAAAGACCTTCTATATAGCCCACCTTATCATGAAAGGGTTCACATTTAGATCAAGAGAGGTCACTGTGCCCCTCCACTCATCACTCATCAGGCCCATAATTGAATACAATGCCCCATTTGGGATGTACCTTACCCAACACCTGCAGCAACTGGAAAGACCCCAAAAGTACCTCACCAAGAGGATCAAGGGACTCAAACAGATGCCCTACGCAGTTAGGCTAAAGAAACTCCAGCTCTACTCAGTTGCTTACTGCCTACTCAGAGGCGATCTGTGCCTGACGTATAAAGCCATGTCCAACCCAGAATTAATGGACATGCTCCACCTCAGGAAATCCAAATCCCTTAGAGCTACACACTCCAGGGACTTAAACCTCAGCACAGAAATAAATAGGACATGCTGGAGGGACAGATTCATACCCCAGAGGCTTCCCTCACTCTGGAACAAAATCCCAATCCATGTTAGGCAGAGCCCCTCAATGACCCTCTTCAAGAGAAATCTTGACGAGTGGATGGGAGATCATAGGTTTACCCCTGGGATCTCTTCTGTGTCCCTACTAGACAGAGGCACAGTAAAGTAACCTTAAAAGGGCTATCTTCTGTGACCTACTATACAGAGGCACAGTCAACTAATCTAAAAGGGTGGCAAAAGCCAAACACACTCTGGCTAGGCTTATAAATGCCCTAGGGCAGGTAGTCTAGTATCAACCTATGAACCTATGAACCTATTTTATATATATATATATATATATATATATATATATATATATATATATATATATATATACTTCTAAATTTCGAAGTGTCAAAAATTCAAATTAATTATGGTCGAGACCATAAGATCAAACTTTTGAAAATTTTGAAATGGAAATAAAAAAAAAAACTAAAAAAAAAAAAAATCCTTCTTTTTTTTAATTTTTGAAGGGGCAAGAACCTGAGTCCCCCACACCTCCTGCCCTAAAATATATCAACTTTGAGATCATACTACTGTGAGAAAAATGGTAAATATACCATTTCACCCTGGCGATCTCCACTTTGAAATTTAGAAGTAGACCCATATATATATATATATATATATATATATATATATATATATATATATATATATATACATACACACACACACACACACACACACACACATATATATATATATATATATATATATATATATATATAGATAGATAGATTGATATACAGAGAGAGAGAAAGAGAGGGAGAGGGAGAGAGATTGTTACTAATATGTTTAATTCAAACCATATTCCTCCCTGCTCAGGATAATTGTCTCGATAAATCTTTAGACCTGTACAAGTTTGCTTTCACTGCTGAACTGCCGTTGTTAAGGCTTTCTCCCTAACACCTGCAAATTTCAGTGGGGGATTAAGGTGAAGATGGGGCTAGCATGGAGCTGGGGTGGGGAAAACAAAATACCTTACTACAATTTTGACATTTTACATAGTTTTTAAGTGTGACAGTATTCATAGAGTCTTATATATAGTGTACACATGCCAGCATAAGTGATTTGCATTTCTGTCCAAAATGTATGTAATCAAGACTTGTTCATTGTATGAGTTACCCTTTTCACCTTTGTATTATTTAGTTCTGTATTCACTTTTGTGCTTTGCACTTTAGAGAAGCCTGAAACCAGTCATTTGGGATCAATGCTAATATAAAGAGGGTGAAGTAGATGGAGTTTCCAACATGGGGATACAGGAGATATAGTTCATCCAGGCATAAATACTGGATAAAATGTGTTATGTTTTCTATTCCATGCAGTATTTTCATACTATATGCATTTTAGCTTTCGACTTGAAATGTGCTCTTCTGTCAGTTTTCTAGTTAAGAGACTTTTGGCTATGCCTAGCATTACAATGTTTTGATCATCTGGGTGTCATTTCTTTGGCAGATGACACATAAGAAATGGCCAGGATGGTTGTATAAGCTGATTAACATAACATACAATGCATACAGAGAGGGAGATAGTATAATAGGATGCAAGAAACCAATGAACAAACAAAGTGAAGACAGCTTACTTAGAAAAATGTGTTAAGAACAAACAAGACACAGTGTGGGTCATGTGCAAATTAAATAATGTACACTGTATATCTTAAGCACTTTCTGGATATGAATTCAATATCCACTGTATACTTTAAATGCATGAAAAATGAATGTGACAAAGAATTAGCAAGAGTAAAGGTATGCCAGTAAAGTGTGCAGAGGTAACACCACAGTGTGCGTGTGCATGCATACATGACACTATGCATAGATTATGAACATAAACGTTGTGGTAGAAAAGTAAAACTGCTATGGGATGAGACACATTAAAAAGAATTCTGTACATGTGATTGCTATTCTGTAATGTTTTCTGACCTACTGGCAGAGCACTGGCCAGTCCAGACATAAGTGCATATGTGCTCCCATGGTAGTCACTCACACAGAATTTAATAGACAATCCTGGGTGTCTTTCACATTGTACTACAACTATTGTAATATCTCAGCTGGCTATGCACATTGATAGTATGTAAATAACTCAAAAATGTGAAATTACTATTGTCATAGATGTCAAATAATGGAATATCTGTGGGATGTAAAGAAAGGAAATGACAGTTGATAAATCATACACTGAATTTAAGAAAGAAAGTGCCATGAATCCTGCAGATCTCAGCCTGGGATCTCATAATATGCTACCCTAGTTTGTGGCCAACTTAGAAATAAACATTTACCACATAACCAGATTGCAACACTAAAGGGTTGGTGGATGTTTTAGCAATATGACAAGTCAATTAGAAATATATCACAGTGACCCACTTGCTGTTCAAATCATGTACAGTAACTGAAATGAAAATCAGTTGTCAAGGAAAACAGGATATCATCTGTAAGCAAGAAGCATACATAACAGACAACCATACACACATGAAGCACATGAGAAAGCCAGACTAAGAAAAATAATGGCTTCTCGACACTGAGGAAATTATTGTATACCAGAACAGGCAAGAACAAGAGAAGGGGGATACAGTTGCTTTGCAAAGGGCACCTTGATTGCTTACTCTTATTTTATTTTAGGTGAAGAAATGCCGCACTTTTTTTTCTTAAAAATCATAAAAAGATAAATGGTCCATGCCACCCCTATTCACAACAACTACAACTGCAGAGTTACAAAAGAGCTCAGTCAACACATTTGACCTGTTGTTCTGTGGGTTTTCTACTCATTACCATGTCACAAATCATGAGGCAGCAAAGGTTAGAAAGTTGCGAATATTAATCAGCGAAAGGATTGTCACTGTGAAAAGAGCAGCAACGTGAGATTTTTTTTTTGTTTGTTTTTTTATAATCCTGTCAGGCAACCAGATGTATGTGCAGTAAATGGCTTTACAGAATGATTATTTCGTTGCGGGGACTGAGAAGCAGCTGTGTGTTACGTTTCTGTAAAAAATGGTTGAATTATATTGTGTGGCCATTATTTTATTTATTTTATTTGTATTTTATTACAGTCAGATATCTGAAATGTGCACAGACAACAAAGTAGCTATAATTGCTGGGAAAAGGGGCTGTCTGTAGATAAAAATGCCTGACTGCTGTCATTATAGTAATGAGTCCCTGTTCTATAAAACTGCAAAGCTGAATTTTAAGGGTCTTTCCTTAAAATGCAATCCAGTCAAAGATTATGTCCATACTTTATGAATGTGCACTTTTTGTTATTGCCTTTTGCACAAGTCATGGCTGAAAAGGTTAAATTAATCAACTATCCTATCTGACTGACAAATAAAATAAATGGGCAAGCAAATAAATAAATAATAGAATCGTTATTTGATGAAGGAAATAAAATAAGACAAAAGACTTAGGGACACAGGTGGACAGTGGTCTCACCTTTGATAACCACATCGCCACAACAGTCAGGAAATCCTTCTATGTGGCACATCTCATCACTAAGGGCTTTTCATCCAGAAAAAAGGAGGTCATTGTCCAACTGTACTCATCCCTCATTAGACCCATTATAGAATACAACACCCCATTTGGTATGTACCTCTCAAGACATCTTCAACAACTGGAAAGGCCACAGAAGTACCTCACTAAAAGAATCACAGGCCTAAAGCAGATTCCCTATGCTGACCATCTAAAAAAAAACTCCAGCCATACTCTGTCGCATATCGTCTACTCAGAGGCGATCTCTGCTTAACATACAAGGCCATGTCAAACCCAGACCTGTTGGACATGCTACACTTAAAAAAATCCCAATCCCTCAGAGTCACATGATCCAGGGATCTAAACCTTGTCATCACAATGAACAAAACATGCTGGAGGGATAGGTTTCTGACCCAGAGACTCCCCAGACTCTGGAATAGACTGCCCATACATGTCAAGCAGAGCACCTCTTTGGCCTTCTTCAAAAGGAACCTTGACGATTGGATGTGAGATTCACCCAGGGGATCACGTCGGTAGCCCTGCTAGACAGGGGTCCAAGGAAGTAAATATTGTGGGAAGAAATAGCCAGGGAATTGTTATGGCTAGGCTTGCATAGGCCCTAGGGTCAATAGCCTAGTACCAACCTATGAACCTATGAACCTATGAAAATGCATGAAGAATGTGAAGGAAGAAATGAACTGTCATTTAATTCCACTTTCACTAAATTCAACATCAGTACATGACAGCATTGTAAATAATCTCACTTCCTTTTCATTATATAGTTGACTCAGAACATAATCACTGTCACTTTTGAGAAAACTCATTTCAGCTACATGGTCCAGCCCTTGAGCTTTTTTGTGCAACGGAATATCTTGCTGTTCTACTCTTGTTATATTTTATATGATGTAGTGTTTTGTGTGGCTTGAGGGCTCATGGTAAGTATTTACAATGGAAACTCAGAATTACCTCACTTTGGAGGTGAGAAACCAAACTGTATGCCTTATTCAATCATAGTAGGAAAGAAAATGGTCTTGTGCAGTGTTTTTTCTGAACTTAGAAATGTTCCATGTTTAGTTTAAAAGTAGGCCAGTAATGTTGCCTTTCAACAAATGTTAAAGCACTTAATTTTCTTTTTCCAAGTAAGCCTTGATAGAACCAAAAACATGTTTTCGGGAGTGAGGGGATGTGTTTTGTGCAATTAAATAGCCTATTTGGTATATGCAATGTAAGTGGTAGTATCAGGAATTAAATCCATATTGGATGGATATCATCATCATCTGCATTTTATGTTAGGTACATTGCAAAGCCAAAATGGGGAGAGTTTAAAAAAATATATCTTAAGGAAAATGTAATATTTTTTTAGGAATGAAGATGAGACACAATTCCAAAGCAGTAATAACTTCTCCACAACTGAGATACATTTCCAGATCATCTTTTATGTAGGTGGAATAAAATAACTAGTTCTTCTTTTGGCTTTTCCTTTTAGGGGCCACTATACCAGAAGAATTGGCAGTGGAGTTTTTATGGTGTCAGTTTGCCAGCCCAGTGCACAACTTACCACAGAATGCACACAGTCACACCTAGGGCCAATTTAGAGCATCCAGTCCACTTAATGCATGCTCTTGGGATGTGGAAGGAAACTGGCACACCCAGTGGAAACCCACACGTGCATAGGGAGGACATGCAGACTCTGCACAGAAGGCACTACAGCCAAGCATCAAACCAGTGAACCTCTTGCTGTGAGACAGCAACACTCACTAGCCACTGTACCACCACAGCCACCCACAATAATATGGCTGGCTCCATCTTGTTTAAATACAACTATAAACTAAGGCAAAAGAGAAGGTAATGCATGCAGTTTACTGTCAGGATCATTCCAGTAGATGGAGCTCAGAAAAGGAACATTGCAACAGAAAAAACAGCAACAGCACACATACACATTATATTATATTGCACACACCACACACACACACACACACACACACACACACACACACACACACACACACACACACACACACACACACACACACACACGCATACACAGGACACACTCTCAAACTCTGCATATGCATGTGTGCTATGTATATATACATTTCCTTCTGGTTCTTTTAGAAACAAGTTGTTATAGCTTCATTTAGTTCTGTTCTTCAGATGTGATCTGTGCCTAACAATTTGAATTAGCTACATAAAGCAATGACCAACAACCCTCAGTAGATTCACCAAGTCACCCCTGAAAATAGGCATCTGTATCTAATGGGTCTTCTTCAACAAAAAAGGTAAAAAAACTTTCACTTTCTTGCTCATAGCTATACACAGACAAAGCAAAACTACTGGGCACCTTCACCATAAAACCAGATGCCTACTGGTTGTAAACTTATACTATTAATTTAGCTGTGCAGTATTTGTGAGCCACCACTAACAGAGTGTGAGAGCTTTTTGAAGCAGTACAGTAGACATGCAGATGTTATCCTCTCATTCTGTAGGACATTACAACCAGAACACTCAAACATCTACCTACTTAACTGAATAAACAAACTACTTGACACATTAACAAGTCTCTTTATTGCTCCAACAGAGTGGGCATCCGAGAGAGTCTCCTAGATCTGCTTGCTAAAGTGATTTTATCTGGACTAATCCTTTGCACTGTGTCTCTCATTATATAGGGTGCTGGAGACTGATAAAGGCTCATTTATAGTGTGATGGACGGTCTGGAAAGTCATATTAGGATACAGGCATCAAGCATAAGAAGAATGCAACCAAAGGTTATTAGAAAAGGCAGGAGAATAGAGTGAAATGACTGAACAGTGTAGATCCCCACAGTAGAACAGAGAAGAAAGAATAACTGCAGCATGACTATTCTGCATCATCAGACTTGAGCTGGTGAAGACATAAAGGGAAAGGAAAGAGTGTGGCTGGTAAATGGAAGGGAAGCAGCATAAGAAAAACACCAGGAAGTTTTTCACATTGTAGTGCCATTGTAGGAATAATAAGCTCTACAGAGGATTTCACATGTGCCTGAAATGGTGGAGGTGAGAAACCAAACTGTATGCCTTATTCAATCATAGTGGGAAAGAAAATGGTCTTGTGCAGTGTTTTTTCTGAACTTAGAAATGTTCCATGTTTAGTTTAAAATTAGGCCAGTAATGTTGCCTTTCAACAAATGTTAAAGCACTTAATTTTCTTTTTCCAAGTAAGGCTTGGTAGAACCAAAAACATGTTTTCGGGAGTGAGGGGATGTGCTTTGTGCAATTAAATAGCCTATTTGGTATATGCAATGTAAGTGGTAGTATCAGGAATTAAATCCATATTGGATGGATATCATCATCATCTGCATTTTATGTTAGGTACATTGCAAAGCCAAAATGGGGAGAGTTTAAAAAAATATCTCTTAAGGAAAATGTAATTTTTTTTAGGAATGAAGATGAGACACAATTCCAAAACAGTAATAACTTCTCCACAACTGAGATACATTTCCAGATCATCTTTTATGTAGGTGGAATAAAATAACTAGTTCTTCTTTTGGCTTTTCCTTTTAGGGGCCACTATACCAGAAGAATTGGCAGTGGAGTTTTTATGGTGTCAGTTTGCCAGCCCAGTGCACAACTTACCACAGAAGGCACACAGTCACACCTAGGGCCAATTTAGAGCATCCAGTCCACTTAATGCATGCTCTTGGGATGTGGAAGGAAACTGGCACACCCAGTGGAAACCCACATGTGCATGGGGAGGACATGCAGACTCTGCACAGAAGGCACTCCAGCCAAGCATCAAACCAGTGAACCTCTTGCTGTGAGACAGCAACACTAGCCACTGCACCACCACAGCCACCCACAATAATATGGCTGGCTCCATCTTGTTTAAATACAACTATAAACTAAGGCAAAAGAGAAGGTAATGCATGCAGTTTACTGTCAGGATCATTCCAGTAGATGGAGCTCAGAAAAGGAACATTGCAACAGAAAAAACAGCAACAGCACACATACACATTATATTATACTGCACACCACACACACACACACACACACACACACACACACACACACACACACACACACACACACACACACACACAGGACACACTCTCAAACTCTGCATATGCATGTGTGCTATGTATATATACATTTCCTTCTGGTTCTTTTAGAAACAAGTTGTTATAGCTTCATTTAGTTCTGTTCTTCAGATGTGATCTGTGCCTAACAATTTGAATTAGCTATATAAAGCAATGACCAACAACCCTCAGTAGGTTCCCCAAGTCACCCCTGAAAATAGGCATCTGTATCTAATGGGTCTTCTTCAACAAAAAAGGTAAAAAACTGTCACTTTCTTGCTCATAGCTATACACAGACAAAGCAAAACTACTGTGCACCTTCACCATAACGCCAGATGCCCACTGGCTGTAAACTTATACTATTAATTTAGCTGTTTAGTATTTGTGAGATGCCACTAACAGAGTGTGAGAGCTTTTTGAAGCAGTACAGCCAATTCAGCTGTGAAAGTAAGTAGGGCATTTACTATGTTCTGTACAGCTTAAAATGCAGTTCTGAAACTCAGAAAAAGATCACCATGTTTGGTGATGATATCAGGATGGAAGGAGTACTGATGAAGGAAGATACAGTGCTGAGTATTATTTGATGTGTTTGCAGAGCAGGCAGCTAGATGGCATAAATGATTTAGTACAGATTAAGTATATGTTACACAATCTGGTGGGGTGGGAGTCAAAGACTGGCGTATGTTAAGAGGAGTACTCACTTATATAGGCAGAAAAAAAGAGGATCTTCCTGTTCCAATCATCCACACTCTGAATAATGCTGCATAATTTGAGAGGGATTTCTACAAACAGAAGCAGAATACTGTACATGCTGGAGTGCATTTTCCATGGTATGGGCTGTAGACATGCAGATGTTATCCTCTCATTCTGCAGGACATTACAACCAGAACACTCAAACATCTACCTACTTAACTGAATAAACAAACTACTTGACACATTAACAAGTCTCTTTATTGCTCCAACAGGGTGGGCATCCGAGAGAGTCCCCTAGATCTGCTTGCTAAAGTGATTTTATCTGGACTAATCCTTTGCACTGTGTCTCTCGATATATAGGGTACTGGAGACTGATAAAGGCTCATTATAGTGTGATGGTCAGTCTGGAAAGTCATATTAGGAGACAGGCATCAAGCATAAGAAGAATGCAACCAAAGGTTATCAGAAAAGGCGGGAGAATAGAGGGAAATGACTGAACAGTGTAGATCCCCACAGTAGAACAGAGAAGAAAGAATAACTGCAGCATGACTATTCTGCATCATCAGAATTGAGCTGGTGAAGATGTAAAGGGAAAGGAAAGAGTGTGGCTGGTAAATGGAAGGGAAGCAGCATAAGAAAAACTCCAGGAAGTTTTTCACATTGTAGTGCCATTGTAGGAATAATAAGCTCTACAGAGGATTTCACATGTGCCTGAAATGGTGGAGGGATAGCTGTTGCTTGCTAATGTAACAGACATGACCTACATCTGCATCTGTCAGCTTCTTCATGTGTTTCTACAGTCTATCCCCGGGATGCATGAAGCTTGCGCCAGACACATGCACAGCGTAGGCGTTATAATGCCAAATATGGCCGCCGAGCGATTCAGGTATGATCCAATTCCACGTGCACTACCGGTGTACGCCAGATCTGCGCAGCCCTCTGCGTAGGTATGCAAATCACCCCATGTGCAGTGTTGCACCATGCAAATGAAAGCATATAGCGATTCATAAAGTGGTGCAGGCGTAGCGTAAGCCCACGGAAATGTAAACCAAAAAACACGGTTTACATTTTCCCAAATATAACATCGGAGCTATGGAAGAGGGCCAGACCCAGGTATCACAACGTGAACATATGCCAATGGTGAAATACACAGCCAATGGCATAAGAAAAGATGCACAACACGTAAATAACAACATTTAATGTCATGTCCACAGTAACGCACAGCAGAACCGCAGGGCATGTGTGCGAAAGCTGTAACATAAAGAAATAATATAAAAATGTCATAAAATCGCAACGTAATAGAAATCAGGTTTACAGCATAACACACAATGGTAGGCATGGAACACCACAACCAAGGTGCAAGGGTTGCTAAGGGCTTGCGATAGTGTTTGGCGCGGTAACTATGAATTAGTAGTCAATGCCATGCAAATGAGGCAGATAATACTGAATCGCAAATGTCCCGCCGGAGGAAGGTTGTACCATACGGCGCAGCGGTATAACACCGAGGAGTGGCTCAGTGGAGATACATGACATCAGCAGAGGGGTGTGCCACTGTAGCACTAAGCACATTGGAGCTTTGCAAATCTGGCCTGTCTGTTGCTAAGCAAAGCTGCAGGATAGGGGTGGGGAGGAATCATTTAGCTGAGAGCACACATGGTGGCCAAAAGCGCATGTGTACGAGGATGAAAACGTGCCCGAAACCCAGTAATCGGACGCACGTGCCTCAAACAATAGCAGAAACAGGAAGGTCAGGGGAAGAAAAGGAAATGCGGAAGTAGGGTAATTGGAGTACTAATGAGCGATCAACACCAATCAACCCACAAAGGCCAATCGACGGCAGCTGACAGGTCCGCTTGCAGAAACCTGCAAAACAGGACAGGGGAGGCATGTGAATGCAAAGAAAGGAGGGGAGGTATTGGATTGCAAAGATAGGAGACCTGACACAGCAGAGCAAAGCAAACTGACAGCAGACCGGCAGTAGCACACATAACGCAAGATACGCCAGGTCCAGGAAAGTACAAATGAAAGTAGGCTGCAGGATGCACGCCAGAAAATGGTAGGTGCAACGCGCAGAAATGTAAAGGGAAGGTCAAGAGGTAATCCACGGCAGGCAAATGTAATTCAACACCAAAGGCACCACAATAGTAGTTCCGGCAGTAAAACACATAACATAACCTGTGGCTACGAACGTACATACACACCCTATGACATCATCAGTGTTCACAGCACAATAGTATAAAGTGTGTAAGCACCCAACACACACCTGTGTATTCCCAAACACCGCACCATAGGTGTAAACACACGGGGAACTTTTAAAATGTACATGTTGGGAGCTGCCATAGCTGTGATTCATCAGCATGTGTTAGAGACTGACGGTGTTGTGGAGGATGATGCCGACCACCACCGCAGGCCTCGGAGGAGAAGGAGAGTGTTCAGATCAAGGGTAACCTACCAGGGGCTACATGACCTGGAGATAGTAGAGCATTACAGGGTGGACAGGGACATCTTACAGCAAATAGTGGAGCTGTGCCGGCCACGCCTGAGATCCAGAAACAACAGAGGGGAACCCATACCAGTGGACACGAAGGTATGTGTAAGCCTGTGAATACTGGCCACAGGTACCTTTCAAAGGCCAACTGGAGATATAATGGGTATCTCACAGGCATCAGCATCCAGGGTACTACACCAGTTCCTGGATGCCATGTTACCACATGCCAATGAGCAGATATACTTCCCCAGAACTCAGGAGGAGTTGGCCAGCAATATCGTCACTTCCACCGTGTGCCACAATACCAGGAGGTACTGGGTGCGATAGACTGCACACACATACAAATCAAGTCACCACCCGGTGAGCAGGGTATGCGCTACATAAACCGCAAGGGATTCCACTCCATCAACTGCCAGGTCATGTGCAATGCCCAGGGCATTATCATGGATGTGTGTGCTGGCAGCCCTGGAAGCTACCATGACTCCCATATCTGGCATGCCTCACAGCTGTATCAGGTATTTGTCAGGGGCTCACCCCACATGGCCATCTCGTGGGGCATGCTGGCTATGCACTGGAGCCATGGATGATGACTCCCATCAGAAATGCACACACACCCATGCAAGAACGCCATAATGAGGCACACGCACAAACCAGAATCATCATAGAGCGTGTGTTCGGGATGCTGAAATCACGGTTCTGGTGCTTGGATACATCTGGTGGAGCCTTGCAGTACTCTCCAGGCACGTGTGCCCACATCGTCATAGTATGTGCCATGCTACATAATATGATCCTGTGGAAGCAGCTGCAGCAGGGACAAAATGGTGAAGGCCCTCATAGCCCACAGCAATTGCCAAGGCCAGTACAGGCACAGAGGGATTCAGACCATGAACACACTGTGCCAGCCCCAGTAGGCAGATGGAGGCGTGCCCAATATGCCTACGCCTTGGCAAAGAGGGAACGTATAGCACATACTCTGACCGTGTAGGCCCCTACGGACTGACACCTCTCCACCTGCACACACAGTAAAATGGATGGCACACAAACATGACCACCTGTAAATTGTAATGTATAGGTGGCCTAATTTGTGACTCCTACATAGGCAGCCCTCAAACATTGTAAACACAACAGCCAGTGGAACACGGAATGCCAACACCTGAACAGTACATGAGTCTTACAGCATATGGTGGTGCTGTGTGCCTGTCATGTTCCCCGCCAGCTATATATATATATATATATATATATATATATAGATGTACACATATGCATATATATAATACAGATAGAAAGGGCAATAGAGGGATATATGGTGATATAGATGGATTCAGCAATATCTGCAAATATGATAGATAGTTCAACGACATTCATAACATCTTGGAGGTACAAATAAATAGGATACTGCCAACCATGGAATGTGTAACATACCGACATGCGTAACCACGAGGCTGAAAGACCGATAGAACACAGTACCGGAACAGTACATCTGCGAGTAATAGTATGATGATATGAAGGGACGGTTAGTCACCGCTGACGGTGTCGCGGTACATGTAGGTACTGTGTTCAACTGTGTCTGTGAGTGCCGTAGTCTGTGTAAGTGTGCATTGAGGGTGTCGTGTGCGTTTCTGTGTGACTGTAATGAGTGTGTGTGTCCGCAACATGTGTATGTTGGTGCCAAGTCAGAGGCAGACCAGTATGGTAGGTGTGGGTATAGCTAGCCGTAGGCATACGGTTACTACCTGTACCACAGTAGGAGGGACATCCCCACCCTGGGCAGGTGTGTCCTGACATAAAACAGTACAAAGGGCAAATGTCCGAGATGGTAGGACATAAATATGTCCCATATATAATGTAACAGTCGTATTTAATAGCTATGCTTGTATGTAAGAAACTTAAATGTTACATGCAATATGATAAGTATCCAAAGTCACACAACAATAGGTATGTAGTGAGGATAAAAGTATGTGCTACCTGTGTACTGACCGTGGCTATGTGTTGGCCTGTAAACACCGCTTTGTGTCCCGCAAGTGTCCAACAATGACCATATGATAAGGTGGCAACCCATGGCAAACAGGCTCTTTTAACAACACAACCACAATGACTGCAAATATCTGGGACAGAAATACAAGGGATAGCTGTCACCTACACATATCCCCTGATATATCGCTGCAATTACGGAGGTATACAAGTAGCAAGCTCACCTGCAGACGATATAGAAACCAATTAACAATGGCCCAACGTACAATCCCGTAACATAAGTCTACTAACTGTTAGCTCTCTAATCAGGGACGGAGCCCACACACATATATACGGATTATGTAGAAATGCAAGGCCCACAAACCGTATATGTTACGTACAACCACCGACATCCCCCAAACCCACACTAGAAACTAAAGCAACACAAACTGTAATAGCAGCACAAACATCCAGTCAGTCAATTACATCTGCAGAACCCTCAACATACCGTGTGAGAGACACAATTAAAGGCGACATGCAAAATTGCAGGCGTTGTATAATGGAACAAACAGCCTTGTTACAGGTATTGATTGCAATACACCGTTATCAGACGTCGGGATGACAGGTACACCCACATGTTGAACCAAATACTCTACCTGTCACACACAATCCACAGGGGACATGAATCCAAACTATACTTGTCTCCATGCATAGCAGGTGCAGTTACTCATAACAAAACACAATACAGACCGTCTCCCCGAAGGTAGGGCAAATAGGCAACGCCCAAGTGGAGAATCCAATTATACCCTACTGTCGCCACGTAATTGGTGAATGGAGTAGCTGCACAGCTGATATGCAAGTAATTAGTCACTCAGGAACACCAATTGGCGGGAAGAATCCACATGTTTCAGGTATCGACGTATATAAGGATGACTTGCCAGACATTCAAACCGTATGCTCATACTGAATAACAGTTGAAACACTGTGAGAGAAGTAGAAACGAAATGCCGTAATGACAACAAGGTATGTAGAACGCCTGATATGTAAGGTTATGTATAGCATGATCTGTATTAATTAGTTTTACTGTATGTATAGCCTGGTTTGCATTAATTAAACGTGTCCGCAATGCATAAAGTGGGGAAAGGTATTTATGTAGTGATGTCTTGCTGAGCATACTAACGCTTGTAGAATCTGTGCGTCCAGCAGTGGGACACAAGGTACACAGCACAGACACCACAAGGGATGCTACATGAGGCCATTAAACAGAACAATGCCATACAACCCGCCATCAGTGGTAGGGTATGTCCAACAAGGACGTGCCATAGCAGGGGATAGTATATGTTGATATACTGTCACAGCACGCATGTGTATGGGCATATAACGCTAATGACATATGTAAGGTGGTCCCGCTGAGCAAGTATGCTTTGCATTATGGGATACTATTTGAAATATGTGTAATGTAGAGTATTATAGGTAGATATGACAGATATTCTACACAGCATAACAGGCATATCATGCATACCACAGGTATCGTCTATTGGTATGTACAATAACAGGATACATATGGCCTGTAGGTATGGGACATAGTAATAGCATGATAGCTAACCTAAATGGAAGGGCTACCAAGTAACCATGCACAAAGGACATGTAATAGCTGCACAGGTGCATAGTGGGGTACTATGCAGTCTGTCAAGTCCATGTGTAAACACAACTACATTGTTCACACTAGTGGCACCTCTCCAGGGTAGTGTCCTGTGAAGAGCAGAGCCAGGTGTCACCTGCACCACTGCACAGTACAGCCACTGCAGTGATCCCAGGCCTACATGTGTCTCCCAACCACCAAGGGAGGTATCACATGATCAGTGCTACTGAGTGTCCCTGCGTGATGTACAGAGAACCTATGTTCCACAGCATGGTGAGTGTCCGGTTTGGGAATGTAACCCAGAAGCACATCCCACTCATTGTGGCATGTGTGCACATATCCATGAGCATGTTGCTCACAGTGGCCTCTGCTTATGTTGCGTATGAGGAGTATATCCATCAATAATGTTGTGGATATGGGCCCTGTCTGATCAGCAGAGGTCACCCCTGAGTATGTAGTATGCAAATGTGTACAGATGTGGTGTCCGTAGTGCAGCCGCATATTTAAACTGTCGGAGCTCACTAAACGTCATGGCGTGTTAATGTTGTGGCATGTAAAGCTGTAGCTGTTGTGTAAGGTACACCCTAAATGGGGTGGTGTACCCTTGAATGTGTGTAGATGTCTTGAGTTCAAAGGTACAATGGGTGCCTATGTACCAGTTACACACCCAGTACAGATAGGTGTGGCCACGTAGGAGGATATCCACGCCACAGTGGCAATACGGTAACCACAGGAGTGGGTGTGACATATGTGTGTACTGCAAACATGTACAATGTGATATGTATGTAGGGGACTACCATCCATGTGATTGTCAGTGGGTGAATGGTGTAATGCAAAGGTGATGTGCATGCACCTTGTGTCATGCAGCTTGATGCCATGATAGTCATATTATGTATCTGTCACAGCGACACCCGTATGGTTCGAGTCAGTATCAGCTGGTGGAGCAATCATGGCGCTTGGTATGTAGGGGTTCTAAAGCTAGGCAGGGAAAGTCCCCTGTGCCAGCCTGTTCCGCAGGGAAGCATATACTTAACATGAGGGGCCCTATGACTGAGGACCGTGGTATGCCAAAGTACCTGACATGTAGTAGGTACTATGGTATGCTGGCCTCACTGTGTGTCCTGTCCATGAGCCACATAGCATAACATCCTGAGACACAGGGTACAATGTGCAGGTGGATGTGTATGTTGCCAATACCAGAATGGGGAATGGTGCTGAAAGGCAATGAGAGGACAATGTAGGATGTGTGGACTCCTGTACCATCAGCAACTGCCCTGGTAACTGTATGAAAGGAGTCCACCATGTGTAGGGGCCATGCTCTGGCCTTAACAAGCCCAACCCAGGTGGCAGTAGAGGACGGGAGACCAACAATGTCTCTGAGAATGACGTCCTTGACGATGTGCCCCATAGCCACGCAGGACAGTCCAGTCAGGTGTGTAGGACTATAGTCCCACTCATGCAATGCGATGCCACCTGTGTGTAGTGTGATAAATGCTGCTGTGTGCCATTCAGGGTCTACAATGTCTGAAACAAGGCTATTACTGAATATGGTGGCCTAGTGGGGAGACATGTAATTCAGAGGTTGGTGGACATCACAGCCTGGGACGTTGGAAGGTGACATGGGGCCAGTGTCCCAGGACACATAGAGTGTAGGTCAGTTCTGTGTAGGTGTGACCACAGGGACACCACAATGTTCATGTATGGATTGCGGCCCTGTAGTGAGTGAGAGGGTGTACTGTCAGCATTGAATCCATCCTCCAGCATGTTGCCAATAATACCTGGGTCTGCAATATTATTGAGTGACTGTTGTATGTGACAGCAGATGTGGGTGTTGCTATCGAATACTGACATACCACCATAATGCAATGCGATGCCACCTGTGTGTAGTGTGATAAATGCTGCTGTGTGCCATTCAGGGTCTACAATGTCTGAAACAAGGCTATTACTGAATATGGTGGCCTAGTGGGGAGACATGTAATTCAGAGGTTGGTGGACATCACAGCCTGGGACGTTGGAAGGTGACATGGGGCCAGTGTCCCAGGACACATAGAGTGTAGGTCAGTTCTGTGTAGGTGTGACCACAGGGACACCACAATGTTCATGTATGGATTGCGGCCCTGTAGTGAGTGAGAGGGTGTACTGTCAGCATTGAATCCATCCTCCAGCATGTTGCCAATAATACCTGGGTCTGCAATATTATTGAGTGACTGTTGTATGTGACAGCAGATGTGGGTGTTGCTATCGAATACTGACATACCACCATAATGCCTGGTGGTACACCCCGGAATGTGTGGCAGTCATGTTTACGTAGCTAGTCTTGGAGTATGTGATGAGGGACCCTGTGGCCCCACCACGGCTAACCAGTGAGCCACCCCACACATGGGAATGTACACCACTGTGCAACAGCCTACACCTGTTGTTGTACATCATATATCCATGGAACATGACCACCAGAGTGGCGTCTGTTATCTGGTGTGTACCATCATGGCTCTGTGTGCAATAGCATGATCCATGCAGTTGTGTACATGCTAATTAAGTGCACTGGGGTATGTGTCAGCATTTGTATGTGCATTGTCCATCTGCGCGGGTGTCATGATGTTAACAACCGCTGTCAGCAGACGTCTGTAATAGGTGTAGTAGTACACACGTACTGTGTATGCTGTGATGGGTGTATTTCTGGGATGTGGCTAAAAAGGTAGATTAGCATATGTTCAGAATCCACCAATGAGGGGATAACCCCAGGTGTGTAACACCAGTCACATGGTGGTAGTGTTCATGCCAAGGGTAATGTAGGTCTTGGAGGTGGTGTGTATGTGTTGATCCAGCAGAGTGGAGGGTATGACTCATGGATGTGTCGGTACATGAGTGGCTATCCCAGTGAAGTGTGGGGTAGTGCAGTCACACATCAGTAGTAGCTGAGGCCTACTGTCCACTATACCACCATATAAGGTATGTTACCCGTGGGGTATGATGTTGACTCTGTCGCTTGTTACAATGTGTATAGCGGTCCCAGACACAGTTAGTTGCACGTGGAGCACCTCTGATGCATTGTGCTAAGCAACTTGCCAGGATGTGTGCAAAACATAGTAGGATATGGGAACCCCTCAGCTGTGGGTGTGCCGGTCCAGGTATGTGCCTGAAAGGTATGGTCCGTCTATAACCTGTCATTGCAGGTGTGCTCTGCAGAGCCGACAGGCAGGTCCCAGTCACTGCAGAGATGTTGGAGTGGTGCATTATAAGGTGTGCCTTGCCTGCGTGCGTCACAGGGGAAGATGCAAGCAATGTGTCACATGACCCCATGTCGCGCATGCCAGTTACCGCCCTGTAGGTGACAGTTATTGGAAACTGTGCAGGACAGGCAGTATAGAAGCAGCAAGAGCCTTGCATGTGAGCTGTACTCCCAGGGCCGACAGGTGCAAGTCATCTGTGCCACAGCATTGTGTTTGACCAGGACAGTCATAGCGGACAGATACCACATGCCTGTGGAATGACAATAGGAGCATAGGCAACTGTTGAAGTGACACTGTCGGTCATTGTACAGTGGTATCGTGTCTGGACGAATGCAAAATGCTCCCCAGAGCTAGGCACACACCCTCAGGGCTATAAGACTGGTGAGCTATTGCATGTCCCTGCACACGTAGTCTGTGAAGTGGCATCACAGGGCAGTCACACTAACATGGCGAATGACAGACGTATCGTACCTGGTGAGGTGTGGCATGGGTGCATAGGTTATGTTGCAGAAGCAGTTACCCGACAGCAAGATGTAAGCGACTAACGCCTTGTGTAGCCTGCTGTGTGGAACTGCAATGTGACACCCTACAGAGTCAGCTATGATTGGTGTGTTGTAAATGTTATAACACACTATTGGCTGTATGTGGTGGGCACACATGAGTCTGTGGGCTATAAGCTGGTGATGTTGTCTTCCATGATGGGGGCTACCTCTGGTGCCTACAGTGAGTATGGAGACGTACTGCACAGGTTGTCCTCGTAGGTGTGACCAGTGGTGTAGATTATGTGAGACTATGTGATGGGTGGGGTGTGTTGCGAATGTTACACATCCCCAAATGACTGTCAGGTGGAGTCAGGGCTGGCGACAGCATTATCCCCAGCCATAGCTGTCAGCCTCCTGTCCCCAAAATGAGGAACATTAGCCCTCATACAGTGTGACAAATGGGCGAAACTTTGAACACTTACAACTGGCTTACTAACAGCGTCAACTAGGAAGGGCATATGATGGCTAAAATAGGCTGGTCTTACGTATAAAACAGATATTCCTATGAATTAATATGATTCTCATCTATCTAGCCATGGCTAGCAGGTAAAGTATGTACAACAATGAATGTGTGACAGACCCTTCCAATGTGGAACCTTGAGGAACATGCACCTTTTAGAACCCCAAATGAGGTACGTTCCCCGTAATGAGGTACACCTGAGAGCTATGGGCCCAGCACGGCTGCAGACGTGCATCCCCCACAGGCTGTAGTGCCGTATGTTGGGAAGTGAGCATTGAATGTGTACATGAGACAATTGCTCTATTGCCACATGTACGACATATCCCTCATATAGACAGGCAGAAGCACTGGTACATGACAGTTGGACATGCCTGCATAAACAACCATGTCCCACAGGATATGTGCGTTATGTGTACAACAGCTGTCGTACCTGAAGCAAGCTGGGAAGTGTAGGACAGCCAGTGTACATGTGGGAAATGGTGTGGAATGGGCGCTATAGTAATCAGTAGCTCATGACATGCTCACATGATTTGAACAAGTGCCTAGCATGACCATACAATACAGATAGGGTGTTGGATAATATCAACCCACAAGTGGTGATGACAGTCATTTAGGGTGGCACCACACTATAACCCTGCTGAGTATGGTGTGCATGTCCATGAACCATTGGCACTGTAGATGTTAGCAGTACAGATGTAAGAGATAGCACGGATATTTGATTACAAATACCTTTGCATGTCACAGGAGTGTTCCACCAGTGGCCTGTTGACAGACCCACAACTACAAAAGGTGCAAGAGTGACATGTGCACAGCACATCTGTGCCAGATACAGTAGAACAGGGTTATTGTGTTGTACCCCACCCTCATTGTAGCCCATACCACACAGACAAATGTTAGGCTTATGTGTATGTAAGGCTGTGAATGGCCATGACCTATCAGTTTAGCTGTGTCAGTGTTGTGAACAACATACAGAATGGGCTGTGTGTGTGAGGTGTGTGACATATGTGCACAGTCTGATGGATGATACCAGCAGTGTCACCACTAGGTGAACATCCCTGTACCCATAAACTGCTACCTAGACTGTGGTCAACATTATGGACATTGTGTAAGGGATGGTGCTGTGCAGTGCACCCCTGACATGGTGACGTCTCCAGGCACCTTCGGTAGTCATCTGAGGTACCCATGTCATGTCAGGGTGCCATCCATGAGCACGGAGATGACTGGCCAGGCATATACAGCACTGTAGTGACCAATATTGGATCACATACCACCTGTAAGGGGTAATGGCTATGCATGGATGTGCGATACCAGCCTTCACAATCCACACCTCCACTATGCAGCATGCCGTCTACCTTGCAGAAGGACATTTGCTACACCATGATGATGGACATGCTACATGTCCATATCCTGATCTATATGACATATGTCATGGACAGCCACCGTCCTAATACTAGGATCGCCACAGGCTGGACAGATCCCTGTGCCATATATGTGACATACTCCCACCATACCATGCAACCCTGTCCATCAAAGCTGCAGATGTTATCCCAGTCATACATGGTGTGATGGCCGCATGGTAGATGTACTATCAACTGACTGGATCAGTAATGTGGCACTGATGCAGCTTGCGGTGGCACAATGGCCATATGTAACAGCGTGGAAACCATGCCCACACATGCTATGGTTGATGACCATCCCTGCGAATGTCGTCTGACTATCCATTGTCCTATGTCTATCACATGTGTAATACAGGCGATCCGTGTCAGGATGTTGAACAGTTGTACAGTGCTGTGTAGATGTATATGGCAAAACACATGCATGTACAGGTGTCCATGCGTATGTGTGCATTGTCACTGCTCAAGTCCATTCCGGCTGTGTCTGTGTTGATATGTGACATATACACAGCATCTAGGTCAACAGTAGTACCGTGGACACATCGAGGCATGTGCAGATAGGTAAGAACACAAGTGTAGGCAAATAGACATGCCCACAGCAAGACAGAATTTACATGGAGTATGAACACTGTAACGAGGTGACACACATATATGGTGATGATATCCAATGCATAATGGGTGTGACATGTGTGACACAGACACGTCAGTCATGTCAGTGTCATGGTGCTTTGCAAAGATAACTGTGCAGATGCAGTAGATGTCATAGAAATGTATGTGCAGCAGTATCTCTGTACATCTCTGAAACTGTGACCTGTCACCATCATTATGTTTTACAGATAATGCCCCGTACACTCCTCCCAGCATACACCTGCCAGGAGGATGATGTCCTCATCCCACAGCTCCATGACAACTATGATTTGTTGTTCAGCCATGTGCCACAGCATGCCCAGCAGCGGGATGACCTGTGGCAGTATCTATGCAGGAGGGTGAACGATGTGGGTGGCCATAACCGCACCTACCAGCAGGTGCACAGACACTGCACGGACCTGATATGACATGCAAAACAGCGTGCCACTGCAATCGCCAGGGAACAAGGTGGAACAGGTGGTGGGCCACCAACCCAGCCTCCACTCACACACACCGAGGAGCTACTGGCCAGTCTGGGGACACCCAGGGAACAGCATCCAGAAACACTAGCTGCCATCGTGGAGGTGGGTGTCTCCCAACCAATGAGCCTGGAGTTGCCTGGTAAGTCAGTAATGCACATATGGCTATTATATCCCATGTAGTTGCATGTGTCACTGTACATAATGTAAACTAACAACATATGCCAGGTATGTGGACACACATGCTGCATACTACAGTATGCTACGTTGTGTATGCACACATGTGCATACTATATGCTATTACACAGGTGAATGTGTGCACATGCACAGTGCAACCTGTGGCTGTCATACAGTCATGGATAATGTTCATACTGGTGTGTCACCCCTATACAGGTACCTCTGGCGTGCCGCACAGACATGGGTCCATTGCAGGTGAGACTGTCATCAGTATCAGGCATGTTACAGTGTAGATCTATTTGCCATGTGGCCAGTTAACACTTGCACACCTGATGTTTGTTCCAGTCACGATATGCAGATAGCACCACCATGCATTCACACATGCCACCCATGTGCAATATATTCAAACGTAATGATACACAGACTTGAAACCACAGTACTTGTCATTGCGACATGTGTGGTCAGCTGTGCATACAACGGTGGAGGTGTTCTACAATGGAGGCATATGTAGTATGCATTGGAACAACATGTGTAATGCACACAGTACCACACAGTGAGCTGTGATATGGGCAGCCCACAAGTGTCACCATTGTGTCATATGCCCCTGCATCAGGTGCACACATTGTGATGTGCCACCTGACATGTCCCAGACATGTAGTGTTCTGTCTGCAATATTGTCACACTATCACATGACCTATACCCCACATACCAAACATACAACCCGTTGTCTGCATAGACCTGTGGAATGTGACATATCTGACATGTATGGGTGTATGTCATATGGGACCACACAGACATGTGGAGAAGATACCCATCACACACAATTGGTCACCACATGTGCACACATGGCCATGGGGGATGGCCAGAGACATGTAGCCACACAGTACATGGGATGTGTATACACCCTGTTGCACATTGTCCACACATGGTCCAATTATAGCCTTAGTTGACCGATTATACAGTTGATGTGGTACAGTGGACAACCTAAATGCCTGTGCACAGCTACTGGAGGTGTCACTGAAGTCTACCATATATGATCTGTCGAACATCACGACTGTGTTGCAGTTATGGCTATGCAATGTGTACATATTATGCATTCTACAGCAACATACATGTCTCGTGTTGCCATGTAATGGCACAGTGTCTGTACTTCACACTGTATAGCAATGTAGACGGCTCACACTACCCTCCAGTGCTCATGCACATTTGCTAAACATGCATTCTATCTGTAGGGCATACACACAACACTGCAATGTGAAGCCCATTATGATGCTGTACATGTGTCAGGACACCATTGTGTCAAACATGTATGCATGTTAATGCACATGTCAGCAAATTACATGTCAAGGTCACGTCAGCCATGTGTACTGTTATCCTGTTCTGGGCCACATGGTGTATCACGGGGATGCATGCATACTAACATGATTGTGTGAACTGCATGGCTACTGATATGACACCTGCTTGCTGTAGTGTGCACCCCAGGGAGGTATGCTTACTAACACTATTAATGTCTGAGCTGCATGCCCTCTGCTCTATCGCAGGCATGCTGCATGCCATCTGACAAATCACATGCATGGTGTGTCTGTGTGTCTGTGTGTGTGTCTGTGTGTGTGTGTGTGTGTGTGTGTGTGTGTGTGTGTGTGTGTGTGTGTGTGTGTGTGTGTCTGTGTGTGTGTCTGTGTGTGTGTGTGTGTGTGTGTGTGTGTGTGTGTGTGTGTGTGTGTGTGTGTTTGTGTCTGTGTCTGTCTGTGTCTGTGTGTGTGTGTCTGTGTGTGTGTCTGTGTCTATTGTACTTTACAGTATTTCTTTGCATTCACAGGTGATGTAGGTGAGTTACCCTCCTGCAGTCCATCTGATGTTGGTGTCCCCACAGATACTAGCGGTGATGAACATATGCATGAGGTACAGGCAGGGTTGTCAGGGGCTGAATCTGTGCCAATGGTTACCATCCCAGCTATGTCCCCCTCTTCCCCACACACAGTTCTGCTGCCAACACATACCGCATCACCGGTGGCCATAGAGGAAGGACAGTAAGCGTCTGTTGGCGTGGAACAGGAATGTGTGGTGGCTACAGAAGGTGTGTCTACACACCATGGTGTCAGTGTAATGACTGCAGATGTGCCACACAGGCATGTTGCCGTTGCTGCTCGTAGGAGGACCTCTAGCAGACATGCACCTGCAGGACAGAGCGCAGCAGCTGGTATCACCAGACGCATGTTCCAGACTGTAATGGCGGCACAGGCACGTGCTGAATGGCAGAACAGAGAAGGGCAGAGGCTGCAGAGGGCTGCTATCCATACCCTAAATGACAACATCCAGGCATTGGCAAATGCTCAACAGCAGATTACTAATGTTCTGGATAGGCAACTAGGTGAAATGGTCAGAATCCTTGACAGAGGCATGGCAATCCGCGAGCGGGAGCTGTCTGTGCTGGAACACCTGGTAGGAGTGAGGCGTAGGCCACGTGGACGTAGGCCAGTAACACCACCTAGTGTAGGTCGACGTGAGCGTGCCACCTCACATGCCCGCTCCCATTGTGCCGGTAGCAGTAGCAGTGCAGCTGCTGCTGCGCTGTCAACACCAGGACACAGCAGGCCACGTGGACGTGGCCCTGGATGGTCTCAGCGGGGACACGGTTCCAGCAGACATGTGTCATCGGACAGTAGCCACTCTGTACCTCCACCTGGTAGTGCCCGTGCAACCCCAGGCAGGCACAGGTCACATGGCCGTGGACGGACACAGTGAGCTGTACAACCTGCACTGTACAATCTGGGGCTGTGAATTATACCCCGTGTAGGCATCACAAATGGCAGAACTGTGTACACACATACACGCACACGGCAAACACAACTGTAGGGCTCCACAACATCCACATGCATTCTGCACAGACATGTCCAGTCAACACACCGGCCCTTACACACACACATGATGTTATCCATTGGTGCAGCCTATGCCCCTGGCAAACATATCACCCTGTGCATATGATGAAGCCTGTGCCGCATCCCTGTCATCCACACCATCGGTGCAGGGTTATGCACAAATATTCTGATGCACAGGGTGAACAGCATAGTGAGAGGTGTATGTAATACCTGTGTATGCATAGTGAGGGATGTGTATGTTGCAGTGGTTGTGTATGAATACTGAGTTGTGTATGTGACATAGATTGTGTATTGTCGACATGCACCAGTCACACCATGTAGTGCAGGTGCAGCATTCATTGTGATGTGTTCACGGTATGTGTCTCGGTTACATCTGTAGCACCATGTTGGTTGTGATACCCTGGTTCCCTCCTATGGTGTACTTGCATGTGCCTACAGGTAGCAGTGTTTGCAGTCCCCCACGTGTAACTGTGGAGTACACACAGGCACGTCTGGCAATATCAGCATGCTACATGCACCCTCATCCTGACCGGACACACAAACATGACACAGATGTCCGCACATATACTGCAGCTGACGCATGTGGTCGGTGCCACAGGCTACACTGGACAGAGACGTGACCTACATAGCAGGACACATTACAGGTATGGTGACATGGTGCAGGGGTTGTACACAGCGGCCTGGCCAAGGATGATGTGAGGTGTCACTTGGTAGCTGGAGGCCACACTGTGCAGCAGTAGGACCCTGTAACAGTACGTGAACATGGCCGAAGTCACGGGGTGTACACCACTATAACGCACACCCCATAGTGTGCAGCTGGGAACCCTTAACTGTGTGGTAATCACCCTCACAGTACTATGCACCCACACGACGTGTCACAGAGGAGGGACATGCACAGGTAGCCAGTATGGCTGGAACCTATGGCATCAACAGGGTTGTGCAATGCATCACCATTATGGGTTAGTCAACACGTGGGGCCAGTGATAATTTCCCACCGTATATTAGCATACACACTCACACCAAGCACCAGACATACATACAGATACACACACACTGTGGTGACCACACATGTGTATACGGACAGCCGATGTGTGTGATGCACCTCACCGGCGAACGTCATGCTTCCCACACTGACGTATGTACAGTTCTCTACAATGGTGTACAGGGATGTGTAGCAACTGGGACATATTCCCCGCGATATGTGGCATCCCTGGTCAGACATTTGGACACACATGGCAGTGCTGGGAATGATACACCTGCCATATGATAACACGTTTGATGGACATGCAGCGGTATTGATTGCATTATGTGTACCGATGCTATATCTGGCAAATGTGCTTCTATATACACACGGGAGGTTGTAGGTGTTATAGGTGCCATATGACATATAGTTGTTAACACCTGATCGCTGTGTATGCATTATGTCAGCACCGTCACGTAACAGTGACATAGCGTACAGTTAGCACATGGCATGATAGGATGGTGTGTGACACAACTGTGAGCCACCCCCTGCACACATACATCTAGACAGGTGGTTCCCTCCATACGTGCTGTTTGTATGTCACCGTATACAGATGTCAGTGATGGGTCTGCATTGCGTCTGCATGTCGTAGGTAGGTGCAACTATGTTACGGACATTGGCCACTGCACATGCATGTTTGCTGCATGCACAATACAGATGTCACATGTGTCTCCTGTTGCCATGTTTGTATGCATTGCTATTGTTGGACATGTGTGTTGACATACATAACACATGGACAGCAGTATGATATCACGAGTGTCACAGGCGCCCAGTACAAGGGTATGTGTCCCGGTCAACACTGCTACCTCCTGTAGTGTGAGCATTCAACAGACATGGGCCCACCTTCAATTCATGTGTGTAGCATTGATTAGGCCAGTGTTATGCACGAGGTACATCAAAGGCCATGTATGTATGTGTTGTGTGTGCAGTCCATGCAAACATCTACACAATCACATGTATGACATACCCAGATGTGTGTTCATTGGTGTACAGCAACAGTCAGGTGTCACAGCTGTGTAAGGGCCATGGTATGTCTTGAGCCGACCTGTTCATGTATACTGGTATCATTGCAATGCATAACACCTGTTGGATCCCTGTTGGTACATGTGTACTCTGCACGGCTGGTGTACACCGCTGTACAGCCCAGTGGTCATGTGTCACATGGTGTTGTGGGACCGTAAGGCTGTGTAGTGCTGCACCAATGACATGGTGCTGACTTGACAGCTACAGTGTACTCTGCAGTGTGTACGTGTGTGACCTGCACCTGTGACAGCTGTGATGGCAGCTGTGTGTGTACAGGTCATTGCATGTGTGACCGCCCTGTGCATGAGGGCAGTTATACCTTACTGTGCCCTTCTGTGTGTACACTCCATCTGCATGCAAGATTGCCCTTTGCAACTGCTAAGTGTGTGAGCATGCCCAGTATGCCGTTGTGTAGATGGACACACAGTACATTCCACACTGCTCCCCTCCGTGATTAGACTCCGTGTGCATGCAAGATGGCCCTTTGCAACAGCTAAGTGTGTGAGCATGCCCAGTAGGCTGTTGTGTAGATGGACACACAGTACATTCCACACTGCGCCCCTCCATGATTAGACTCCGTGTGCATGCAAGATGGCCCTTTGCAACAGCTAAGTGTGTGAGCATGCCCAGTACGCCATTGTGTAGATGGACACACAGTACATTCCAAACAGACGTGTGATACTAAGCGTGTGGGTATGGCCATTGACATCCTGTATAGCCATGGTGGTCATCCAGGCACCAGATGTCCAATTTCAATGTCAAGATGGATGCCTACATTGAACACACTTGTTGCTCTCTCGAAGGGTGTACTGTCTGTGGCGCATCCCATATCTATTCAGTGTTGTTGTGCTCCGTAGATATTTAGTTGGCCCGATGACAGCACTGGCATGTTTGTGTACGTCTACCTTGGGATGGTAATATATTTTCAGACCGCTCACTCTCTAAACATTCCCTATCGGCATCTTTGCCTTTGCGGATGATGTCACCCACCTAGAAGTATGCCTCTCGGAGTGCTGTGTTCAGTAATCTCGGTAGCGCGTTCTGTAAATGCGTAATGCTGTAGTATGTTAGAGTAGGTAGGTGTGTGTTCAACTCCCGGCCCTTCCAAGTGTGTGTGTGTGTGTGTGTGTGTGTGTGTGTGTGTGTGTTTCCATCTGCCTGGGGGCACAGTAATGCTTTTAGATGCCTCACAACACATACATTCCCTATCGGCGTCTTTGCCTTTGCGGATGATGTCACCCACCTAGAAGTATGCCTCTGGGAAAGCTGTGTTCAGTAATCTCGGTAGTGCGTTCTGTAAATGCGTAATGCTGTAGTGTGTTAGAGTAGGTAGGTGTGTGTTCAACTCCCGGCCCTTCCAAGTGTGTGTGTGTGTGTGTGTGTGTGTGTGTGTGTGTGTGTGTGTGTGTGTGTGTGTGTGTGTGTGTGTGTTTCCAGCTGCCTTGGGATACAGTAATGCTTTTAGATGCCTCACAACACATGCAGTCCCTATCGGCGTCTTTGCCTTTGCGGATGATGTCACCCACCTTGAAGTATGCCTCTGGGAGTGCTGTGTTCAGTAATCTCGGTAGCGCATTCTGTAAATGCGTAATGCTGTAGTGTGTTAGAGTAGGTAGGTGTGTGTTCAACTTCCGGCCCTTCCAAGTGTGTGTGTGTGTGTGTGTGTGTGTGTGTGTGTGAGTGTTCCCAGCTGCCTGGGGACACAGTAATGCTTTTAGATGCCTCACAACACATACATTCCCTATCAGCGTCTTTGCCTTTGCGGATGATGTCACCCACCTAGAAGTATGCCTCTGGGAGTGCTGTGTTCAGTAATCTCGGTTTTGCGTTCTGTAAATGTGTAATGCTGTAGTGTGTTAGAGTAGGTAGGTGTGTGTTCAACTCCCGGCCCTTCCAAGTGTGTGTGTGTGTGTGTGAGTGTTCCCAGCTGCCTGGGGACACAGTAATGCTTTTAGATGCCTCACAACACATACATTCCCTATCAGCATCTTTGCCTTTGCGGATGATGTCACCCACCTAGAAGTATGCCTCTGGGAGTGCTGTGTTCAGTAATCTCAGTATCGCATTCTGTAAATGCGTAATGCTGTAGTGTGTTAGAGTAGGTAGGTGTGTGTTCAACTCCCGGCCCTTCCAAGTGTGTGTGTGTGTGTTTCCAGCTGCCTGGGGACACAGTAATGCTTTTAGATGCCTCACAACACATACATTCCCTATCGGCGTCTTTGCCTTTGCGGATGATGTCACCCACCTAGAAGTATGCCTCTGGGAGTGCTGTGTTCAGTAATCTTGGTAGCGCATTCTGTAAATGCGTAATGCTGTAGTGTGTTAGAGTAGGTAGGTGTGTGTTCAACTCACGGCCCTTCCAAGTGTGTGTGTGTGTTTCCTGCTGCCTGGGGACACAGTAATGCTTTTAGATGCCTCACAACACATACATTCCGTATCGGCGTATTTGCCTTTGCGGATGATGTCACCCACCTAGAAGTATGCCTCTGGGAGTGCTGTGTTCAGTAATCTCGGTAGCGCGTTCTGTAAAAGCGTAATGCTGTAGTGTGTTAGAGTAGGTAGATGTGTGTTCAACTCCCGGCCCTTCCAAGTGTGTGTGTGTGTGTTTCCAGCTGCCTGGGGACACAGTAATGCTTTTAGATGCCTCACAACACATATATTCCCTATCGGCGTCTTTGCCTTTGCGGATGATGTCACCCACCTAGAAGTATGCCTCTGGGAGTGCTGTGTTAAGTAATCTCGGTAGCGCGTTCTGTAAATGCGTCATGCTGTAGTGTGACAGGGTAGTTAGGTGTAAGTTCGATTCCCAGGCCTGCCAGATGTGTGTGTGTGTGTGTGTGTGTGTGTGTGTGTGTGTGTGTGTGTGTGCATGCTCCCATCTGCCTGGGGACTCAGGTTATGCTTTTAGATGCTTCACAATAAAGATGTATCCTGCTGACGTCTTTGTCTTTGCGGATGTTGACACGCACCTAGTAGAATGCCTGTGTATCTGCTGTGTTTAGTAATCTCAGTAGCGTGTTCTGTAAATGCGTCATGCTGTAGTGTGATAGGGTAGTCATGTGTAGGTTCGATTACCAGCCCTGCCACATGTGTGTGTGTGTGTATGTCTGTGTCTCTCTCTCTCTCTCTATATATATATATATATATATATATAATAATCTATTTTCTGCCCATAACTCTGCTCTTGCATAGACAGCTGACTGTTTCATGTATCGCATATTTGCATAGCTTTCACATACCAATGGGGTATGTTGCAACTCCCAACATTGTCCATGCAACGTCCGTGTTACGGGCGGTGTTACACGCCCTTACAGGCGTTTGCTGTATATCTTGGCAGACATCTATCCTTGCTGTACTCTCACTGTACTCTCACTGTACTCGTACACGCCGGAGGCTTCATGTATCATGGCCTAGTTTTGATGTGTGTATGTCTATTTGTGCTGTGTACATGGCTGTGGGTATGTCCCACTATCATCACTTGTAAAGGTGACAGCCCTATAGGTTCTTCATGTAGACTGCTGTGTCATTTGACATGTCAGCACATACCTGCGGACAGTACTGCACGTCCTACTGCAGCGCATTTCATACCTTCTGCGTTATCTTGCAGTCAATATTGCTGTTTCCTCACACATGTATCTGTTTCTGTTCATACCACTCCACCTCCTAGAGCAAGTTGCTGGACAAGGCCTTATCTGATAGTGGGACACATAGGGGCAGTATTGACATGTTGCTCTTACAAACGTAGATAGTTGACACAATAATAGGTTTTGCATTAGTATGGCTTTTCTATCAGATTTGGTGTCTTACTCACATGTTTGTCATTATTTCATGTCTTCAGTTATCATGAAAGTGCCAGAATGTTACTGTTGTTACGTGGAACACACCAAACATATGAGGCAGAACTCAGCACATTCTGCGTAAATCTGTACAGTTGCGGAGTATGTGTCTGATACAAAATATCAACTTTCTGACACCAATACACACTATATGGCGGCATCACAGGCCACATGCCATTTCATTTATATTGTAGGACACACCCACCCAGACAGTTGTATTCCTCACACAGGCCAACAGCTGCTTATCCACACGAATTGGTCTATCATGTACCGTATGTGTGCGCCGGTATTTGCGCTTTCCTTCAGTGGCAGAGCTCACGTACGTGTCTGGGGGACTGGACATTGTTACGGTGACACTGCATGACACCCTGAGGGACACATTACTTTTGTGTCTATTAACCTTCCACATTGACATTCACAGGGCATATGTTGTCATTCACATTTGTCGGAGTACATGCGTGTGACTTGTACATGTTTTCTCCTTTGTCCTGATGTCTTTCTTCTCACCTGTCCACCTAGTATCACTAGTTCTGTACATGTATTTTGGACAGGTTACCTTCATACCCCTAACCTGTACACATTATGGGTAAACGCCCTGATGTCTGACCTTTGCCCTTATTACATTTGTCATAGTGATGTGCCTTTCTGGTAAATTGCTGGCAAGGCATTACGGACTGTGCGGTAGATAATAGTGACTGACATTTCCATTACATGATTAGTAACACTCATAACATCCATATTCATGGGTACGCCAGTATTCTCACAACGTTCTGACTTTGTCTGGGGTACATCTAATATAGTCCCTATTTGTATTTCATGTACTATGCCTTAGTGCAGCTGTGTTATTCTGACAGTTTGCCAGTTATGGGTACCATCTTGGTCGTACGCATGTCCATCCATGATAATCGCCTACATGACACTGATATAGGGCCCTACATATTGCCAAAATGGTTTCCGCAATATCCAGTGGATGGTTTGCCCCATTATTGAGAATATAGGCATGTGCTATACCCACATCACTCCCATGGGGCGGGCCTACGAAATCTCTGCCAAACAACACCTAGGCCCATTTCTGCATACCCATGATTCCCATACCTGACAACCCTCTACAGTACCCATTACACATGTTTAATGTGTGCGGTACTGAAGTGTGGACACTTATATGCACTCCACACTCTCCGGATATCAGTTCGTACGTCATACATTCTATCGACACATGTGTCATCACCCTTGCACCTGATACTGTTGCATGTACAGCTATTTCGTATTTGCTGCGGTCACTTCTTTTGCGTCAATGTCGGTTGACTCTACGTAAGAATCAATTTTTGGAGTCCTGCAATGGACACCTATCTGCATGTTTAAAGTGTAGAACTTGCTGGACTGTCACTTTCTGGCCAATGGTTTGGAATGCTGCGGGTTATTCACCTTTCCTGCATGTCTGTTTGTCTACCCATATTAGATATAACGTCGCCTATTTATGTACATATGTCATATCTACGGGACATAAGTCTGTTGTGTATACATATATACATGTACAATCCTCATTTCATAACTTGCTTTGGTTTACATCTGTGGATTATGTGTATACACATATATCTATATCCATATCATACCTTTCCACTATACAGATTGTCGCAGAGTGTACAGCTGGTTGCCCCTTTATCTTCGCTGTGTTTTACATAAACCTGTGTCTATCTGGCAATGTAGTGGCATTTCATTTGAGACTTACAGTGGGGAATTCTGGCAAGCAGTTCAGGTTACGACTGCATACCCTTCAGAGAATCCATGCTACTGACACACCCGTTATTCTATCCACTTTCTATGTTTGTTCTGGCACATATCTGGGGTTTGTCCCTATTTGTACCGGTAGTTTGCATGGCTTTGTCCGGTTTCATACTTTACGAGGTTAACAGGTTTGAGCCATGTATAACTAACGTGGGGGAAACAGCATTCATTTACTATGCTGTGAGCGGATCACACACGCGCACTTGCATTTCCTTATTGTGGGTTACATATGTTTACTAAGTCTTTGTGCTTATGTGGGCTTTATTACTTGTGACAGTACCAGTAATTATCTGTATCCGGTTAACAGACGTTTGCGAAACACACGTTCACCTTTACATATTTAACTGTCTGTACAGCACAGACGCATTCATTACACTTTCACATTATATGTGCTGTAGTCGTTGTTCAACCAGGACTGCATTCACGTGGCCGGATGCTGTAACCACTACACGTTTGGTGTTCTGACTCATTTATATGCATACCCATAGTACATAGCTACATTAACATATGCCTCACCGCTTCACTTACATCACAGGCATCATCCATTCTCCTGCTGGGAAAAATGCGGTACTACATGTTACACATTCCCTGTTCCCTACTGCTCTGGACCCAAGCTGCATATTTCATCACTGCAGGGATATTCAGAACCCAAAGGCTTATAGTCCTGACACATACAGGTCTTTAATTGTCAGGGTGTTCATGTGGTGATGTGGGTTTAGGCTTGTCCGCCTGGTGAACGGAACTGCCCTGACCATGTTCAAATGTCAGACAAAGCACATGGACAGGGTTTGTCCATTTTAAACATTTAATCTGTGTTTACAGACACAGGTGTTTGGGCACCTGTCAGCAGCTTATGATGTTGGCAATACATAATATGGATGGGGGTGGCTACGATACATAATCCACGGTGAGTGGTGTTCCCATTCACATTTGACTATTTCCTGTATTCATTCTTACGAGGGTTATTATTTTGCACAAGACTTAACTATGAATTAACTACGGGTATGCAGTAGTACAGTCAACATATGTGATGGTTTGTTACAGTATATATGTACGGACCTCTGTAATACTGGGGACTACCCCACATCTTTCACAACATTTCCTGTTTATGTACATACTATTATTCAGTGAAGTTTCGAAGCTTGTGAGAGCAGTAGTTACATCTGTCCCTATTTGTCTACCCATCCTTTTTGGCTTTGTCCAGGTTTTGTTGCTGTAATAGGTTGAGAGGTGGTGTCGGTATGTGATTGAGTTGAATATATACTGTCGATAATTCAGTGGGGAGTAGGGTTACCACTTGTTCCTCTTTGCGAGGGGAGGTCCCACTTTGGACAGTTGTGTCCTGCGACAACACCTAAGACATGGCAAATGTCCTGTGATTTTAAGACAATAATATATTTCTTATTTTCTGTACTAGTTGCATGATACAGGTATTTTGTATCTGGTACACATAACTATTATTTGGGATAGCATAAGCTATTCAAATGCTATGGCATAAGCTTTTATCTTGGCATACACGTGTAATTCTGTCCTTTGCACTTGCCGGGGGTATGTTTTATCCTTCAAATTCTCACATTTCTACAAGGGATGTCCCACCTTGGCCATCTGAACAGGTGGCAACCCTAGTGGGGTGACCTGCAGGGTGGACAGCTATTCCATCCTGCATAGTATGATTTGCATGTCTGTGTAGAAACTGAACAGTACCATGACTACACATACATGTTTTGTCCAGATGTGTACAGTAATGGACACCGTGGCATGTAAACAACTCTGAGGTTTCAACAGGTTACTTATCCCACGTGGGATGTACACACATTTTGCCGTAACATTAACGCGCGGGCATTTGGATTTACGTACCTGTGATGGGATGTTTACGAATGTGGGATACATATTTGCAATCCGGACACTGCCTAGGATGATACTTCCTACTACATATGGGGAATACTCGCTATTTGTAGGTGTACGGATGCGCAAGGCTGGTAGCTGGATTTGGTGGACATTCGGACATGGGTGCGGGTTATGTGCTATACAGGGGTTGTTGCGTATTGCATTTGCATGCATGGGTTCTACTTTTAGATATCCCGGTTCCGCATATAGCATCCTATGTGTATGTGACGATTACGTTCCTGTTCATGTGTATAGCACATTTTAATATACATATGTTTGTGTGTGTTTGGTATACAATTTGGACTGTCAGGTTTCTTTACAGTTGTTATATAGCCACAACTGCCCTGCTGTGTACTATCACTACCACTGTGGGACTGCTGGTGACCATACCCATGGGGCTAGACGTGTGTATTGGCGGCGCGCTGACATGATGTGCATCACTTCCACTGGGTATAACTTCTGACAGTGCAGTACATTACGGGCACACGATTTTAAATATCATTTGTTCCATGGACGGAAACTCATATTATGTTGCATGCATTTCTGTTTGGTTCTCCATTTTATGTGGCCGGGAACTGTCTTGCATGCTTTGCATACGTTTCATTATCCACGGACACTGATAGGTGTGATTACTATTGCAGGCAGGCTATAATATTCAGCAGTTTAGGTTGCTCATCGCCAGCCGACATTGACATGCCTCCGGGAGCAGCTTAGTAACGCCCCATGCACTCGCGCACGTGTCCTATGCACGTGGATGTGATAGCGGCGCACCTTCATTAATATGCATATGGCGCTACTACACCATTTATGCGCCACACGGCCGGGGCAGGCCTTACACCGGCCTTGCGCCGAGCTTCATGAATCCGGGGGTATATATATTAGCAATGAGCCATTACGGACTGCTCTGAATGGCATCTGATGGCAAAATAAAATAATTACTATAAATAGAGTAGGCACTATCAGCAAATAGCTTGACATCAAAATGTCCTCCACTTACGCATGCATTTAGTTGTGACCCAGCTTCCCCAGTAATTAATTATTCTAACTCAGTTATCAGAAAACCTTTGAAATAAAGGAAATCTTTATCTGTATTAATTTTGTGGAATTATTAATTTGAGTGTTTAATTATATTTTTTTCCTGCATAATTTTTTTCAGTGGCTACACCATATACCCATCTCCTCACATTCATCAAATTTGACTATATATATATATATATATATATATATATATATATATATATATATAGGTCTACTTGAAAACACCGACATGCCAAAACACCGACGATGTGAACACAGAAACCGGAAGATCGACAACTGAGATGACCGACAGTTTAAAAGCCCAAGGCTGAGAACACTGACATGTTAAGGTAAGTGTGCGATAGTGACAGACTTTAGGGTTAGGGGCGGGTTAAGTGAGTTAGGGTTAGGGAGTGGGTTAGGTGAGTGTGCGATAGTGACGGACCTTAGGGTTAGGGTTTGGGTTAAGGTTAGTGCATAGATAGTTGTGTATGTAAGGTTTAGTGTAGGTTTGTAAGGTTTTTGGTGTGCTTGTGTTGTGTGTGTATTTTTTGGGAAAGGTATTTCTTTTGTTTTGTTGATTGTCGGGATTGTGGTTTGTCGGGCATGTGAAGTTTCGTGCTTTTGAACTGTTGGTTTTGTGGTGT
>NC_056726.1:693823804-694073804 GCF_019279795.1 Protopterus annectens | reverse complement strand
CTCCTTGCTGTCCTTCACATCCCTCTGTAGTTTTTTGCCTCCTGTCTTGTAGTAGCTGTTCTCTCTGGCTTCCCTGTATGTTACCTCCCTTGTTCTTCCCATTAGCAGTCCTGGTAATTTTCTCTTTTGTCCTTGCTAGTTTTTACTCGTAACTTTGTAACATACTTATCCCTATTGGTTTTGCAGATTGTTTTTTTTCTTACACTGTAAGGTGACGTGTCTCTGCTCAGCCCATTCCATTTTGCCCTCACTGCACTCGGGCTTTACTCCACTCCCCCACCCTGCCCCAATGCCTCACCCGCCCCCACTATATCTACATTTATTCATAACCAAAGTCATCTGACCCCTTACAATCACCTCCCACTATCCAATTCAAACACAATAACTCCCAAACCTCTCCGAAAATTGATTATCTCACCAAATCATACACTGTCTCTCACTCAGTTCCCCTGCCCATTCATAGTTTATCACCGCTTACTGGTTCCCTTTATTTTCCAACACTTCTTCCACTCATCTCACTCTCTTTCAGGTCACATTAACCTTTATACCTCCAATTCCAAATCAGCATCATCATGTCTCATAACCCACCCCCCTCACTTGTTACTACTCTAATAGTAATATCCACACTCTCCACCTGGCTTTCCATACTTTCCATTACTACCTCCTATCACTTTTTACCCACCCAGTTAAATAACCCAATACCTCCACCACAACCTCTCTCACTACATACCCCCTGAAACATATTATCATATCACCTGCCATGTATAACTCATCCTTCATCGAACTTACCACCCCTAAATACTATGTCACAAACTAAGAAGCAACAAAGCCTCAGGTTCAACTCCCTAATAGAACTTTACCTCAAAACTATTACCACTGTTGTAACACAGCAACTACTAGCAGGGGGCATCCACCCCAACCCCAGTCCAACTGCAGCCACAAGTAACTGTCAACCTCCATTTAACCATCAACCTGCAGACCTACTAATACTCAACTTAAACATCCTTAGTATCATGAACAAAATAGAAGAGCTCTATGCCACTATCTCCTTATATAACCCCAACATCTTGCTCCTTACTGAGACTTGGCTTAAGCCACATGTTAAGGACAACTTCATAACTCCACCTGGATATAACATTCTTAGAGCTGACAGAACAGGCAAAAGAGGAGGCGGTTTTGCCATCCTTTATAAAACTAACCTAAAAATCCATCTCTTACAGATAGAATCCCCAGCTTTCAATAATGCAGAAACTCTATTCACAAAACTCCTCATTAATCAGCATAAGCATCTTTACATATTTGGTATTTACCTACCTTCAGGCAATAACCTATCCACCCTAGAGTGAATTCTCCACTGGGCTTCCCACTCCCTCCCCCAAGAAACTATCTTGTTAGGTGACGTCAATATTGACTGGAACTCCATCCACTCTGCCTCATCAACAAACCACCTTAATTTATACAACTTCACCCAACTCATACATGCATCCACCTTTACTGACAAAAACCTCACAAAAAGAATCCATGTTAGACTGGATCCTCACAAACAACCCCAATACTGCTCATCAGTGCGGTACAATAGCCAATTCTCTAAGTGACCACAACCCAACTTTCTTTCTTCGACATAAACTCAAAACTAATAACTCTACATCTCTACTTCACGCCTACACCCAAAAAAACGTCCCCATTAACCAATTCTTGGATGCCTTATATGCATGCAAATGGGCCCTCTTAAAATTCTTCCACTAAACCAGGCAGTTGAATACTTCAACTCCACATTTCTAAACATCCTAAACCACCTAGCCCCACTTTGAACAATTAGGATTCATAGTAACCCAGCCCCCTGGCTATAAAAATCCAAAAGAGCTCTACTAAAAGAAAGGGATAAAGCCTGGAATACCTGGCGCCATCTCAAAACCCCCATAACTAGGCAAACCTTCCTTGAACTTTGCAACAAGGCAAAAAAAACTAATTAGAATCGACAAACAAAACCACTGCCTTTCTCTACAAATGAAACAGTTCCAACACTCAAAAGTTTTGAGCAGCTGTGAACAATATCCTCCAACCCAGCTGAATTTCTACCGCCCCACCAAATTTAGAAGGATCAAACTCTGACATACCTTCCACTTTCAACAACTATTTTACTTACTCTATTCTTAAACTTATTAACAATACAAATCCCACTGACCTACCACAACCTCCTAAGGACCAAACAATAAATAACCCCTTCTTACTCAAGCCATTCCCAACATCAACCATCCAGAAGCTCTTATCCATTCTCAAACCCACCATCCTTGCTGCCAACAACCTCCCAGCTGACTACCTTCAAATTGCATCTCAGGCCATAATGTACCCAATTTTTTATTGATAAATAGATCCATCACTGAACACACTATTCCATCTTTGTGAAAAATATTCCACATCATTCCTCTTCACAAAGGTGGCCCCTCTACTGACATCTCTAACTATCAACTATCGCAATCTTGTCACCCCTATCAAAGATCCTTACTCTCCTTTTCACCAATAACCTATTATACAAAACTCAGCATGGTTTTTGACCATCACACAGCACCACTACTGCCCTAATCAAGTTCACCAACACATAAATACACATAGAAATCAAGGCAGACTAGTCTCTGCCATCTTCCTAGACCTATCCAAAGCATTCAATACAGTTTCCCACAATAAACTCTTAACCCACCTCTCTGAGCTTAACATGGACAACCCCAGCCTGCTGTGTTTCAAAGTTATCTAAATAACTGCCTTCAAGTCAGTTAAATGGCACGATTCCCTATTCCCACCTCTCCCAGTATCACTAGGCATTCCTCAGGGTTTCATTCTTGGCCCCCTTCTCTTCAATATGTTTACAAACCAATTTCACTTAGCTACCACAAAAAACAAAATTGTTCAATACACTGATGACACAACCCTAACCTGCTCTGCATCTAATCTCCAACATCTCCAACAAAAAGCCCAGGAATCCTTCACAGAGATAGAAAACTGGTTAAATAAACCGCAAATGATACTGAACCCAAGCAAAACCCAACTCACACTATTCCACCCAACAAAGACTATTGATCAATCCACCTTCACTATATTTTCAGGAAACAGGACCACCATCTCTCCAGTCCCAGAGGCCAAATTACTAGGGATTATAATTGACCAACAACTATGATTCAACAAATATATATCCCTATATATCCTCACCTCAGGCTTCGTGCCCACTGAGTGGTGCACAGCTACAGTTATACCACTCCACAAGGGGGGATCCACTTTGGATCCTGGGAACTACCACCCCATCAGTCTGATGAGCCTGATCTGCAAGGCCATGGAATGTATTATCATGGAACTTATAAACAAAGACATTGGCAACCTTAAAACACTGGACCCTACCCAGTTTGGGTTCGTGAATGGCCGATCTTGTCTCCTGAACCTTATTGACTTCTTCGAATCAGTCTCCAGAGCCGTGGACGAGGGTAAGGCAGTCCGCACTGCCTATCTGGACCTCACAAAGGCCTTTGACACCATCCCCCACTCTGGAATCATAGATAAACTTACTAAGCTGGGCATTAATCCCTACATCACTCGATGGGTTGCCAAATGGCTTACTGACAGAACCCACACTGTAAAAGTAGCTGACTCCAAATCCAGCTCCAGACAAGTGACAAGTGGAGTACCTCAGGGTTCAGTCCTTGGACCTCTCTTGTTTGGCATCTACTTCTCTGAAGTACAGGCCAACACTAAGGGACTCTGGCTAACAAAGTTCGCAGATGACTGCAAACTGGGAACCATTACTGAATCCCCAAATGATGTGGATACTCTACAAAAGGGCCTTACAGAAACAGATGCTTGGTGTCAGAGCCATGAGCTCAAGCTCAATGCCAAGAAATGTATAGTTATCCCCTTTGGGAAAAAACATGTACCCATGAATTATCACATAGGTGGCAGTACACTAAACACCAAAAGTGTGATAAGAGACTTAGGGACACAGGTGGACAGTGGTCTCACCTTCAATAACCACATTGCCACAACAGTCAGGAAATCCTTCTATGTGGCATACCTCATCACTAAGGGCTTTTCATTCAGAAAAAAGGAGGTCATTGTCCCACTGTACTCATCCCTCATTAGACCCATTATAGAATACAATGCCCCATTTGGTTTGTACCTCTCAAGACATCAACAACAACTGTAAAGGCCACAGAAATACCTCACTAAAATAATCACAGGCCTAAAACAGATGTCCTATGCTGACCGCCTTAAAAAACTCCAGCTATACTCTGTCGCATATCGTCTACTCCGAGGAGATCTCTGCTTAACATACAAGGCCATGTCAAACCCAGAGCTGTTGGACATGCTCCACTTAAAGAAATCCAACTCTCTCAGAGCCACACACTCCAGGGATCTAAATCTTGTCATCACAATAAACAAAACATGCTGGAGGGATAGGTTTCTGACCCAGAGACTCCCCAGACTCTGGAACAGATTGCCCATACATGTCAAGCAGAGTGCCTCTTTGGCCCTCTTCAAAAGGAACCTTGATGATTGGAAATTCACCCTGGGGATCATGTCAGTCACCCTGCTAGACAGGGGTCCAGGGAAGTAAATAGTGTGGGAAGAAATAGCCAGGGAATTGTTATGGCTTGGCTTGTATAGGCCCTAGGACCGACAGCCTAGTACCAACCTATGAACCTACAAACCTAACTATCTCCAAAGTGCACAAAAAGCTAGGGACCCTAAACCACTGCAAAAGTACCTTACTTCCAAATCTAAAACTGCTATAGCCAGAACCCATTTCTTAGCTACCTTACTTTATGCATGTCCAGTACTAACAAATCTTAATAAGACCGACCTCAACAAATTATCTACATATTACCACAAAATCGCCAGATTTTCTACCAATGCCAAATCTCGTTCCCAGCACTGTCAATCCCTATTTACTTTACATTGGCTTGAGCTCCCCAACCTATTATGTTTTCACCAAACCAGCCTAGTACACCAAATACTATACTGTCCAGAAAAAACCCTGCCCTATCTGGACATCTAAACTTCTATACTTCAAAGAGACATTTACGCTCCATCAATAAAGCCCTAATAGAAGAAATCCCATGTAGAAATAGCTCTGGGAATTCCTCTTTGCCAATGAAGTTGCTAACACCTGGAATAGTCTTCCTCCTGACATTACATTACAAATTAAAACACCCACTTTCAAAAGATTACTGAAAACACACCTTCTCACCAACCGACTATGCAACTGTAGTGGCCCACCTTAACCCCTCACTACACAGCAGCAGTACTGATTCCTTATGCCTCCTATTCTTGGTGACATGCTTACCATTGCTTTGTGTCCCAATCTTCTTGTGAATGCTACTAAATGCTTATTGGAAATATGTAAATATGTAATAAATATACTTATTTTCATCCATTGTTGCCTTACATTAACCTCAGTGTACTCTACTTGTTATGTATCTCCTGAATTTTAATATCTCCTTTCAGAATTGTTATACCTTGGTAGTATGATGTTAACTGATTCTACATTCATAATCTCTGTAACTTGTTACTATTATCTCTAAATGCTGTAACTATTGTACTTATTGGAGCTTATCTCCCCAGGCCTCCACTGAAAATGGACACCAGCTGTCCAATCGGACACTTCCGGTAAACAAATGTCAAATAAATAAAATAATAAATAATTATTTAGTGACCATTATATGAAGTACGTAAGTACTATTGGATATGGAGTTATAAGATGCATAACAAAATGTTTATCAGGACACTACAACACAAAATAAGAAGTAAATCTAAAAATGATCACATGTAACCATTTCAATGTTCACACAACACAAATGTCAGTCAATGTTAACTTGTGAACTTATTTGTGATGCAAAATGAAGCAACATGTACAGCTACTTTAAAATAATTGAGAAGGGTGTGGGATACTGGCTACTGCAAAGGTGTGTCACTCTCCATACCACAAATGATCACAATATACAGATGCTTGATGACAATACAGCCTTTTGCAGATAGAAAAGGTACTGTTACTAATCTTTGACGAGTCCAGGATTGCTAACATTAAAGACATTCACAGGATGTGTTAAATATGCTATACCTATCAGCTATACTAGCGGCAAGCTGCCTTGACAAGCACCCTTAATGACCTGATCAATTGGTTGCAGAAAGTCCTATAGCAGGGCCTGCATTCAACTTCATGACTATAACATTAAACAGATTCACAACAGGGCCTGAGTGCAACTTCATAACTATAACATAAAAAAGATAAAAAATGAAACAATGGCATGAACCCCTTAAGCAATTGAACTTATTCGGAGAATTTCTAGCACCTTGTATTTTTGCTTTCCATGCTGTAATGTTGTCGCATTGTATCCTAGATATCATAATGCAATATTAGTTCTGCCCAGGGTTTTCTTATTAAAGAATGTTATCACAAAGTGAGTTAGAGACCATAAATCGGTATTGGTTCTGTACAGGGTTTTATTGGTTTAGAAGTTGATACAAAGTGAACTGAAATCCTAATGAAGTACAAGTTCTGCACAGGGCCTTGTGGCTTTAGAAATTGTCACAAAGTGACTGAAGTCATAATGCAATAATGGTTTTGCATGGGGGTTTGTTGTTACAGAACTTTTGTCTCAAAGCCACTCAGATACCATAATTCAGTGATAGTTCTGTACAAGGCTTTATTTCTACAGAGTATTGTTAAAGGTGACTTAGATATAATATTACCAAATTGATTCTGCAAAGGGCTTTGCTGTTTAGTAATGTTGTTACAAAGTGACTTAGACATCAAAATACAATACTAGTTCTGCAGAAGGATTTTTTGTTACAGAGCACTCTCTGCAAAATTAGTCACATTTGACTGCAAACTTGGCATTATTGTAAAGTTTCCATCTGATTGCCTTTCATTATAGCAGTAACTAACCCTTTTAAACAAGTGGTGTATGGATAAAAGGCTAAAATTAAATGCAAAAAATGTATATCATTGTCATATCTGGTAAAAGAATTCTCTCCCTCGGTATAAAGTAAAGCCAATATCTCAATCCATAGCGATAATGTACATTGAAGTGTACTCACAGGTGTGTTGAAGGACCTGACACAGAACTTCCAAAGATCAAATGCATGTTGAAAAACAATTTGTGTCTGCATATATGCATTGTTGTAGGAGTCCTCAGGAAGTGATCTGAGATGGGCAGTAGGCATCTTTAGTTATAGCTCCAGGGTGTACCCAAAAGCCAGCTGCATGGATATAATACGTGTGCTATACTCCATATATATTTTTTGCTTTGCCCTAATATATAAATGTGTGATGCAGAAGTGGGATTACTTCAATATCAGAATGTCCACTGAATGTATCTGCTTTATGTATGTGAACATTATCCATACTTCTAAGGTGTGATGTTGAAAGCTCAATGATCACACCATCTGCATTGCACAGAAAATGACAGTTGCTGGATCTCAAGATTTTTCACATGATAGAGTTAGTGGGGTCACTGCCATCTTTAGGCAAGTTAATGGCACATGGGTGCAACCTATTGATCCATGTCGTTGAAGGAGATGTGCAATCTCATAAAGCCAGTACATGGCCGACTGCCATTCAGCTGTTGTTTGTTGGAACTTTATGTCATTATCTCCACCCTCACATATGACAACCAGAAAATGGTTAAACATTCCTGATGTGGTCGTTAGGGACACATCATCCATGTTGTCCATAAGGTGCTGGGATGTGTTAGATAGTAGTATACTTAATAACAAGCAGACTATGTTTTCAGGGTAACTGGGTCCTCAAGCAGGCTGTGTGGAGTCATATGCAGTGCACATATCTCACGCACAACCTGCACCCGCTCTCTGTCCAAGCAGTCTTGATCTATAATCTCCTGGGTAGAAAAAAGGTCTGAGAGGAGTTTACGGCATCAGATAGATGGCTGTTACCTGGCTGCTGGGTTAGCTAAAGTTTGTAATGCATTCTTAACTATCACTATGTGTGTGTGTGTGTGTGTGTGTGTGTGTGTGTGTGTGTGTGTGTGTGTGTGTGTGTGTGTGTGTGTGTGTGTGTATATATATATATATATATATATATATATATATATATATATATATATATATAGACATCGCTAGATATAATATATACACATATGTATGTGAGTGTGTGTGTGTAATTATAAAGACTTATGGCTTATAAAGATACTATTATGAGTACAGTGAATAAATAAAATCATACTTATAGATAGATAAAAAGGTAGATAGATTGATAGATGCACACATACATTTGATTTTAAAGGCACCACATTGAGTTCAGTGAAATTAAATAGGTGTCAGTCTACCTTTTTGTCTCTCATACATCAAAGTAATTAAAGCAGATGGCTACTCTACTGCAAACGTAAAAAATATATGTCCATGTGCTTGTTAGACACTGCAGTTATAATCTAGCATGCTCTTCACCATCAGCACCAGGTGTAGTACTCTACCTTCTGCTCACAGCAATTGATGTAACTCACCAAAAAAGCAGTTTCTTCGCAAGTGCTATTTATAGATGTAGCAGGTGCACATTCATTGATTTGCACTCAAGTGAGAAGCTGACATTTTAGTCCCAGCTGTAGTCTTTTCACAGCAAAAGTCATAATGGCAAAAGAAAATGCATTCCACTGGCTGTACATGTAAAAACTGAATTGTATATGGTATGTAGCTTACCTGCTGAAACACTTTAGGACAATATTTTATCCTTGTATATGAACAGGTATTTCAACATAGTTCTTAATGGATAAAATATTATGTGATGGAGGCACAGCTCATACATAAGAAAGTGATTTCCTTTCCCATAGACCAGAGAAGGGACAGCTGGAATTGAGACTGGGGTATCTTCACAAGCAGCTCTGATCATTATGTAGCTATCTGACTCTGTACCTCCTGTCCTCTGAACTTTTCTAGTCTTGCCCCTCTCCTTACATCTACTCTCATTGCTTCATGCCTGCATTTTTCCTTACCTATCATTGACTTATTTTAACTTCAATTACCTTCTCTCTTTGTTTTCTAAATAATCTTACGCTTGCTTGATTATTAGTTCTAGGTGTTTTAGGTAAAGCAGCATACTACAGCATAAAGGATATTATATTGTATACTGCTATTAACCAGTGCAGTATGGTGGTTTCTCAACTATTTGTATAGTTAGGAGTAGCAGAACAACTCATTAATTCACTTATGTGATTAATTTTGGTTATTGGTGCAGATTTCTATAAAAATATGCAATGCCTTGCATTTTTGTTGCTCTCTTATATCTCTGTGCTTTTGTGCCCCCATTATTTGTTATTTGATTTCTTGCTGAATCTAACATGATATTGACTTCTGGGCAAGGGCCCATTATGCTTTATTTTATTTTGCTGTTCTTCTGGAAGGCTGCGTGCCAAACTGAGCTTAATTTATCATCTATCTTATGTAGCACTATGCTTTGTAGTCTGTGTCTTTATTTCTTTTTAATCTCCATTACTGTCAAGCCAAGGGCATGGCTGAAAATAGCATTAAACCAGCCCATCTACCCCATTAAAAATACTTATATGCCACAATTTTGTTAAAGGATGATATAACTATGTAGCATTGCATGAGGCAGTTTACATATGTATGATATAATTCATTACAAAATGAACCACAAATTTATTGGTAGTATTTTCATTATGGCAAGCCAAGTCAAGACAGAGCTATGCAAATAAGCAATAGATATACTCATAGATTTATAAGGGCATAGGTGTGTACTAGGCTAATGGCCCTGGAGCCTTTACAAGCCTAGCCCATACCCTGGCATCATGCCACCCAACCTTAGTTCCTAGTGCCTCTGTCGAGTAGAGCCACTAGCGTGATCCCTGGGGTGAATTTTCTATTTCCCATCCACTCATCAAGATTTCTCTTGAAGAGGGCCAGTGGGGTGCTCTGCTTGATATGTATGGGAAGTCTATTCCATAGCAAGGGCAGTCTCCAGGTTATGAACGTGTCCCTCCAGCATGTTCTGTTGATTGTAGTAATGAGGTTGAGGTCTCTGGAGTGTGTGGTGTGGAGGAATTGGGATTTCTTAAGATGTAGCATTTCTAACAGAGCTGGGTCAGACATGGCTTTGTAAGTCAAGCAGAGATCATCTCTAAGTTGGTGATATGAGACAAAGAATAGCTGGCGTTTTTTGAGTCTGTCCATATAGGACAAGTGTTTAAGGCCTAGGATCCTCTTTGTGAGGTACTTTTGTGGCCTCTCCAGTTGTTGCAGGTGTCTAGTGAGGTACATGCCAAATGGGGCATTGTACTCGATGATTGGCCTAATGAGGGAAGAGTAGAGGGAGACAATGACATCTTTCTTCCTGGATGCAAATCCCTTAGTAATGAGATGTGCCACATAGAAGGACTTTCTGACGACAGTGGCAAAGAGGTGGTCAAAAGAGAGGTTGCTGTCAACTTGTGTTCCCAGATCTCTTATAACACCTTCTGTGTTCAGTGGACTACTATCAATATGGTAATTCAAGGAAACTGGGTTTTTCCCAAAGGGATGAAGACACATTTTTTGGCATTGAGCTTAAGGCCATTGGTCTGACACCAGTTGTTGGTCTCCTTGAGGCCTTTCTCTAGGATGTCAACATCACTTGGGGAGTTAATAATAGCTCCCAACTTGCAATCATCTACGAATTTTGTCAGCCAGAGTCTGTTCGTGTTGGCCTGGACTTCAGAGAAGTAGATTCCAAACAGGAGAGGACCCAAGACTGAAGCCTGTGGGACTCCACTCGTGACTGGTCGGCAGTCTGACTTGGAGTCACCTACTTTCACACTGTGGGTTCTATCTGTGAGATAATTTGCAATCCACCTAGTGATATGGGGTTGATGACTAGCTTAGTAAGTTTTTCTATGATTCCTGAGAGGGGAATGGTATCAAAGGTGTTGGCCAGATCAAGGTAGGCTGTATGAACCACCTTACCTTCATCCACAGCTCTGGTGACTGACTCAAAAAAGTCGACCAGTTTGAGTAGGCATGATCTACCCTTCACAAAACCAAACTGTGTAGGATCCAGAGTTTGGAGATTCCCTGTATCCTGGTTTATTAGGTCCATGATGATGCGTTCCATAGCTTTGTATATCAGACTCATCAGGCTAATGGGGTGATAGCTCCTGGGGTCTGTAGTCGCTCCTCCTTTGTGTAGAGGGATGACTGTAGCAGTACGCTATTCAGTAGGGACAAAGCCTGAGGTGAGGCTTTGATTCAACAGGGCACACAGGTGAGGTGCCAGTTCACTCTGCAGTTCATGTAGAACACAGCCAGGGATACTGTCAGTTCCCATAGAAGCTGTATTCTTGGCCTTGGACAGTGCTGTTTTAACCTGTGCAGCAGTAATACTGGGTACCTGGCAATCTACTGGTATTGTGATTGGTCCTTTGTGGGGGGGGGATAAAGTTAGCACTGAATCTGTCCACCAGTATATTTGCAATATCTGTTGGCTCGGTATAGAAGGTACCATTATGTACATAACTATAGAAGGCCTTGTGGTTGCCTTTACTATCTGCTGCAATTCTGTTTTCATAGCTAGCTTTAGAGGTTTTGATGAGGGATCTCAACCGTTTGTTGAGGCTGATAAGGGAGTTTTTCCATTCTTGGGACTTCACCTTATTCTGCATCATTTTCCTCCTTCTGTTGTAGAGTTTGTTTATGGCAGGGGACCACCAGATTGGCTTCCTTTTTTTTTTTTTTTTGAGGAGAGCGTCTTAGTTCTATTGGGTATGGTGAGATCCATGCATTTGTGTACGTGTTCATACAGTGCATTGGTGTATGATTTGGCAGTCATGCAACTATTCTCCATTTGCATGGGTGCTGTGAAGTTAGCCACCACTGTTTTTAGGAGCCCAAAGTTAGCTTTGGAGAAGTTTTTCATGGTGGTTACCTTTGTTGGGGGGGTGGGAGGGATTTGTATTTCCAAAGTGATTAGCTTGTGATCGGATCTAACCAGGGAGGAGTTGACTATTGGTGTAGAGCAATGGTCGCCCATGTTAGTAATGACCAAGTCAAGGATGTTGCTACCTCTAGTGGTGGTAAGAACGAGTTGGTCCAGGGCATTGGAATTAATGAATTCCAGAAAGCGTTGGGCAAGTGTATTGGTACATGAGTAGTTTTCCCAGTTAATGGAGGGGTAGTTGAAGTCACCCAGTATGAGAGTGTTAGACTGGACCCTAATATTCTCCAGGGTGCTTAGGAATGTGGAGTGTGCATCTTGGGACATGGTTGGGGACCTATAGCAGGCTACGACCTGAATTGCTGTCTTACCCAGTGTTAGCTGCACCTGAAGTATCTCAGATGCATTATGTTGGGCTACCAGTCTGGAGGTGTGCACATCCTTTATGAATATGAAAACACCACTGCCTTTGGAGTTTCAGTCCAAGTCATGGGACCGAAAGGTGTGGAATGAGTTGTAGCCTGGTAGTGCAGTGGTGCTTTCTGCTGCCTTGAACCAGGTCTCTGTTACAGCACAAATGTCGATGTTCTCCATTTGATGGAGTACTTTGAGCAAGTGCATTTTGAGATTTAGACATCTAGCATTGAGCAACATGACCCTCAAATTGCATTTGTTTGTAGCTGTTACGGTGGTAATTTGGTCTTTGGAACACTGCCTAAAAAAGGCACTATATGGTTGGCTAGAGCCTTGGCCAGTATCCGAAAACCCAGGGGTGACAGATGCAGGCCATCTCTGGAAAAGCATCGAGGTCTGTCAATTATGTCATTCCAGGCAGACAGGTACTGGATCCCCTTAGAATGACACCAGAAACATAGCCAATTGTTGAAATCAGTCATTTTCTGGTTGTACTGTGGTGTCATTCTGGGTGATGTTAGGATGCTGCTCAGGACTAGGGTCATAACCGCCTGGGCTACATAATCTGAGAGCTCCTCCATGTCTCTTTTCATGTAGTACAGGGAGGTACGTCTCAGGTTATTCACTCCCACATGTACAATGACAGAGTCATATTTGTACCTATTGTTGAGGGACCTGAGTGCATGCATTATGTGGCGGATCATAGCACCTGATAGGCAGCTGACTGTTACTTTCTCCTTATTCAACCTATTGAGTGGGACATCAATGTGCCTCACTATTGAGTCACCTATGACTAGTGTGTTGGGCATGCTGTTTTGCCTCAGGGGCTTTGGTTGAGTGGCACACTGTTTAGGAGAGTTATGTGTCTCGTGATTAGTGTTGTGTTTTGGTGGTCGAATGTGTTTCTGCCTTGGAAGTCTCTGCTGTTTGGTTAGATTTTTATTGAGAGCCTCCACGAAGATGGGAGTGTGGTTTGTGTTTTTATGTGAAGGCAATACTGGTGTGTGTTCTGGAGGGCTATGTGTTTCATGTGGTGTGGTGCAAGCATTGAACTTCTCCTCTTGACCAGCTATTCCGGTCTTGACTGGAGAGTGCGTGGCTTTCAGTTTGGATATATGAGTGCATCTCTCACAAGTCTGAGTGTTGGAGGGTAAGAGGAGAGGGTTGTCAATGTAAATGAGGCAGTTGCTACATTGCCTCAGGATGCCCAAGTTCACCAGGTTAATAGGAGAAAGCACAGAGAACTGACCTTTAGACATGCCAGGAGGGGTGGGCATTAATAAGTACTGGAGCTGTTTCCTTGTAGAACGTTTAGTGCTTGTAGCCCTTTTGTGTACTAAAATAATTGCTACAAGGAGTCTGGTAAAGTGCAAAACTAACAAGCTAGAAAAAGTGCAGGAGAGAACTAGCAGATCTAAAGGAAAATTTGAAGAGCAGAGTTTGGCACTGCTCAGTAGCTTACAAACAGTCCTGGATACAGCAAATCTGTATCTGGACTAGATTAGTTGCAGGAAAGGTGGGAAACAAGTGCAGATGTGGACTTTTAAACCAGAAAGTTGAAAGTGATGGAAAAACTGCCCAAATGGTCAATCAACTACAATTTCTGGTCCAAAAAACACTCCTCTTGTGGTCGATAGGCTACCTAATACTTACCACTCCCACTGATAAGCCACAAGGCTTCCCTCCAACACAGAAAGGCTTGGGGGGCTCAGAAGCTTACAAAATGTCCTGGATACAGCAAATGTGTACCTGGACTAGACTAGTTACAGGAAAGGTGGGGAACAAGCGTAACATGGGTTTTTAAACCAGAAAGTTGAAAGATATGGAAAAACTGCCCAAACAGCCAATAAACTACAATTTCTGGCCAGAAATCACTCCAACTGTGCTAGATAGGCTACCTAGTACTTACCACTCCCACTGATAAGCTAGAAGGCTTCCCTCCAACACAAAAAGGCTTGGGGGGGCTCAAAAGCTTACCAACAGTCCTGGATACAGCAACTCTGTATACACAAAGTCCTGGATACAGCAAATCTGTACCAGGACTAGACTAGTTACAGGAAAGGTGGGGCACATGCACAAATGCAGTCTTTTAAACCAGAAAGTTGAAAGAAATGGAAAACTACCCAAACGGCTAATAAACTACAATTTCTGGGCCAGAAACCACTCCTCGTGTAGTAGATAGGCTACCTAGTGCTTACCATTCCCACTGATAAGCCAGAAGGCTTCCCTCCAACACAGAAAGGCTTGGGGGGCTCAGAAGCTACAAACAGTCCTGGATACAGCATATTTGTACCTAGACTAGTTACAGGAAAGGTGGGGAAAAAGCACAAACATGGGTTTTTAAACCAGAAAGTTGAAAGAGATGGAAAAACTGCCCAAACAGCCAATAAACTACAATTTCTGGGCCAGAAACTACTCCTCTTGTGCTAGATAGGCTACCTAGAGCTTACCACTCCCACTGATAAGCTAGAAGGCTTCCCTCCAACACAGAAAGGCTTGGGCGGGGGGGGCTCAGAAGCTTACCAACAGTCTTGGATACAGCAACTCTGTATACACACAGTCCTGGATACAGCAAATCTGTACCAGGACTAGACTAGTTACCGGAAAGGTGGGAAACATGTGCAAATGCAGTCTTTTAAACCAGAAAGTTGAAAGAAATGGAAAACTACCCAAATGGCTAATAAACTACAATTTCTGGGCCAGAAAGCCCTCCTCTTGTGGTAGATAGGCTACCTAGTGCTTACCGCTCCCACTGATAAGCTAGAAGGCTTCCGTCCAACACAGAAAGGCTTTGGGCGCACAGAAGCTTACAAAGAGTCCTGAATCCAGCAGTTTAAACCTGTTTTATAGACACTATACATAGACATAGAGATTGATTGGTCAACAGTATTTTACAGGACTAGTCACCCAGATGGGTTAGTACCTGGTGATGCAAACTTTCTCAGATAAAACTTCAATGTGCTGATGACAGATGCCTTGCTGAGACCTTAGGTGTTGGTATAATAGTTAAGGCATTTGTCTTACAGACACAAGGTAATGGGTTTGATTTTCACCTTTAGAAGCGAAATTGGTGAGACTTAAAATGGTCTAGAGGAGCAACTACTGTAGTAATTACCTACCTGTATTTACCTATCTCTCTGGCACAAGGTGCAGTTGCAGTGAGTTTAGATAAAGAGAACAGGTAATGCAGGGTTCAAATCGATGGCATAATGGCTAAGGTTTTAACATCAGCAATATAAAGTACAGTGTTTGAATCTAACCCTTGCATATTAGCTAGGCTTATAATAGTCTGTAAAGTGATAGCCTAGTATTTACCTGTGAAGCTATACTGCAAATGGAGTTTGTACATAAAGGAGAACTTTGTTATCCTAATGAAAGTTAGCCTACAGCTGAAAATTTTCCCTGTCGCACATAAAGTGTAACCCTGACTTCTGCGGAATTTTGTGTTTTTCTTTTCTGCATCTGTTTATTGCTAACAAGATAAATTCAGGACATATAAGCACCTCTTTCTAGCAGTGACCTTGAAGTACTATTTGGTTTTGTGAGACGTTCAGAGCCATGGTGTTTGCACTTAGATATTTAGAGAATCAAAACTTAGACTATAGGTATGTTCTTTGAGTAATGAAAAAAGATTGTTCCATTTTGGTTAGAATTAAGAAACTTTGTGGAGGCATTGTGGTCAGACAATTGCACTATTACAAATTCCTTGATTCTATTTAATGTTTCAGTCCCAGACTCCATACCAAAAACACAAGTGCCTCTCCTTCGGGCCTTTCTAACTAATGCAAGAAAAGTTATCACAATAAATTGGAAAAGTGAAAATATCCTCTCATTTAATTAGTTTATTGGTTTAGCAAAAAAATGCATGTAATATAGAATTACAAACTGCTTATAACAGAATGTCAAACATTACTCATAAACACTTGTCATGACTAAAGCTTAAGGATGTATTGGATAAGTTTTAATGGTTTTATATAATGTATATTTTGTTATGGACTTTGTATATAATTGTATTTTTTCTTAAGTTGTTTGTTATGTTCTGAATATGTTGAATTCATTCTGTTTTAAATGCAATAAAAAGTAAAAAAAAAAAAAAAAAAAAACTTAGTCTATAGGGTGAGGCCAGTGAACAGGTCAAGTAGCTTCAATATTCTGAGTTAACCTGCACACATTCTCCCATACACCATGGTCTTCACAGTATTTTGCATATCCTGTCTATAGGTACTTTTGTCTATTTAAACACAATACTGTTGTTGTTCCTTGTTGCTTGCATCCATTAAACTATATTCAGTCCTCAACAGAATACTGCAGTGTATAACGGAACACTTAACAATCCCTGATACCTCCAGGAATGATGCACCACCATGAATGTATTTTACATGGCAATTGCTCTGCTGATGGTGGTAGGAAAAATAGACTGTGATCGCAATTTCATGGAAAATATACTGTGACTGCAATATTATCAAGATTTTGCTTAGGACACTGAGTAAGATATCTAAGGGGTGGTATATAGTAATAGCATGCAGTATCATTCAATCCAAGGCATGTAGATGTGTATTGCTGATGACATCATTATGAATGTTTGAGGCAGATACCATAGGAGTGTGTATAAAGTAAGTATATTACATCATCATTACCATCATCATCATCATTATCAACCTCCTTTTTCCCCACTTTCTACTTGGGGTGGGACTGTCACATCAACTGTCACCATCCCTTTCTTTCTATTCAGTGCTACTCTCTTACTGTCTTCAACAGTCATGCCTGACTGTCACAAGCTTTCTCTCACACAATTGATCCATCTCTTTGCTGGTCACCCTTATTTCCTCTTGCCTTATTCCTATCTGTCCCAAATCTTCTTCACCAAATTGTCCTCTGGTTTCCTGCACATATGTCTGAACCAGTGTAATTTGCTCTATTTTATCTTCTCTGCAATTCAAGCTACTTGGCCTTCTGCCCTCATGTCCTAATTTCTTTCTGTCTTACTGTGTGGATCTGACCACCCATCTCAAGTACTTCATCTACATCAACTCTGGTTTCCTTAACTACTCTACCTTCAATGCCCAGCTTTCTGTATGATACAGTAGAACTGGTCACACCACTGTTTTGTATAAATAACTTTCCAGCTTGGTTGGCATTCTTTTGTAAAGCACTAACTCTGACCCTCTGTGACAGTTGACTGCAGACCCCCCCCCCAATTCTAGCTTTGGCCTCCTCATTTCGACTTCCTTTCTTCTCAAATTCCCCTTCAGATACTTGAAGTAGTTAATCTGCTCCACTGTTTTCCCTTCTGTCTCAGGTTAACTCTTCTTTTGATTTCCCCAATTTGCTGCCATTGCAACTGTCTTATCAGTACTCAGTTTCATCCTGTGTACCTTCATATTTGCATACAGTTTTCCTATCATATGATGACGTTTTTGTTCTGATTCTGCCTGGATCACCACATCATATGTATACAGCAGCTTTGTTGATTTATCCCCTCCAAACCTTGTTGTTAATGTAGCCCATTACCAGCAGACACAGCAATGTACTCTCAGATATACCCAGATGCACCGGAACTCCCAATGAGAACCACTCTGTAAGTCCTAATACTGTTTGTATTTGTGTCATTAGGTCCTTCTACATAGCCTACACTAAGTCTACCAATGTTTCTGAGACTTTGAATACCCACAGCACTGCATAAATCAGATTTCTTGGGACCCTGTCATATATTTTCTCCACATCTCGGAATGCCCACAGGGAGTCTCTAGCTTCTTCTCAACTACATGTCTCACTGCAATCACCGAGTCAGTTTTGCTGCATCCATAAGTTGGTAGGTTCATTGGTAAGTACAAGGATATCTGCCTTTGTAGGCCATTTGAAGGCTAGTCTATTTCCCTTTCAGATGTGAGAATCAAACCCTGTACCTTGTTACTGTGGAATAAAAACCTTAACCATTATACAATTTCTCAACTACCAGATTCCTCATCTGAATCTAGACTGTTCATCTGCCATCTTGTTATCTACTACTCTGAGTATACATTTATCAATAATCCTTTCTAAGACTACCATGTGGTGTGACAGGAGTTCCATGCCTCTAGATTGACCACATTTGTGAATGTCCCATATGCAAGCATATTGCAGGTGAGCTAAAACTATGTCAAATGTTTGCTGGTGTATGACATCACAGTGCTGTCTTACTGGTGAGAACAAACACAGTCCACACCATAGTGTTATCTGATGAGAACAAGTTATATAGAACAAAACAATAATGCTAGTATACATTTTAAAAAGGGAAAATTAGCAGTCTTAGGAAAAGGAGCACAAACCCATGGCAATATAACCGTAAAACATAACATGCAACCCCATTCCTCAGAAAATGCCACTTATCAATTATAATCATGAGAACTGGTCACGGTCATTGGATACAAACATGTATCCAAGAAAATAATAAAGCATCATCTCAACACAAGCAGCAGTAGAGAGACAGACAGAAAGAGGGGTGAATAGAGAGAGACAGAGAGAGGGGTGAGAGAGGACAGAGAGAGAGAGAGTAACATTCAGAGTATGTAAAATAGAGAACTAAATACCTCTGGTTGGGTCACTGCAAACCAGGCAGAGCAAGGAGAATGTCAGGGTTGACCTTTAACCATTTGAAATGACTGGGTGCAACAGGACCCTGCACCTAAAGGGGGCCCACACTTGCAAGAATCATGCTTTAAGTGACTGCTCCATGCTTTAAGTGGCTTGCTAAGAGTCACACAGCAAGTAAATGGAGCTCAGAGTAACCCAATAGGCAAACAGAGGTAGAAAGAATCAAACCCTGTATGTTTGACTACAAGAAGCATCTCATTAAGAGCTTAGAGCCTTAATCCTCATCACTAACTTCTTCATTTTCTGATGAATAACTGAGGTTTACTGTCAGTTAATGCAACTCTTTGAATTTGCATAGTCCCTGTTGTTCATTTTTTGTTAGCTTTTTAAGTGAATTACAGTTATCTAGAAGTTAAGGCTCTGAGCTATTAATGATCTGTTTCCTGTAGTTAAAAGTACAAGGTTTGAATCCTTCTACCTCCGTTTGCTACTGTGTGACTTTAAGCAAGTCACTTGATCAGGTGGTGCTCTTTTGTCATCCTGGAAAAGGAACATTTTGACCTTTTGATCTGTGTGGTTAACAAATAGCTGAAATGGAATAATATTTACAATTTACTCCCATTATTTTTAACAAATAGCTAAAATAAAATAATATTTAAAATTTACCCCTGTTATTTGTTGATTTGTCCACAATTCTTAAGCAAAGATGTTGCTGGGTGCTTTGGTCTGTTTCTTGTAAAATGTATAGCTTTATGGCAAATTGTGGATTGCAGTCACTGTTACTAAACAGTGACAAACATATGAGTTTCAGATGTTATGTATTTTAGAAATTGCTTGCCAATGCAAAACTTGTTAGTCTGACAATTGTTTAAGTATGTAAAGGTTTTTAATGCTTGTACCCTTAAAAACAGCTGCTAATTAGTGTTCCACTATATCTAATGTAACCATGAGATTCACCACATCTCCTGCAGTTTAATGGGCTGTCAGGTGCATTTTCAAAAAATGTCTGTTTCAATAGAAGAGTAGTTACTGTTGGTCATGTTACGTGTTTTGTTGTTAGTAAGTGGCTATCAGTGTTTTTCCAGTAAAATATGAAATAAAAGATTTAAATGAAACCAAAATCTCTGTTATCATTTGTAAAGGTTAATAAGAAAATAGTATACATGCTAACATGTTTGAACAGGGTTTTATGGTAATATGGGAAAGACATCCAAGTAATGGGATATTAGTATGGTAGAAGGTGCCCAGTCCATTACTCTGTCTAGGGCTCCATCTGACCACGATCTTTCTCTGATCATACTTTTCAACTGCCCACAATTAAGCAGACTGTTCCTGATTTTACCTCAATGCAATAATGCTAGACTTCAGAGTGTCATACTTCTTTCTTGTTCGGAAAATGCACGTTGATGCAAAGCATGTTGTTCTCTTAACTTTCTAAGTGAATTAACTATAACAGTTGCCTCTGAGTTTGGATTTTACCCCCCCCCCCATTATTTTGAGCTTTTTCTGGAATTATTGAGTAAAAAAGTTAAGAAGTATGACTGTGGCTTGGGGACTCCCAGATATGTCCTAAAGTCGGGCTGCAGTTGTTAAGGCTGCCTCTGGAGATTATTTACTTGTGTGTGTCAGGTTCTTACCAGTGATCAGGGCAGAGTGTCTAGTGGATGAGGATATATGTTGTTGATTACAAATTGGCAAGTTGTAGGTGGTTGAGTGTTTTGTCACATAGAAAATTATCGTTACATCTGTTTCTATTACATCAGAAGCAGGGATTCATTGTTTGTTTTTTACTGTTTTCTCTACAGTTGTGTGACTATGGAAATGCATTTATTTATTTTGCTTTTGCTTACCTGGAAATGACACCTGGGCAAAATAGCCCATTTACAGTTGAAGCTGAGAAAAGCTCCAAAATTAAAATATAAAAGAAATGAATACAGCAGCAATGATTTAAATGGATGGAAAATCATGAAATATGCAAAAGCAGTAATGACGATACAAATAAAATACAATATAATACAAAATGAATGAGTTATACTACTAGCATTAATGACAAAATCAAATAAGAACAGGTATAAAAACAAGTACAGTACATCAGTTTCTTTGTGAAGGAAAATTCATAATGTATCTGGCAATTTGTTGTACTGTGATGAATGTCAGTGCTTAGATCAACAGATATTGTGTTAAAAGTTAAATGTAGCTGGAGAAAAAGACTGCGATACGGTACAGTATATTAGAGTATCTGAAGGTGGTAGATCAGTTAAACACTGGTGGCACACATATTGTATAAGAAAAAGAAGACTAAAGGCAAGGGAATAGAGGGGATGAATATCCATTCACGGTATTAAAGTGGAATTCTGGATTAGTGTGAGGGTGGACGTTTAAGGAAAGTAAAGAGGAAAGCATATAAAGAAGAGACAAGCAAGAAAGGCTGAAGGATGAGAGGCAAAGTAACTGAAGGGTACAGAGAGATTTGTGATAATTTTATAAAAAACATGTATTGGCAATCTGTGTACCTAATTAGAGAAGTATTGCAAGGCAAAAATAAATCATTTATTTACTTTTAATCATCTTTATTGAATTATCACTTATGACACAGGCATGTATACATTTACATAAATGAAAACAAGCCAAATTGACATATTAACAGTTACAGACATTATACACCACATATAATCTGTTGTACAGTCATTCTCAATCCAGCATTACATAGCTCTCTCAATTTCTGCCTTTCCTTAAACCTCAATCTTCCCCCAAAACATTATTCTCCATGTATTGATTCCACAATTCACATTTTATTTCTATATAATTTGCTCCTACAGTTTTCTAAAGATCCCACTTCCAGTTATTTTATCACTGTCGCTATATTCACTACTTCAAATATAGTTGGTTTAGACTTAGGTTTCCATTTTCTGGTAATTACTTTTTTTAGCTTCCAGAATTAAACCTAGCAATGTCTTACAATGTCTAGACAATTCAGATCCTGTATCCCAGCTAAAAAAATAATAACTTTCTTAGTTGCACCAATTTGCTCACCCACTATTTCTGACAGAGTCGTCTGTATGGATATTTTTAAGCCTGCCAGCTCATTACACTCCCCAAAAATATGTTCCCAATTGTCTCTCAAATCCCCATCACTCTTCCAACATTTGCAATCCACATGAGTAAAATTATTTGGAGTCTACTTGGAGTATAAAATACCTATGTAAATGCTTCCAAGCAGAAATCCTAAATCTTTTAGACTTTGTTGCATATTTGGAAGGCTTACATATATCCTTCCATTACTTCTTTGTGAATTGCTTATCTAGTCTCTCTTCCCAATCCTTTCCAACCTCCTCTGATTGATTTCTATAGTTATCATACAATATTTTATATAGCCTACTAATTATGGCTTTTTAATAGCAGCTTCTGTTCTAGATGCAACTAAAAACTCTACTAGTGCTGGTTATTTGCTTAGGATTCCCTTATCCATTACTCTTTGCCTATACTCTGTTATTAATCCTTGCTAGAGATGGCAGTCTCTGCTCTGCAGCTCAAGTGCATTTATCAGTTCTTCCCATTCTATTATCCTTCCTATAGTAATTATTTGCACACATTACCTTGGTTCTTTTGACAGTTTTCTTCAGTAAATTTCTGTCCCCTCTTACTTATTCCCTGTGCCCCTAATTTCCGCCATCCATATTGGCAAAATTTCACACTCACAGGCTTTAAATGACCTATAATTAATGTTATGCATGCTAAACCTCATGATACAGCCTGTTCTTCTGCATACACTATGTGCTGTCTCTTTTTGTCTTATCTTTATTCCTCTCCAATATGTAGAAAGCAACTTGAATGCTTTCAAAAACACCAACTTTTAGGTTTAAAAAGTATTTCCCTCTTATCAGCTTATCTCCATAGAAACATAAGAACAAGACACATAGTTTCCTTCAGCTATAAGCTTCTCATGTTATACTGTCAACATGTGCGTGCTAAACATTCAGTCTTCTATTATATACTTATTTCCACATAAAAGTTGCTAGATCAATCCACTGCATGTTTTAAAACTAAAGAAAAGGAAGAATGAAGAAGGAAAAAAGGGGCACTTGTTTACTTTAGTATCATTATAACACACATAAATAACTGAAATGCATTAGTATATAGCATGCAGTTTATGCCATGAAATGTTTCATAAAAGTACTGTTAAAAACAAAAACTGTTTTACTTGCAGTTACCTCTTTCTCTCCTTTTCCCTTCATTTTAATGTTCTACCAAACATTAATGACATGAAATAAGGCAAATGCTTTGAAGTCCCCTACAAGTTTTAAAAAAATGTCAAAAAAGCCCAATATGTCCAGGTTTTCTTGTTCAGCCATATTTCACAGATGTGACTAATGCTCTGTAATCCCAAATGTATTCATTAATTTCTGAGTTGCTGGTTTTTGTCCTGTTAATCTCCATCTCCCAGTTCCAGTTTCTCATTCATTTCCAACATGTTCCCAGTTTTTCTTCTTAACTTTTGTCCTTTTCTCTGTCTCTCGAGCATTTGCTTAACTGACAAAATATCTCTATGTGCTTTAGTTTTGAAGAATAAGAAACAGTGTCCCCTTCTGTTTGAGAGCTTATTTTTTGTTTGTTGTATTTCCGCCTTAGTCTGTTCTGTATCAAAAACAACTTTGATCATTCAGGAAAGAATATTCTGAAGATAGCTAGCAAAATGATTCTCGCCATTCTGGAAACTAATGAGGTCATAGCCTCCATCATTGTTTTTAGATTACTGTTAATCATTTGGGTAGCATTTGTGTAGGTGGCTTGCCTGCCTTTGGGTGACATCATTCTTAAAGCACTTGTGGTAGGAATGTTAGCATTCCTATGTGTAACATCGCAACATGGATAATGACTGCAAGACACAGTGCATTTGGTAGAATGCCAATTAAGGTGTACATGTCAAATACCTGCCTAGAAAATGGAGTGTGCATCATCCACACATGGTTTTCAGTGAAGTGGCATAACCTGGCCACATCTATGTGGGCAGCATCATGGAAGAGGTCAACAATGTGCTCAGTGCTAGGCAGTTGTTCATTCAACCTTTAGTACTGCATCATCATGTAACACAAGGTGGTATAGTATATGTGCAAAGTAAGACTCTGGTTTGCAGAAATATTTTGCCTGTTGTGGTCTCCATGTAAAGCACATCACCAGTTAATATAGCCCTATTAGGATACTGTCTATGATAACAAACAATACCACTGTTACTCACTGAACAGCTCTGCTGCCTTAGTACTAGAAATACAATGTTCAATAAATATCATTGAGGCAACTTACTGCCTAGAGTCATACATTTAGTTTTGTAAAATTGCTTTTCTATACAGGTGAGAACATCTTTCTACAGCCACCCTATTTTCCATAAAGATGGGGTATGATTGTTAAACTCCCCCACACGTTCAGCAGCCATTACTGTACCCTGAAATCATTCTTTGTATGCATTGTTAATATGTGTCACAGACACAGTTTGTGCCTACTGACAGTGATGATATGCATGAGATCAGCTACCTCACTATGGCTCTGCTAGTTGAGAGCAATTGCCTCACTATGTCTCTGCTAGTGTTACGATTCACAACATAATTCAATATATGTTGTATCACAGCAGTCTCGCACAACATGTTAATATCAGCAGCAACATCAGTAGTAGCACATCCTGTCCATCTACATGGTATTTTAATCCTTTGGACTGCACATTGCAGACAGATGGTCTGTTTAGTGTTCTCAACATACTGCAAAATGCTGCACATAAGTGACATAAGACATAAGCTTTGGAAACCACTGCTGCCTACAGAAAAAAGTACAGCCAACATGGGTTATAATCCATACAGATCTCTGTAAAGCCATTGAGCTGACCACCTGTTTACCAGATGTGTATGCAGATTAGAATGATCCACAAATACTAAACATAGGTATGACAACAAAATCAGAATCTCTAAGTACAGTGAGATACACATGCTTGGGTAAATGCCTAAGTTAGAAATGAGTGGCTGCACATTTTTGGCATCCCACGCATTTTGTGGTTCCCATTCATGTTGCTACAGCATGTGGTGATATCACTGTCAATGATGCAGGCACAACAGAAACTGTATTGCCTGTACATGACTTCAAGCTTGAATATACTCCTCAGAAATTTCAGTAAGTGCTCATTACATCTATTGTTTTGCTGGGTATGGCAACCATTTACCCATCACTATGGGTGGCCCAACTTGCCTCATCACTGTGAAGTCAGGCTAGGAACTCATCATCTAGCTACAGCAGGGTACCTTAGTCTAGCTGACTTCCTATGAAGCTCTCCATCTTTAGACTGAGTGCTCTGTAGGACTTTAACCCTCACATGTCACTTAACTTACACATATGGATATGAATGGTGAAGCCATGATCACTGATTGCAGTTGGATCTACTGTGGTTCATTATCACTGCCAGTCATTAAGGCCAGACTACACTCTGTGTTTGTGTGTCTATGTGGCCTAAGGTTTCACTAAAATCATCATCAATAAGTATGTACATCAATCTGTGTCTGTTTTCATGTGCCGCACTATCCAATGCTATTGTAAGGGATGCCTGTTATGAAGATCCATAGTATCAGTGTGAATGCACATCTAAGGTTGTAATACCTGAGTGTATTCTAACATCTTTGAGGTAGATAAGCCTTAGTCATCTTATATAATGCAAGGGATGCGGAATAAAGGGTCCCTAACATCAGTGTCTTTACCCCTCTATAATAATGTTTTACTCTTATAATAGCAGGATTGAAATTGTTGTTTTTTTCTCCTGAGTCCAGTATAAAACAACTTGTGATGAATAAGGTTTCATACCATATACAGTGCTGTGACATATTCTACAGCATCCATTTGTCAGAACTGACAGCTGCTGAACTGGATACCATATCTGAACCTTCAGTTTCAGCAGACTACATTCAGTCTGGATATATCTGCATTTCCCACTTTTTTTGCAGATGTCACCAAACACACTTGTATGAGAGATAAGCAAACAAGTTGTATGCCATAGCTGCATGGAAAGCTATATGAACAATATCTATAGTAATAGCAAAGTAACAAGCAGCTGTCCAATAGCAGTACAACCATATGTGAAACAAGAGAGTTTATGCATAGCTAAATCCTTTATTTTATTCATACCATGCAGCTTCAATCATATGCAATAAATGCAATCTTTTTTTTTTTCGTAATATGACAACAATTTCGTTTTGCTGTTCTACACAATTGCTGGGCAATAAACTGTATAATATGATTTTTTTGTAACTATTCCATAGTATGCAGTATCCAAAAGTACATCTCTATTTTATAATACAAATAAACTCACCACCTACATTCTTAGAACTGTATAAGCGCTAGACTAAGCATAAAATGTCATTATAAATTCAAAAGTCTACCAAAGATGTGTCATAATTTGGTGTTTGAGGTATATCCAAAAAATCACCTCTAGAAAGTTCTAGTGGAAAGCAATCTGGCAGAAATATACTGCCTTTATTTCATTTGATACCTTCAGTCATTTCATACCTGTGTGTACTGCACAACTTATATTTACACACACAGCATAATTTATCAATACATTCATTCATTCATTCATTTACTAAAACACTTTTCATTGTGAGGGTTTCAGTGATTGTGGCAGCAAGCTCAGCAGAGCAAAAAAGATATCATTATCCCCAAGTAACTGTCTCAGGCTCATTTAAAGTGATCCCTTTGTATTCCCAACCAAACTATGTGATACAATCTCTCCAACATCTTCTGGGCCTAGCCTGGAGCTTTCTTCCAATGAGCTATGCCCGGTATAGTTTGCATTAGAGATATATATACAGGGGACATCCTCACATTGCATTCAAGTCATGCCAATTGACTCTTCTTGGTGCAAAAAACAGTGGGTGTACTATGATATCCTCTTAGATTGCCAAGCACATCACTCTGTCTTCCAGAGTAACTCCAGATACCCTGCAATACCTTCAGTTCTGCTGCATATACCTATAAGCTCATTATCTCAGACACTATGGAAAACTCACAACCATAGCTGAGTGTGGGGACACAGGCTGATTAAGTAAATTGAGAGCATCATCCTATGAAATGGCTTTTAATCCCCCCTCTCAACACCAGTATATCATTTGCAGTACTGCCACAACTGTACCTATTCACTGGCCAGTCCTTCAGCTGGCTATACTTTATATCATGTGCAAGACTCCAAAATAGTTAACCTCCTCGATCTAGGTTAGCTGCCCCCAACCATTACTTTGTCAAAGGCACTCCATTCCCTATGTGGGGAGAATGATGACCTCTGATTTGGTGATAGCAATTTTCATCCAAATCACTTCACATGCAGCAGCAAATTACTTCAGTGCACACTGCAGATCAGTGTAATTTGGGGCTAGTAGGGTAAATATCACAGAAAGGTAAGAGGTAAGATAAGCCCTTGATAGATTCCTTAGCCTAACTCTGCTAAGTGGTAAGGGAACTGTTCCAACAAAAAAAAAGTCAGCCACGGCCTGGGCCAAGAAGCAGTAATAACTGTTCAAAATAAGGAAAATTAACAAGTTTTCAAGACGATATTTATAAACAGATTACCTTCTGAGGTAGTTTTCAATCTAAGTTTTTCATTCAGGTTACATACTTAACATTTACTGTTTAATAACCATTAAGGATGTGTTTTTACGTGAATGTTATTTATACAAATAACTGCTTTCTGTACAAGTGTACTAACACTAATAAAGTAAAATAAGTTCTACCCAGTTGTGATTTATTTTATAAAAATGCTATTTACACAACTCATTAAATTATATTCAAGGACACAACAACTATGTATTTACCTATGTGCATGAGTTGCATAGCTGTCACACACACCATTATGTTTTGAGCATTGTTGTGTATAGCTCAATTTTTAGTAGGATAGCTGAGGCAGCAATTGTATTGATCAAATCCAGGCTTCCTATAAGAGCTGTACATATATTTGAGAGTCAGGTGTACTTTTGGTAGCTTTCAAAAGAGACTTTGATATCTTTTTGTATTTTATCTGGTAGAGTATCATATGATCACTCAAATGCAGAACCATAGCTAGCTCATTTGACACCTTGATGGAGGATGGAGCAGGGCTAAAGGGCTAAAGATTTTCCATGCTACAAATGTAACAAGTACCATGCTGCAACTTCTAACAGACACTGGCATTACACTGCAGGCATGAATGCAGTATCAGCATTATGAAGCTGCAATGCTCTTCCAGCTCTTTACATGGATGTCGGTTTTGCATTTGTGCTCCAATGGCACCTGCTAATCATGCCCCTAAACAGCTTGCACCCAGGACAGATGCTTCTCTCTTCACACTGCACTGCTTACAGTACTACACATATTTTTTGCTTACGTAACTCTGAATCCTTTGTGGATGACTCTGCCTTTGTTTTCTTTAATCTGTGCTGTTGTTTTGTACAAAGTATGTCATCATAATGACTCTTCCAATATTTGTTCAAGTATAACAACGATCTACTGTTCCACAGTCAAAGCAGAATCTACATTGGTTTTGCTGGGTTAGAGGCCCAATTGAATGATGATTCCTTTCTTCTCTGAATGATGAAGGGTGTGATTCCTCTACAAATGGAACACACTTTCCTCTTCCCTACTTTAAGAGGCATAGCATGGATTTAGTATGTATGACATAAAATACAATATATCATATCATATACTGTCATACATATTTATTCTTACATACTTTTTCACTATACTTAGGTTCATAGCTGTGTACTAGGCTAATGGCCCTGGAGCCTTTACAAGCCTAGCCCATAGACGTGCCCTGGCATCATGCCACCCGACATTAGTTCCCAGTGCCTCTATTAAGTACAGCTACTGGAGTGATCCCTGGGGTGAACTTTCTATTTCCCATCCACTCATCAAGATTTGTCTTGAAGAGGGCCGGTGAGGTGCTCTGCTTGACATGTGTGGAAAGTCTATTCCAGAGCATGGGCAGTCTCTGGGTTATGAACTGTCCCTCCAGCATGTTCTGTTGATTGTGGTAATGAAGTTGATATCTCTGAAACATGTTGTGTGGAGGGATTGGGATTTCTATAGATGTAGTATTTTTAACAGAGCTGGGTCAGACATGGCTTTGTAAGTCAAGCAGAGATCACCTCTTAATAGACGATATGAGACAGAGAATAGCTGGAGTTTTTTGAGTCTGTCCATGTACGACGTGTTTAAGGACTAGGATCCTCTTAGTGAGGTACTTTTGTTGCCTTTCCAGCTGTTGCATGTGTCTAATGAGGTACATGCCAAATGGGGCATTATACCTGATTATTGGCCTAATGAGGGAAGAGTAGAGAGAGATGATGACCTCTTTCTTCCTGGATGCAAAACACTTGGTAATGAGATGTGCCACATAGTATGACTTTCTGACCACAGTGACAATGTGGTGGTCAGAGGAGAAGTTGCTATCAACCTGTGTCTCCAGATCTCTTATAACAACTTCAGTGTTCAGTGGGCTTCCATCAATGTGGTAATTATTGGGAACTAAGCTTTTCCAAAGGGGACGATGACACATTTTTTGGCATTAAGCTTAAGGCCATGGTTTCGACACCAATCATTGGTCTCAGTGAGGCCTTTCTGTAGGATTTCTACATCACTCGGGGAGTTAATAATGGTTCCCAGCTTGCAGTTGTCTGCGAACTTGGTCAGCCAAAGTCCCTCCATGTTGGCCAGGATTTCTGAGAAGTATATGCCAAACAGGAAAGGACCCAGGACCAATCCCTGTGGGACTCCACTTGTGACTGGTTGGCAGTCTGACTTGGAGTTCACTACTTTCACACTGTGGGTTCTATCTGTGAGCCAATTTGCAGCCCACCTAATGATCATACCTCTCAACCTGGAAACATCAAAAATCTGGACAAGGTCCATAAAAAATAGGTAAAAATCTGTACGCTGATTAACGTAAAAATTGCATACATAATTATGTAACCCCACCCACTCCAATGGAATTGTGGGATGCCAAATTTCCAACACAAACTGAAAAACAGACAACCAAAATATGGCACCAGTGTCCCCCTGCAGCCATTCCACTGTCCCATTACCTGGTCATTTCACCCCATTTACCATAAACACTAATGTGTGCATACTGCTTTACTTCTACAATGATTATTTGGATACACTTTAAACATTGCTTGTATCATTTTGGAAAGTTGCTAGAATAAAATGTTGTGTTACCACTGTGCATTTTACTGCCAGGTCTTGAACCCATGAGCCTGTGTACTACAGTCAGAGGAACATACCACTATGCCAGATCAGCAGTTTCCTGAAAGACGGGAAGACTGAAACTTAAATGGCTATCATTTAGTGAATTCAGTTCTCACTTTTCATTATAGCTCTCAACCTCTTAGCACAAAAAACCTGGACAAAGCCAATAATGGGGGAATCAGAATTCAGTTCTCACTTGTCATCATAGCTCAACATCTTAGCACAAGAAACCTGGACAAAGCCAATAATGGGGGAATACAGCCCCAAAATAGGGACACATTTCAAATACTGATCTTATAAACTTAGAAAATTGCTAAAATAAAAGGTTTTGTGTTACCATTTATTTCCTGAAGAATATGAAGTCTGAAATTCAAATGCCTGTCATTATTTAGTGAATTACAGTCATAATGCCCCTCAGTAGAAATGACAAACTTGCCAATGTAATTCTTTTTTGCCTGACACTAACATCTAACTGTAACATACTTACCAGATTATCAATTTCCTTCATATTTATGCCCTTTTCCATATTAAAATAATCTATCCCTCTCTTCATTTTCCTCTAGTGCTTTACACACCTTAAAGCTGTTTATTATCAGACCCTGCTACTCTCTCCTGTATAGATGCATTTCTTGCAACATTCCTACTTGAACTCTGGCTTCTTTTATCCATGCTAGTGTTCATTGTCTCTTCTTCAAGCAAGTGAGACTACTTCTTTCCCATGTCAAAGTATCAAGTGAGGTCACTTAGCATCTAGAAAATACTTATCCCACATAATGCATGACTTGCTTATAGAATCTATACCCCCTCTCCATTCTGTCTTCATTATTACATCCTATTGACATGCATATCTGCTTTTGCTTTTAAGTGGAATAGAAACTTTAAAGGTGTCTTGTTCGGTGAATGATAATAACCATCCCCAGTTAAATTTACTTCTTTCAACAAAAGCACCTTCATGTTGTAAATAATCTGCATGGTTGTAAGAAAAAATACAGTTCCAAATTCAATGTGATTAAGAAAACTATGAGTGACAGCAACTGTCCTCTTTGGAGTTCTCACAGCACGCAGGAGCAAATGTTATTAGGCATACTCAGAGCAATGGCTCAGAAGAGACTTAAACTCTGATGCTTATGTGTGTTTCATCTACACACACACGCGCACACACACACACACACACACACACACACACACACACACACACACACACACACACACACACACACACACACACACACACACACACACACACACACACACACACACACACACACACACAAACCAGCAATGGGAAGAAAATAAAGCAGAATCGTTTCCCAAAGCTGCAACGTGAAGAAAAAAATTCCTTACTCCACCATCAAGCAGAATCATTCCCATCAGCAACTGACTCTCTTAAGCAGATAACTTCACACACACACAATGATGTGATGGGAAGAAGAAAATAAAGCAGAAATATTCCCTTCACAATGCTGCGATGGGAAGACGAAAATAAAGCCAAGTCGTTTCCTTCACCAGCAGAAAACAACACTGAAAATGCGTGATGGGACATAACTTAAGCAACTTGCAGATCAAGTTCACACACGTACCTTAAGCAACTGACTCTGTTAAGCAGATAACTTCACACACTAAAAATGCTGCGATGGGAAGAAAATACCTTACTCCACCATCGTTTTCTTCCTTCACCAGCAGAAAACAACAATGAAAATGCTGCGACATGCCTTAAGCAACTCGAAGATAACTTCACACACACATACCTTAAGCAACTGACTGTTAAGCAGATAACTTCACACACTGAAAATGCTGTGACGGGAAGAAAATACCTTACTCCACCATCGTTTCCTTCCTTCACCATTAAGCAGAATCATTCCCTTCACCAGCAGAAAACATTGTTTCTGTGCTCTCCATCATTGAAATACCTTAAACTCTGCAGCTGTACTAAATGTGCTTTCCACCATCAAAATACCTTAGTTAAGCAAAAAAAGTTCACCAGTAGAAAAAAGCCCAGCAGCAGTAGTTTTCTCACTCGCAGAGCCATCCATTCAAAAACAGGCAGCTGGAAATGCATGCACGTGAGCCCTTGAGCTCAATTCCAACAGGCTGACAGAGCTGACATCATCAAGCATGTGATGACATCAGCTCAAAAAAATGCAAAAAAGAAAAAACATTTTTAAAAAGCTGTAAAAAAATCAGAAATGAAGGGGTGCCACTCAGGAATTCTGGCATCCCACTATTTGGACTGCAAAACTCTGTAAAAACTGAGTAATTCAGTATGGTTGGGAGGTATGCTAGTGATATAGGGGTTGATGCCTAATTTGGTCAGTTTATCAATAATTCTTGAGTGGGGAATGGTATCAAAGGCCAGATTGAGGTAGGCTGTATGAACTGCCTTGCCCTCATCCACAGCTCTGGTGACTGACTCAAAGAAGTCAACCAGGTTGAGCAGGCATGATCTACCTTTCACAAAACCAAATTGTGTGGGATCTACAATTTGGAGATTCCATATATCCTTGTTAATTAGGTCCATGATGATGCGCTCTATAGCCTTACATATCAGACTTGTCAGGCAAATGGGGTGATAATTCCCACGGTCTGTAGTCGCTCCCCCTTTATGGAGAGGGATGACTGTAGAAGTATGCCATTCGGTAGGGACAAAGCCTGAGGTGAGGCTGTGATTGATCAGGGCACACGGATGTGGTGCCAGTTCAATTTGTAGTTCATGTATAACACATCTAGGGATATTGTTGGGTCCCATGGAAGCTGTATTCTTGACCTTGGAAAATGCAGCTTTAACCTATGCTGCAGTAACGCTAGGTGCCTGGCATTCCCCTGATATTGTGATTGGTCCTTTGGGGGGGTAACGTTGGCACTGAATCTGTCGGCCAGTATGTTGCCGATATCTATTGGCTCAGTATAGGAGGTACCATTGTGCAGTAACTCAGAGCAAACGTGGGTATTGCTGTGGAGATTTCTGATATAACTATAGAAGCCTTTGTAGTTGTTTTTAGTGTCTGCCACAATTCTGCCTTCATAGCTGGATTTAGAGGTTTTGATGAGGGATCTCAATTTTTTGTTGAGGCTAATAAGGGAGTTTTTCCAGTATTGGGACTTCACCTTTTTCTGCAACAGTTTCCTCCTTCTGTTGTAGAGTTTATTAATCGCAGGGGACCACCAGATTGGCTTCCTTTTTTGGAGAAGAGCATCTTGGTTCTGTTGGGTATGGCTAGTTCCATGCATTTATGTACATGTTCGTACAGTGCATTGGTGTATGATTCTGCAGTCATTCATCTATTTTCCATTGACATGGGTGGCATGAAGTTAGCCATCTCTGGTTTAGGAGCCCAAAGTCGGCTTTGGAGAAGTTTTTCATGGTGGTTACCTTTGCAGGGGGTGTGGTTGAGATTTAGATTTCCATGGTGATTAGTTTGTGGTCGGATCTAACCAGGGAGGAATTGACTATTGGTGTAGAGCAATGGTTACCCATGTTAGAAATAACCATGTCAAGAATGTTGCTTCAGTTAGTGGGGGTAAGAATGAGCTGGTACAAGGCATTGGAACTGATGAATTCCAGGAAGTGCTGAGCCAGTGTAGTGGTGCATGAGTAGTTTTCACAGTTGATGGAGGGGTAGTTGAAGTCACCTAGTATGAGAGTGTTGGGTTGGACCCTAATAGTTTCCAGGGTGCTTACGAATGTGGAGTGAGAGTCTTGCAACATGGCTGGGGTCCTATAGCAGGCTGCGACCTAAATTGCTGTCTTTCCCAGTGCTAGTTGTACCTGAAGAATCTCTGATGTCTTTATGCTGGGCTACTAGTCTGGAGGTGTGCAATATCCTTTATGAATATGGAGACACCACCGCCTTTGGAGCTTCGGTCCATGTTCTGGGGCCAAAAGGTGTGGAATGAGTTATAGCCTGGTAGCGCAGGGGTGCTTTCTGCTGCTTTAAACCAGGTCTCTGTTACAGCACAAATGTCTAAGTTCTCCATTTTGAGGAGTACTTCAAGCAAGTGCATCTTGAGATTTAGATTTCTAGTGCTGAGCAGCATGACCCTCAGATTGCATTTATTTATAGCTGTTATGGTGCTAATTTGGTCTTTGGAACATTGCCTAAAAAAGGCACTATAGGGGTGGCAAGAGCCTTAGCCAATATCCGGAATCCCAGGGTTGACAGATGCAGGCCATCTCTGGCAAAGCATCAATGTCTGTCAGTCATGTCATCCCAAGCAGACAGATACTGGATCCTCTTAGAATGACACCAGAAACTTAGCCAATTGTTGAAGTCAATCATTTTCTGCTTGTACTGCAGAATCATTCTGGGCAATGGTAGGATGCTGCTCAGGGCTAGGGTCATACCTGGCTGGGCCATATAATCCGAGATCTCCTCCTTATCTCTTTTCATGTAGTCCAAGGAGGTGCATCTCAGGTCATTCACAGCCACATGGATAGTGACAGAGTCATACTTGTACTTGTTGTGGAGTGACCTGAGTGCATGTGTTATGTGCCGGATTCTGGCACCTGTTAGACAGCTTACTGTTACATTCTTCTTATTCAACCTAGTGAGTGGGACATCAGTGTGCCTCACTATCGAGTCACCTATGATTAGTGTATTGGGCAAGCTGTTTTGCCTTAGGGCCTTACGTTGAGGGGCACACTGTGTAGGTGAGCTATGTGTCTTGTGGTATGTGCTGTGTTGTGGTGGTTGCGTGCATTTCTGCCTTGGAGGTCTCTGCTGTCTGGGTAGATTTCTATTGAGAGCCTCCATGAAGGTGGGTGTGTAGTTTGTGTTTTTATGTAAGAGCTGTGAAGGTGGGTGTGTAGTTTGTGTTTTTATGTGAGAGCTGTGAAGGTGGGTGTTATGGAGGGCTATGTATTGGATATGGTGTGGTGCAGGTGTTGACCTTCTCCTCTTGACCAGCTATTCTGGTCTTGACTTGAGAGTGCATGGCTTCCTATTTGGATATATAAGTGCACCTCTCACAAGTCTGAGTGTTGGGAGGTAGGAGGAGAGGGTTGTCTGTGCACATGAGGCAGTTGCTACACTGCCTCAGAATGCCCAAGTTCACCAGGTTAATAGGAGAAAGCATAGGGAATTAACTTTTAGACATGTCAGGAGGGATGGTCATTATTACTAAATACTGGAGCTGTTTCCTTATATATTCCTTTTACAGGAAAATGTCATTCAAGGTGTCTGAGTCTGTACAGAGCACTGCCAAGCACTTGAGAGGAAACTAATACATATACCCTGAAAATTTAAGGATGAAGTATTTAGGCAGATATTCTGAAATAAGAAAGAAATCAAGCAGTGCTTACTGAAAAATAAAGAATTAGCTTGTCAAGAATGATGAAAAGAGGGGAGTCGCATGAAGGGCTACTGCCTGGCTACTACTATTGCTGGTCTCAGCACAGCTTCATTCTGTTGGGATACAGTACTCCTTTGCTTCTTCTCTCACCAGAAGCAAAATGTTAGCACCGATCCCAAGAAGAGAAGCAGGCCACGGCCTGTTTAGTGATTCACAGTCTTGTCCCAGATGATGCAAGGGTCTGCAGGCTTGTAACCTTTTTCTAGTAGATGCCTCAGATAGCAACTAGACCAATCAGGTAAGTTAAGCACAGACACTCTCCAACCAGAAAGAGTCAGGAATCAATGCACTCTGCTCCTACTCTCACCAGGATCAGTATATAAGCACAGATTCCAAGCTGTCACCTATAAAGCAGTTATTAAGCTTTCTGGTGGTTAGCAGACTCCAGGAAATAATATGACTGCACTCCTTCTCTCATCAAGAGAAAACAGAAGCACTAATCCAAAGATGACTACTGAGAGGCAGAATTTGGGTTCTCCAATAACTGGTGGGCTTGCAATAGATGCTTAAAGATGAGATAAAAAATGTTTTTTTTTCCTAAACACTGCAGTGTGCACTAGAGGAGCTAGATGTAAAAGTAGGTAACTTAAGTTTTACTTGTCTAAAAAGTTAAGTTTTAGTTGAGAGTCACTATTTTAAAGCAGCAAGATAGACTGAAAGAGGGTGGTCACTTTTGTATTCTGGTACTATGGAATACAGTAGGATGGCCAGTAAATTTAAATAGTTGAAGGGGAGTAATTTCACAAAATGATAATGTTGTGCTTACCCACACCAGCCAGTAAAAGCAGACAGGAAATTAGATATATGGTCAAATTAGCATAAGGGGCAAGCAACTAGAAAGACAGTGGTGTTTAAGAACACAACAGTAATCAGGTGGAAGGGTGGAAATAATTTCGATCTGACTCACAAGAGACAAAGTTGTGGTCTCTTTTCAAGTTTAATATGCAGTTAAAAGCAGAATACAAGTAAAACACAGTGTAAAGAAAACAAATAGTACACAAAATAGAAAAAGGAAATAAAGTAATACAAAATACAACAAATAAAAAGCAAGCTAACCTTTCCCTCACAGCAAACTGTAGCAGAGTCTAGCTGAGCCTTTCCAGTAAAGCTCTGAAATTTATTTATTTATTTATTATTTATTTATTTACATTTGTTGACCGGGAGTGTCCGACTGGACGTAAGTCCATTTTCAGTGGAGGCCTGGGGAGAAAAGCTCCACAGTTAAAATAAACAGACAGTAGTTACATTGGATTACATAGCAATTAACAATTTAACATAGCAATTACTTACAACATATTTACAGATGAAGAACATAGTACATCAGTAGACAACTAGAATCTTTATCTGTGAAGTACATAACAGACATTAACAAATATTACAATAAGAAGTTCCTGCTGTATAAAAAGTACTAGGCTTATGAGCATCTGAGCTTGCTATAATCAAGGTAGTTAGTGGAAAGAAAGGTAGTGGTTGGATGGGGTGGGTGATATTAGAGTGGGAGTTGCAAAGGCATAGCCAGCATGTTTTTAGGTGAACTTTTAGTAAAGTTTTGAAGTGGGTGCATGATGGTATGGAGGTAATTGTGGGTGGAAGAGAGTTCCATAATTTGGCTATGGTGCAAGAGAATAGTGCTTCACCAGCAGAGTTATTGGCTTTAGTGATCTGCAAGTGATTTTTGTTGCTGGATCTTAGTGGTCTGGTGGTGCGATAGGGTTGGAGTAGATTCTGGTGGGATGGGACATTTAGTGGATGGTTTACTAGTTTGTGGGAGAGTGAGAGTTGATATCACTGAAGGAGGTGAGGGAGTTCAAGCCAGCCCAGTTCAGCAAGTGAGAGACAATGGTGACTACGGTAGGATGCCCCTGTGGCAAATTTGGCAATTTTGTTGTAGGTCTCTAGCTTGTTTAAATCGCATTGCCTTAGGTTGGTATATATTGGAGAGGCATAAAGTAGGGTGGAGATAAGGTGGAAATTTGCTATTGAAATATTTGCTGCTTTGGTGAGAAGTTGCTTATTTCTATATAATGCTCCTAGTTTTTTGTGGACTTTTTTTATGGTCATGGATATGTGAATGTCAAATTTTAGTTTATTGTATATTTCCACTCCTAGCAATTTGGTGTGTTCATTTGGGTATATAGTGGTGTCTTTTGCTGTGATGTTAAAGTGAGAGTTGTTTTGAGTATGTTTGGTGGATTGGAAGATGAGTAGTTTAGTTTTATTTGGGTTGAGTATTAATTGGGCATCGGATAACCAAGTTTCAACAGAGGAAAATGCTTCCTGTGTGATTCCTGTTTTATTTTACCCCCTAAATAGAAGGCTTATTTCCTAGCTCCACCCCCTCAGTTCACAGATGATTATCCTTAGCGGACCTCTTCTAACGTATGTGTGACTCCTTAATTGACCTGTTCTAATTTCTGTCTGACTCACAAGAGACAGAGTTGTGGTCTCTTTTCAAGTTTTAATGTGCAGTTAAAAGCAGAATACAAGAACCCCCCCCCATGGATTTACTATCCTTCCGTGCAGTACTAGCTTAGTCCTGTATAGAAGCGGACATTTAGGAGCAGAGGGCAGTGCACCATGCATATTAATGAAGGCTTGCTGCCTTAGCTTTTAATCTTACAAGGAGCATGTAAGAGTGCAGGGGGCATGTCTGAAAGCATAGCTCTCAGAATATACATGCCCCTGCAATAAAGAACAACAGACAAGTCCAAAAAGAATGAGCGAGACCGCTCGTAGGTGTATGCATACCCCCAGCAACATCTCCCCACGTGTACAAGAGCAATAGTTAAAACCACAAATATAAAGTTTTTTTTTATGAAACAGATGAAATGTAACCATAGGTGCGCAGGTTTGCCCATCACTTACCTATGGTTTATGCAGCTTAAATGGCACAAGAGGATAAAAAGCAAGCCATATGCAAATAAAGCAGTACACTAATAGTGTAGTGGGCAGAGCATTTGCCTTAAAAGCAGTCATTCACGGTTTGAGTCCCACTGCAGCACATTCCATTTTCCATGTTAAATCAATTTATGACTAATATTTTTAGTTGCATAACCTACAAAATAACATATATTTTGAACTGAAGTACTGCATTAAATGCAAATGTGAGTTGTCAGTGTCATAATGTTGCAATGTCCACAGATAATCACATGTGCCCCATACAGTATATGTACACAGGAATCAGGGATACAAATGTAAGGTAAAATGTGTAATGAATGATAACTCCATACAGCTTCCAAATCCTCCACCTTCCCAAGAACCATTAGACATTACTGTCTAAATTAGTGCAGTGGTAAGCGGAAGTAAGCACTAGTAAGCAAGTGCAAGCATAATTAAGCAGTAGTAAGTAGGAGTAAGCATATATAAGCACTAGTAAGCGGGTTTAAACTTGTTTGTGTGTGGGTAAGCAATGCGCACACACGTTAAGCAATATACGGAGCTAACTCTCTGTAAGCATATGCAACCGGAGGTTAGCAATGCTTACCTTCGCACAAACCCATGCAAACCCACTTATAAGTGCTTAAAAGTGCCTTAATCACTCTGTATGCAACAGCCGGTGTTCTGGCCAGAAACAAAATAAGCAGCCTTTGCAGGTCTTGAACCCAGGACCCTGTACATTATAGTTACAGTAGTTAACCACTAAGCCATCACAGCAATATGCCAAATTGAGGTATCACCAAACAAATCCTCACTATAGTAAAATTAAACTGAACATGTGAAAGGAGTCTATATACAGTCTTATGTTCTATAACCTACTACATAACATAAATATGTGAACTAGAGTACTGCAGTAAGCCCAGATGTGAGGTATAATTGTAATAAAGTGTTGAAGTCCCCTAATAAACACAAGGACCCCATACAGTGTACGTACACATGAATCATGGATACCAGACACACATATAACATGTAATGAATAATAAATCAATGCCAAAAAGCAAGTATAATGCAAAGTAAATATTAAGCAATGCTAAGCTTTGCACAGGCCAGCTTAGTAGGTGTAAGCAATGTGTAGGCCAGCTAACTCAAGTTGTCCATTGGTATACCCCTTTAAACAATATCAACCTTAGGTAAGCAGGATTGCCCATAGCTCAGCCTTTTGAAAACTGTCCAATTATGGCAAAGTTCAGGAAATCGTCCCTATTTAAACCCAACAGGCAGGAATACATCTCATAACTGGTTGTAGCTTCCCCTTGCATGCACCATGTCTGGAATGGGAGATGGAGTGCACTTTTGGGCACAGCGCTGGGGCATCCAGGAGTCCAGAGTCATGGCAGGACTCCTTGTCAAAGACCATGAGCAGAAACTGCTGCAGGGCCAGTACCAGGGTTCCCAATATAAAGCAGAAGCCTGGGATTGTCTTGCCTGTGACCTCACCAGTGCCAATGGCATACCCCGAACTGATGAGCAGTCCTTCACAGTGGCAAGTGAGCAGGCTGTGAACCAGGAGGCCCATGGATGTCGCTTGGAGAGGTTGAATGGGAGGAAGGTTTTTAATACTCTTGCATGTACTGTCATAGGAAATAAATCTAACAGTATTAGTAAGTTAATTGCCTGTATAAAACCTGTATTGTGTAAAGCAAGTACTGCATACACCAAATAATATGGCAGGAAGAGTCTCATATAGGCTGCATGTAAATAAAAGCATAATAGCCTGACAATGAAGGTCTAACTGCTGTACTGCATGTGTTTACTCTGGCATCATATGGTAATGTAGATTTGTAATCACTTAATAGTACTGTTGTATTAATCACTGTCACCCACACTGTGCAACATAAATAAAAAAATGTGTAGCAATGTCTGTATATAACTGGTGTAGTCCCCAGAGGTCAGCTAGTACAACTGAGAGAGACACAGACAGAAAACAGTGACAAGACAGACAACAAAATCCAAATAGCACACACAACTGAGACGTGAACTGTTGTATTTTCAGCACACACAGCCATGGTTTGAATCCTGGAAATGGTAGTAGTCTGCATACAGAATCTTACCCCACAACCATACAGATATGCCCAGAATGTCCAGTAAATTGGCCCCTATCTGCTGCCTGTCACTGTGTCTTCCTGGGAAATCAGTGGGATGATCCCAGATGTATAGGCTGCAAACAAGAAATATAACTGATTGTCACACATCTATAAGAACAAACCTGTCACTATAACAACTCCCCAAACTGTTATGAGTAGTAAGCCAAGTATGTCCCATCTACACCCCCATGTTGTCAAGCTGTGACCAGAGTGTGTACAGTAACAGAGTGAGATGTAAGTGCATAATACTAATGTGAAATCTGTTACTTTATTTGGCAACATTCAGGTAATGCTAACAAACATTCCTCCCACAGGTCCATCAGATACGAACACTGTGCCCAGAAATAAAAGAGTGATACCCTGTAGTGGTACTGTTTACTTTAGTATTCAGTATGGCATTGTTAGTGCTGAAGTTGCTCTGAATCTTAAGCTATTAGTCATCACTGTCACACACACTGTGCTACATAATCTAACTGTCTAGGAAATCCTGTATAAGAGTGGTGTAAGTCACTAAAGGTTGAAGAGGGCAATAGTCTACATATGTCCCGGTTCAACTACATCTGGTCAAGACATGGCCAGAGTCCGTGCAAAAAGAGATGGACAGGTATGTGCATAACATCAACCTGGGATCTGGGAGCATGTGTAGAAACTGTCAGTGTTACTAAACAATTCCTCCACAGGTATACCAGGTAAGATGTGTATACTGCAGGTAAAACCAGTTAATGTGTATAGTTGTTGACAGCCATATCACAGTCCAAACTAAGGAAATAGGGTAGTGTAGTAATACTTGTAAGGTACAGATAACAGCACTGACTAGGAAAGTAATGCAAACTACAGGAATATACTAGTTGTTAATTGACATCTTTCTCTCCCCCCACCATATCTCCAACAATATACTAAATACTCAACTCAATTAGTATGTGATGACTTCACTGTAATGTTGGGACATATGTCCTATTGTTTGATAATTATTTAAATCTGTTTCTATGCATGTGCTATGTTGAAATACTCCAACATTGGTGGCATGGTGCCATAAATGTACCTGCATGCTGTTATTACCACTGTGGTCCCATATATGCATGTCTTCTGTTTGCTATGCAACTGTTCCATATCTGGTGTCTGGGTTAATAGGAATATCTATGCATGCTGTTATACCTAATCCTGGAATGTGTTGACTATTACTAAACCACATATGTTGATAAAACATAAACACCATAGCACGTATGGGAATGCGGGTCCCAGTGGTCCCACCTGTCCCACCTCAGCTGGCCATGGCACTGGGCACCACCATGTCTGGTGCCCAACCCGGGACCTCCTCGTCCATTGGTCCTGCACCACCTTCAGGTGGAACTACCTCAGGAGATGGGGCTCACCCCCCCTGGGAGTGAATGCGGACAGGAACCTGTCACCCTTCGCCAGGTCCAGGTTGTGGTGCATAGTGAGCTCCGCAGGGAGGTCAGACATCTACTACGCCAGCATGAGGGCCACATGTCATGACTAGAGGGTCGGCCTGGCTCTCCAACTCAGCCCCCAATACAGCCACCATTGGGGCTGTGAAGGTGCAGTAGTGACTGCCCATGAGTGGGGACCTCAGTTCCACTATTTCCACTAGGGGGCTCATGTGCTTCCGATTTCCCAACACCCCTCCTCATCAAGGTGTTTACCCCCAACATGTGTCATATACCACCGTGGTACGCATTTTGTCTGTCTTGTCTGTTAACCTACCAAACTTACCTCAACAAATATACCTACTATTCCTCCCCAACATCCCACTCTTACCTGAAAAAAAAAGCGCAATCTGTTCCCAAAAAAAAAAATCTAGCCCCATACTTAGCCGTCCATTTCGCACACATGTCCACTGGACACGTGTAATCTGGTTTAATTGGCATCACAACATATTATTGTTGTCCTCACCCCTCTTTCAGGGGTTTGAGTGTCCAAATCTACCTCCAAATTCAGTGTATATGCACAGCTGTTGCTATAGAATAAATGGGCAGCTATAGATCTTCCCTACACCCCTAGCAACAAAATAAACAGCCTCTACAAGGCTCAAACACAGGACCCTGCACATCATAGCCAGAGTGATTTACCACTCAGCCATGTAAGATATACATAACCCTGATGTTTTTACAAACATATCATCCAGCATAGTCATTCAACAGTACAGGAAATGCATTTAAACATGTGGATGTATGTGTCTGTATATATATTTATATCTAAATAGATATAACATATCTATATATGTGTATATATATATATATATATATATATATATATATATATATATGTATATATATATATATATATATATATATATACATATGCATGCATCTATAGATATACATGTCTACATCTATATGTCTATATATAGTAGCATAAATATATATCTATATATGCATATACAGACATATATCTATAGATATATAAGAGAACATAAAAACATATATGTCCACATGCACTGTTAATATGGGGTGAGGGGGCCCAAACAACATATGTCTTGTACGTATAGATATCCCCTCCCACAGCCAAACATGTCTGCCCTGCAATACAATACCAGCTGTTGCAAATCTCATAACCAGGACCTGACACAACATGGGCACAAGATGTTAACAGTACTCAATCCCACTTGTATGATGTCAGGCTGGTATAAGTAACATATCATGCAGTACAGTCTGGCTACCATAGGGAATGTACAATGTGGAAGCAATCAACATTCCTAAGATACATATACACAGCCACATATATGCAGATACATATATATATATATATATATATATATATATATATATATATATATATATATATAGATAGATATATATACACACACACACATATATATATATATATATATATATATATATATATATATATATATATATATATAACTACACATACACACACAGAGATATGTATAGGAAGATACAAATGTAGAAGGTGCACACCATACGGAATACTCACTATGCCTACAGTTGCCACCTTACCGACTGGACACTGTATGAGCCACACATACAAATGACAATTGTTGCCTGCAACATATACCCACAGAGAGGTCAAAGGATATAACACCACACACAGGTTTGCATACATGGGAAAGCTTTATTTGTGTACTATTACAGTTGTATATGCCCTGTCATTTAGCTGCTTAGACTCTGACATGCATATAAACAGACTAATGCAACTGTGAAACAGTTATATTAATGCAGTAGTCTGGAAAGGTTTACATATGTTGCTGTCCAGGCCGAGGCCTTCAAGTAATACATTAGTAAAGACAGAATGGGCCACAAGATAAGAATCAATCAACAGTAAGTAATGCACATGTATAGACCAGCAGCCTCTATCAACACTCTGTACACAATCCCTAGGGGGTAAGGACCTCAGTTGACGCAATGGGGTGTATCTGTTACATAACAAGGAATAACTGACACCATCACAATTATACTTAAAAACAGAACAGTCTGTTTGGCAGGAAGTAGTAGGCCTGCATTTATCAAGGTGCATTGTATGGTAATGTAGGGCAGCTTACCCCTGATACCCCCACACGTTGTAGCAGCCTAGGTTAGTTATGGTGCATCCCCCCCCATAGACTGACATACAGGGCCATATAACCCTGTTACATACGCTGGCCTCTAGAGTTCATAAGGGCACACATGTATTGTGTAGTTGAAGGCTGCACATATATGGACCCAACCCCACAATATGTGTGGGGGGCACAACAGCAGTGGACTGATGGCAGGAATGGCAGCATGACATACTCACAGCCCACTACATAACAACCCCTGATAGCATGTCATATGGACAAAGCCTGGTATGTAGGTGGATGACAGAGGCTGGAACACAGGCCCATATGTGAAATACTGTTGTCATACACTAAGCAAGTCACTGGTGTTACAGGATAGGCTGCAACATACCCTTAGCCAGGCATATGAAGTTAGAAACACAAATGGATATAGCCATGTACTGATAGCACTTAACACACACACACTGCCAGTGGTATATCTGACACAAGATCTGTGTGCTGGACAGACAAAACATAACAGGCACACCTCTGGCCATCAAGTGGATAGGCCAACAGTTGAGAGCTATGCAGACAGACTGCATTCCATGTTAAACTAGTATGTACACACAAACCATGTAACACTGGTGCTATACAATGCATATAACAACACTACTCACACTCTGTATTTCTGGAACCTCATACAAATATGTAGCTGGCCTGAGAGTGCAAGTTGTCTTATAAGAGTTATTGCTACCTGCTCTCTGTAACACTGCTGCCCACACACAGGAAGGATGTCCATCATGCAAGAAAGGTAAAGGGACCATGGCCACATGATGTAGGGATTTATAGTAGTGGGTTGCCTTGAGAGTGGTAATTGGAAGTACTACACAGAATGCTGCATGCAGGTAGCAAGTGGAGGCCACAGATTGCTGCAGAGGTCATCACCTGATCATGTGCATCATCTAAAAAAGCCATGCTGCAATCTATCCAAAGCAGCTCAATCCATTTACTGGAGAGAGACTGAGACAAAGACAGAGAAAGAGAGAGAGAGTGACTGAAAGGCAAAAAAAAAAAAAAAAACCAGCAGAAAAGAAAAAACATCCATCCAGCAAACTATCCAGGAACGACATAATTCCCACAACAGGTATGCGAAGTATATATGCATGTAATTGATTGTAGTACTGAGCTGAACAACTGCTAAGGACAATAGAATCTGCCCCTGTGGGTAGTGGGCCATGCCCATCAAATGTGCAGAGCAGCACTGACTGATAAGATGTAAGCCATCATAGTGTGTGTTGTGTAATGGGAAGCATGTATATTACTGTGGCCAATAGCTGGTGGTGGAAGTAATGCCATAATGATGGATATGTGGGTTCCACGGCCCACCACTTGCAGGATACTCAGGGTAACCTGTATTCTAGCATGCCGGAATGCCATAGGTGTGTAATAGGGTTACCTGCAATCTGACCCTACATATAGCCCCCTAATGTCAGGCTGTGTTCATATGTGGCACCTGTCTGTGTTATAGCATGGCAGAACAGTGAAGCCGTGCAGGAAGATGTTATGGGATTGTGCACCTGATGTCTATTACCATACCATATATAGGTATGTTTATGTGTGTGTATATATACATATATATATATATATATATATATATATATATATACATGCATGTCCACAAATATACAGATACCCATGTGTAGACATATATATAAACACATATATGCATCATATATATCTACACACACACACATACACACACACACACACACACACATATATATATATATATATATATATATAAATATACATATATATATATATATATATATATATATATATATATATATATATATATATATATATATATACCTATATGCACATGTCTACATATATACAAACACACACACAAACATATATGTATGTAAATACATGTCCCCTATATTACTACCAAAGTGCTGCATGCTATGTGTGAGGGAACAGCACACATAGCAATACACACAGATATCTACAGCTGTCAGTGTGTGCAACATGGACGGGTATGTCACATGTGAACCCCTTGTTGGGACCACATTGCCCTTTTCTGTGAAGTATGGAATGGGAAATGGGGAAGTAGGGCAGGTATAGTTGTGGAGGTGGTTAGGGTTGGTAGATATAGAGGACAGCCTACAGCGGTGTTATTTGACACATGTGGTAGGTAAACACCCTCAATGGTGTGTGTGGTCTGTGATGTGGATGCCTCATGGGCCCCACTATCAACACAATGGGAACAAGCGTCCCACCCACTGCTACTCACAACAGCAGTCTACGTCCCGAAGGTGCCTGGCCTGAAGGCTGAGCAGGAGGACCATGAGGACCCTGTGAATGTGTACTGGGTGCCTCAAGGTAATGTAGAACATTCCACATGTGTCTGTGGAGCCTGCTATGGAACAGACCCTGGACCTGACCTCGGGGGACAAGATCATGACTGTGTGTGCCCCTGGGGGGAGAGAACATCCCCTGAGTTGGTTCTACCTAAAGGTATTGCTGGACCAGTACAGGTGGAGGCCCCAGGGTAAGTCCAACATGTGATGTGGCCTGGTAACATGGGCAGATGAGTTTGGAGAAGGGATTCTGCTGGCCAATAGTCCACAAACATGCTATTGTGTCACTGTTATAGAAAATATGAGGGTAATAATAGTTTACATTATCCTGGAACATGTCCAACAGCATGCATAGATATCCCCAATAACACAGAATGTCAGATGTGCACCAATCACATAGCAAGCATACCACAGGCATATATGAACCATAGTGGCCCTGACAATGGCATGCAGGTGAATGGTCTGTAACAGGCCAGCAATGATAGTGTCCACACAGGGGAAATGGCTACAGTCAAATCGCACAAAGTGTGCTACAATACAATATCTGTGTAAGCTGTAGCCATACCTACTGAGTTATGTGTACAGTTTTTTGTCACTGATATGGTGGGGGATGACAGTGATGTGTATTAAGAACTGTGATAACCTCACTGTATGATTTGCTCACACCTGTTTCCATCTTTATGTCTTTCAGGTAAGATATCACAGGGAAGGCTCCTGCCTTACTCAGCTGCTGAGAATTACATTGTGGTAAACCACCTAATCCAGCACTACCCTGTCTTGTTTGGCAGGGACACCCTTGAGCAGCAGGAGTGGACCACCTTGTGGAATGACCTAGTCCACAAGGTCAATGATGTTGTACTGCACAACCGCAGTTATGAGCAGGTCCGGCATCATTGTTCTGACCTGCTTCACAATGCCTATCAGCATGCTGCTGCAGTCTGGGGGGATCACCTCACAATGGGAGGAGCCATGCCATCCATCCCTGCCTGATATGTGTTGAGGAGCTCCTAGCCAGTCTCGTGGCACCTGCCCATCTGCATAGCCAACAACTGCTGACACCATTGTGGAGGTGGGTGCTGCCCACACACCGGCTGAAGAGCATGCAGATAAGGCCACAGAGCACATCAGTAGACCACTGTTGCATATGCATCCACATCTGTACAGGTAGATCATGCATATCTGACATGTCATAGATATAGTTTGTTGCTTCATAGTAGTGATAAACAGATGTGCATACATAGTATTATTGTGGATATGTACTGTTGATGTATTGTAATGCTGCACCTACCCTGTAGCAATGTCACAGGTGTGGCCACTAACTTTACATCTTGCACTCTCTTATGTAGGTCCCTCCGGTATACCACCAAGGTAGCAGCCTGTAGCTGGTGAGTATGGTTTAGGTTGATGCTTGCCAATACACCGGGCATGTAATGGCTATGGTATATTCCATGCACACATCTAACACACATACCCAGAATGTATGCTGTACATGTGCACGTATAGTTGCTGTTAAATGCACAGCATCACAGCAGTGACCATGATGTGGTATTGGAAGGGTATGTCAGACACCTGTAAGAAAACTAACATCCTTTCATTGCAGAACGTGTCCATAGGGAGCAACATAATGGTTGGAGACATAGCCTACAGTAGGGACATGTTTGAAACATCATCCATATACAGTGCAACACCAGTGTATATACCAGTAATACAATGGCAACTTTTGCAGAGTTACACTATAGCATAATATATTACTGTGGTCCACATTATCAGCTGGGACTAGGCTGTAACATGTTACATGCAGTGTTCAGTGTATGGGACACTGCAAACTGACACACACGTGTAGGCCTTACATGTCAAGCATCTGTAAAAAGGCTGCAGGTGGGTGGGGTGTAAGCATGACACACCAGTGCACTGCAGCAGAGATCCTAAGGATGCTAAGCATGGCTGTATCTGCACACAGTCAGGTTCAGGAACTGTGGCAGATGTAACCCTATAGTGACGGCAGTGTGTTAACAGGGATGTGCACATGAGTAGACCTTGAAATCATGCAGATTAGAGGGACATGTGTAGGGCAGACTAAACATACACTGGCAAATGCAGATGGCTGATGCTAGTATACCCCTGTAGGAGTAGTGACTGTTGTAGTACACATAACATTAGGTGCAACAAACCATCATGATAAGGGTGTGCACACATATGCACACACAGAGTGCATGCATCGCAGTCAGCATCAGCACACCTAACACATTCCGTAGACACTGCATGTGAATGTACAAGACATATGTCATATATCGGGCTCATGTACTGTTAACATATGCGGAGATGTGGTCCCATGGCAGATCAAGAAAGGGTGCGGCATATCAATAAGGGTGTGTACACTCCCCATAGCCATGCATGCTCTGACAGTTGTCAGTGTAATAGGATTGGATTGGTCATACATGGTCCACTGATGTTGAGAGCTGTAAACTAGACACCAGGCATTCACAAATGACATCTGTCCACATATCATCCCAGGTATGTGTTGCTGAAAACCATAGGGGCTGTGAGCATTAATGCTGACATAACTGATACAGTACTACAAGTTCAGCAATGGGTTGTACACCTGTGAGGTGTGGTGCACAGTACATGGCAGGGTGCAGAACAGGTGTACAGCAATACTGTGTACATGGGTGCAGTGGTATCCAGGGGAAGGGGCATCACCTAGTAACACCTGGCATGCATCACACACATGTATAGTGTTACTAGCATGGATTGACTATAGCTGCACTGCATGCTGTTGTGTGGCATATGTTATGCATGTTGACAGATGGGTAATAGGAGGACTGTGTGTACTATCATTGTGCAACCTCTCCTGTATATGTTTGTGTGTGTGTGTGTGTGTGTGTGTGTGTGTGTGTGTGTGTGTGTGTGTGTGTGTGTGTGTGTGTGTCTCGGTGGTTGGTTAGTTTGTCTGTAGGGTCACTGGTGAAGTGGAGGGAGGTTGATGCATGTAGGATGTGTGTGTGTTTGTGTGGATGTCCATGTATGCACATGTGTGATTGTGGGGTTGTTCATACAGCAGTACTTCCCTTTGGGATCATGCAGTACATGGACATGGACTGACACGACACACCAGGAAGACTTTTCATGTATGTAATCACAGGACAGCTGATAGCATAATAAGGCCTGTAGCATGGAACAGGCATTGGGAGGGAAGGTAGACACCAGGTGTACCCTTAATATCGCATTCAGCAGAGAGGTGACTGACAACCCACATATATAGCACTACAGATGCATTGGGGAATTACTAGACAACACCAAGGAATGTATCCATATATTACATTTGTTACATGATAGGCTGATTGAGCAGCATATCTGGCATGTACTGAGAAATACATACCCATGACACTCCAGTGCATGATATTATGAAGTGAACATAGTAGCCCCTCACATATAGGGGCCATGCTCATGATGTCCAGACATATACAGAGTGAACACTGAATGGCAGCAGTGAGGCCATGTAAAATCTCTCCACTCAGGTCAGGGAGATAATGGAGTAACAGGTCTTGTGTTGTGATCACTTTTCTAGGCATTTAGAGGAATGATACATTAATGACTGGTATTAATGACTGCATGTTACCAAGTGTGATGCAGAATGGAGAACACATGGGAATATACATTGGACTTTCTGTAAAGTCATGGACAGGTAGGTATTAAGGTGATGAGTGTGTGTGTGTGTGTGTGTGTGTGTGTGTGTGTGTGTGTGTGTGTGTGTGTGTGTGTGTGTGTGTGTGTGCACTGCTATGCAGGTCTTACAATGCATTTATTGTTTTCTCCCACAGGTGGCGAGGTGGGTCAGGGTCCCTCCTGCATGCAGTCTAATGTTGGTGTCCATACAGACACAGAAGATGATGATAGTACTGTTGAGGCACAGGTGGGGTTGTCAGGGGCTGAAACAGTGCCATCATTTGACAACCCCCTTTTAGCCACCCCAATCCCATACATAGTTTCAGTGCCTATACATACCCCATCACCAGTAGCCATAGCGGACGGACAGGTGCATTTGGTGGCAGTGCACAGAAGAGTGTGGTAACTATGCCTACTGTGTCTGGTCACAGCAGGCATAGCCAGATGTCCGGCAGGGCAACACATAGGCAGATGTCCAAGGGTGCTCATGGTAGGGCCGCTGGTCATCATGACCCTGGCAGACACGCCACAACTGGTACCACCAGGTGCATGTTTCAGGCTGTCATGGTGGCACAGGCATGTATGGAACGTTACACCAGACAGGGCCTGAAGCTGCAGAGGGCTGCTCCCACATCTTCAAGCGACAACTTCCATGAACTGTCTGGTACCATTCGTGCTTATACCAAGCTCAAGGGTAGATGGTCTGGTGAGATGATGGCCCTCATTGGCCGTGGTATGTCTGTGCTTAAATGTATGGTGGGAGGGTAGCGATGGCCATATGGACGTAGGCCAGCAATGCCAACAGCTGGCAGTCAACGTGGATGGGCTAGGATACCAAGGGGCTCCCGTAGTGGCAGTACCAGCCCCAGCAATGCAGGGGGGTACTGTCCACACCACAGCAGGCCATGAGCATGTGGTCCTGGCCAGTCCCAGGCGGGACCTGGTTCCAGCGGACATCTGTCATTATCAGCGAAGAATAGCACATTGAGGCCTGTACCTGGACGTGCCCATGGAACCTCTGGCAGGCACAGTCCATGTGCCTGTGGCCAGAGGCAGTGAACTGCGTACCCTGCCAGGTATTGGTCTGCATTCGTCCATAAACACCTGTGTAGGGCAGCCACATAGCAGAACTGTGTGCATGCATAACCACACAGTATACGAACACAAAAGAAAGCACAATTGCCGCCCTGATTCCTAAAGTATCCTGTAGCAAACGTATCTCCAAATCAGCAAAAATTAACTATTCAGGATACACCACGAAAACACCTTCTTCTGACAAAAAACTCTTTATTCCAAGGTAAAAAATCGAGATAAGCGCTTTCACTTGCAACTGCAAGCTTCTTCAGATCAAATAGTAAGTGTGATACAATGGTTTTTATATCTCTAGTTGTAATCTCTAATCACTTCATTAGCAAATTCATTGAGTGCATTCAATTAAGCAATCAAAGCCTCACCCAGTTGTGAGCAACATTTTCTTGTGTTTAGTAACTGCAAGGCTTCTCTGTAAAAATGTGGGTAGCGTCTATTATTTATGAAATACACATTTAGCCTTAATATTATATGACAGTATGTTGCATACTATACATAAATAATTGTTTGTAGTTTAGCAAGTTTTTCTGCTGCTATTTTAACTAGTAAACATTTAAGATATCGAAAGAATGGGTAGTCTACTGTTCTAATGAATTGAAAATGTTTTGATAAATTTATCATTTGATTAAATTAACAAGAATAAAAACCAAAATAAAAACAAGCTAAAATAATACATGATAGAACTATCCTATAATTCACAGCCTACAGTAGCATAATCCACGAGACTAAATATATTACTCTCGTTGAAAAGGCTAGAGACCGATTGTAGTATTTTCTATGTCCAGTATACCACTGTTAGGCTTAGTGAATGATGTAGGAGGAGCTATAGCGATTTACAGTAGAGGTGTCGTCCATCTGAACGCTTTATATGAGATCTAGTTGGAGTCACATAGGTTCTTGAATGTCCGACAATTTAATCTACTATAGTAGGGCATATGTAGATAAATATTGGATATCAAAAGATGAAGCCAAACCAGAGTATGACAATGTGATTAACATTATTCTAAGTCCTCACCAACAGATGTTGATCAAATGTGAGCATTACATATTTTGTGGATATGTCCACTTAACATCTAGCATTCGATCAACCAAGTTGTTTCACTATTGCAATATACAGTTTTGATTCTTATCTGTATTTTTCTCTTGAATGAATGACAAGAAAAAAGAGTTGTAATGTGTCTAAACCATCAGACACAAGTCACAATATATATTTTTCAAGCCATATTAATAAGTTACATTTGTTGATATTTAATTGTATATTTATGGGATTTATTTTTTATTATATTTTTTATAATTTTTATATATACATATGATAGTTTACATACAATATATATATCCATATCAATTAATTCACATGAGATTATATATATCAATAGTGATGACATTATTCATAGAAGCCATATACATATTTGGTCATTTATATACTCATTTATTCATTTATTATTCATATATTTCTTGATATATGTTATCAACAGATTAGTTATTTATAATTTTTATAATATTTATTTAGTTATAGTACTTAGTTATATTTGATGTCTAGGGTCTATATACGACATTCATATCCATATATATAGGCACACAATGATGTACAATGACTCAGAAATAGTCCTTGAATAACAGTGCCATCATTCGACAAAATGATGGAGGAGCTACACACTATATCTTGCTATCTATTTAGCGACATCATGGTATTGTTATATCATGTTATACTATATATACACGCTAATTCTGAAAACAAGATGAAAATGTTTAGAATGAACAGAAGCATATAAATTTATGAATTTTAAGACCATTCAAATGAAAATTGAAGCGAAGTGCTGCTTAGTGACTATGAATGATTCTAAGTTTTTATATCTACCCAATAAAATGTATCATCATTCATATTCATGTAATAATTCTGTATCTCACTTAATGACAGTTTGGTTTCAGTGATTCTCTGTCATAGTTATGTTTTAACACAGAAATATGCTTAAAAATGTTTTGAACACATAGTCGCACATAAATACATGAATTTTAAGATGCTATAAACAAAAATCTAAGTGACATGTTGTTTTATTGGTTAAGTGTTTTTAGAATCGGATGGGACATTTGATACGTTTCATTTTATTTCATTTTATTTTATTTCATTTTTATGTTTATTTGTTTTATGTTTATTTGTTTTATTCAGATGGAATGTTTGAGCACATGGAAAGAGTGTTTGTATTTAACAACAGAAATGTATTTAAGCAATGGAATTGGAGAGTTGCGTTACAGCTAGATACTAACTATAAATGTAGAGCTGTACCAAATGTTAAATCTACTATGCGTCTGGCTGATATTAACCAGGAATTTAACATAATTAAAACATTGCGTGCAACATACTGTCATATAATATTAAGGCTAAATGTGTATTTCATAAATAATAGACGCTACCCACATTTTTACAGAGAAGCCTTGCAGTTACTAAACACAAGAAAATGTTGCTCACAACTGGGTGAGGCTTTGATTGCTTAATTGAATGCACTCAATGAATTTGCTAATGAAGTGATTAGAGATTACAACTAGAGATATAAAAACCATTGTATCACACTTACTATTTGATCTGAAGAAGCTTGCAGTTGCAAGTGAAAGCGCTTATCTCGATTTTTTACCTTGGAATAAAGAGTTTTTTGTCAGAAGAAGGTGTTTTCGTGGTGTATCCTGAATAGTTAATTTTTGCTGCAGTATACGAACACACCAAGGGCAACCCCATACATACACACACCACATCACCACCCCCAGTTCACCTCATTACACCCCTCACCCATATAGATGGTGTCAAATGTATGGCCCAACCTCGGCCTCTGACAAACCAACAAAACACCCTGTGCATATGATAATACCTGTGCCACATCCCTGTCATCCATAACATCAATGCAGGCACAGGCTAATATAGCTCTGATACACACAGTGATGGTACTACAGTGTACTAAAGTACTGCAGTGTAACATGTTGTCAGGAGTCAAGTTTAATGCATACATGTCAGGTAGTGTAGCAGTCCAGCAATGATGCATTATAGCTGTTAGTAGCAATGGTTAATTGTGGTCTCCATATTGTTATCAATTTGTGTTGTAGGTGTACATGTGTCATCACAAGGATGGTCTGCAGTCATATTCCACAATGGGGTATGGCACTGTGGTGACACCATGGCTGTGACATATCTGGGGTACAGTTGAACACATGTCAGAGGTTTGGATAACAGTTATTGCCTGTGCTACATGGACAGGTGACCCACTGGGATGTGTATAATCTGCACCTGATGTAGACCCATCAACATACATGCACACTCTTACTTGGCAACACTGGGACTAGACCGCTACCTAGGTATGTAGTGCTACTGAAGTGTGTGGCTTTCATTGCACACACCACATAGCGTTTAGGGTGAGGTCTGTTCCAGGTTACATGTTACATGCAGAACATCCCCAGACATGTAAAGTATGCTAATGAGGGATGTAATGGGTGTATATGGAGAATATATGGTGTGACATACCTTCATATACACGTTAACAGACACATAAGAGGCAGACACACATCAGAGAGACCTGGGCCTATTGCTGCTAACTAACTTGATTGTGTGTCCAATGTGTTATAGGTAGGCTGCACACAGCACATGCATAACTGTGCTGGATTGAGGTATTAGCTACCTGTATGGTTGATGGTGACAGTGATAACCATAAAGTGGTACATGGGACATATACCGGGTGTAACTTGGTGTAATGACAGTGTAAACAGCACCCACATCCCCACCCACCATCACACATTGCCCACAACTGCGATACAACCTATTGTATATCCCAACAGTGGTACTACAGGGATATGCATCTAGTGCACATGCCACAGGCATAGTAGGGTGTTGCATTGTCATGCCTCACCTATGGGCAACAACAACACTATCTATACTACTGTGTGGCAATGGGTAGTGTAATAGGAGTATGAGGCCTCAGAATGCTGTACCCTACAGATATACGGACATGCACACATACACACACTTGCCAGAACTCAATGGGTATCCCATGACTATCGACCCATTTGTACAACACTGTTGTGCTGGTACTGCAAGGCTCGTGTAGCTGGTATGGAGAGGAGTGTAACAGGGTAAATGTAATGCCCATACAGCAGCAGCCACAACTGACTATGACAATGGGTGTTGCAGTGGTTGTGAAGGCCCTCATGGAATTCCCAAGTACAGGTGTGCTAACACACAGACACTGCTATACTCAGTAATGCACACGTACACATGTATCAGTACTGGGATGCATTGCTTCAGGTGGCCATAGCTGTGTACCTAGCTATTGTCCATGGAGAGATGGGTTGTGTAGGGGATGTGTGTACAGTGGTATCCTGACACCTGCCATGTAGCAGCAGGCAATCTATTGACAGACACCTCTGTGGTGACCCTCAGGGTGAGAGTAACATGCATCAGCCAATTCTCTGGGTTCTTCCTGCACATGGCCACTGAAGTAATCAAGCTGACATGTATGTAATATGTAGTACAACACATGGTTAGTGTCTGTGATGGAGACCTGTAACCAAGCATGTTCTGTTGACTGTGGTAGTGTAGTAGAGGTACACATGGCATGTCATGTGTACAGGGTGTTGTCTCATATATGTGCTAGTTCTTACACATCTGGACAGACATGTAAGTGTCAGTCAAGCATAGGTTGCCTGTACATATCTCAGCTAGATACCTACCATCTGAACATCTGTACAGGGACTGACAGTCATCAGCTCTGCAAATAGCTATGCAGTAGGATGAATGTTCAGAAAGAAAAAGTAGAAAATACCACTTACAGGGATGAAGTGCCCCAAATAAAGCACAAAATAGTCAATCCAACAAGAAAACATCTTGAGGCACACCACGGCAAATAAAAGCGAACCGTTTATTAAACTAAAACATAGACAAGAAGAAAAAACATAAAAACAATCGGGTTCAACATGAACAGTTAGCGCTTTCACATTTATCAAAATGCTTCTTCAGACTGTTAACGAAACATCAAAAATCCAACATTTTAAAGCGCAACTCATTAACTCACTAGCCAATCACTGTGTTAACAATTCATTTAAAGAGGTTCACCACATAAAAATGTTTCATTAACAGTCTGAGGAAGCATTTGATAAGTGTGAAAGCGCTAACTCTTCATGTTGAACCCAATTGTTTTTTCTTCATGTCTATGTTTTAGTTTAATAAACAGTTCACTTTTATTTGCCGAGGTGTGCCTCAAGAAGTTTTCTAGTAGGATGAATGTGTTTACAGATAGACATTTGACAACAATATGTATGCCATAACTACATGTTGGAAGCCCTCACTAACATGTGCTGTACAGACAGTAGTCTGCAGTTACATTCCACCTGTCGGATCATTATCCAGTAGGGGATATATACTGTGACACAGCTCACACACAAGGTATACAATAGGGAGGCCTCAGAGTCCAGCTATGCCTGCAGGTGTGCCTGTCAGTATTACATTTAGCACTCTACTCTTGCCTGGAAAAGCACTGTCAACAGTAGCACTGCCATGATACACTACATGCCAGTGTGACAGCATGTACCCTGGACTACTACCCCTGTATGTAACACATTCACACAGATAACAGTGCTGTACAGGCCTCATATATGTCTATGTCACAGACATGACACTCACACCCCTTGCTACTGTATTGACAACACATAGGCACATGTATTGTACATGGCATTACATAGACTTATTAGAGATGTCATTACACTGCTATGTTATCAGACTGGGTGGTATGAACTGGTTACCAGGTCTAAGCCATGCTTAGCAGTTATCAACATTGCTCCAATGTAACAGCTAAGCTGATTTGTGCACTGGTAAGTGAAGCCTACATTGTATAAGCACCCTTAAGTTTACCCGTAGCTTAGCTGTGCTTACCATTGAGCAAACTCGCGGAAATGGGGTTACAGCTGCTCAGAACTACCTTAATCACTCTGTATCCAACAACCCTTGTTCTGCCCAGCAATAAAATGAATAGCCCTTGCATGTCTTGAACCCAGAACCCTGTACAGTATAGTCACAACACTTAACCACTATGCCATGACCACTGTGAAAACAGCTGTTGTTTTTCCAATATATATGTCAATGCACATATTGATTAGTATTGAACAATTGCCTTTACTTCCACAATTGTGTAGTACTTGTTATTAATATGACTGTTGCATCACATATGTTGTTTTATCATAATGTACACATATCAGATACATATGGTGAGATACATCTGGGAGGGTATACACAACCGTGAGGTTTACACATGACAGGAATATGAATATATATACATATAATATGTTGATATATGTCTACATGTACATACACATTTATATTCATACATATGTCTGTATACACATCTGCATAGTGCATCTAATATATGGCCATGTGTAGATCTCTTTGTATATATATATATATATATATATATATATATATATATATATATATATATATATATATATATATGTGTGTGTATATAGATATATGTATATATAGCTATATATGTATGTGCATCCTATGTGTACAGATATGCCTATTTATGTAGATAAATATGTAGATATCTATAACTATATGTGCATGCATATCTATTCTGATATACCTATTACTGTCAATATATATGTAGATATCCATAAGTATATTTGCATATGTCTCTCAAGCTGTATATGTGTAGACATATATTGCTGCATATATGTAAATATCTGAGTGTTTATATGTATATATATATCTATCTATATATATATATATATATATATATATATATATATATATATATATATATATATATATATTTATATATATGTACATATGCATATCCATCTATGTATGCCGATATGTATATGTTCATATATCTATACAGATATATGGATAATTATATATACATATATGTTCACCATATGTCCAGAACATGGAGTGGAGTCCTACCTCAGCCCAAATAGTCCCAACCTCTTAGTGCAAGGGGATGTCTGGTATGTATTGCAGGTATATATGTAGACTGTTGCTACTGTAATAGGGGTTGACCTAACAGACATGTTGTGTGTGGGAGGTCACATCTGCTTGTAACATGTGTGCCATTGGCTACTGACCGACATCCTAAGGACATCATAGTACAGTACCATTGCTAGCACAGTAATGATCCTGTGGACTGCATCAGAGATATGGCCAATAAATGTGGACTGTCTGACACACTCTGGTCAGTCCAGAGGTATACACAGAACCCCTTAGTGCAAAACATGTGGATCAAGCCTGACAACATTGATGGGTATATCACGTAAATACTGGTATACATTTGCCCCTATAAGTTATGCATTCACACACCACTGTCTGTCCTGACACATAACCGCTGGGACAGAGGTGACATGGCCACATACTACCCACTAGTTAATGACATACTTCTGTACAGCATCCCACTGCTTTGTCAGAAATACATGACTGTTATGGTGGCCTGGCAGCAGTACATCTGGGAAGTATCTGGACATAACATCACACTGGGTAAGTACACTAAGCTGCTAGGCACGTAATAAAGCACTGTGCAGGCTACAGGCAAACTGCCACAACACTGGCCTACATTTCTTATGGGGGGGGGTACAAATGTACCTGCATATATAGCAGGCTCAACAGGCATGTCATAGTACAGAGTAACAGACACCTGTGTGAAAGTGCATAACCACAGCCAATGTGAACATAGCCACAGACACATATGGTAACCTAGCTTAATATTACAGTATATGGACTATCTGATCAACACCATCCTCACATGTGCCACTCACATACTAACCCTACATATACTAGCCCACTACACGGTGTGGTCTGATGCCTGTCTGTGGTATGGGACATGTGTGTATTTGGCCCTACAAACATGTAAGCCGATTGGGTAACATACACTGGAGCAGCATGTAACATCAGATAGAACAGGACCAAGAACAATGACATCTACCACAGTCTATACACAGGCCAAGGCACATCTTCACAATACACACACTGACGACAATCACCATAAGTACACAGACCTCAGTACTGTACACACAACCAAAGAATGCCCATGTTATGTCCTCAAATATAACCCCTACTATACATAACATGTGTAGCAGTCTGGCTTGTTATCAGATATGATGTGAATAAATAATGGTGTACAGAACATATGCACCTCTTAATGCATGACATGTGTACAAAGGTTGAGAGAGTTGTGGCTGGAGCTATAAACACAGGGCCAATATTGACATGTTGCTGTGATAAACTCATACATCTACTGTTGTAACAGGGTTAGTTGTGACATATGTCCTATGAGGGATATGAAGTCAGTAAGTCTCATGGCTGTCCACTGCAATCCTCAGACTATGCTTCTGCAGTTCTCGGATAGGTGCTCTGTGAGTAACATAAGAAACAAAAGGCACCAAACACTGCCCAGTCTGCAGATGACCCTACAGATGGAGGTTTCCTCAAAAACAGCACTGCCATGACAGGTATTAAAACGTAGCCCAGCCATATTCACACACACCCTGTTAAACTGACATTACTCAAAATGCAGAATAGCAACACTTACATTCTGTAGTCATGTCAGACGCATCCCCCTCCTGTGTGTTGGCTTGTTTCCACAGCGTATGTTGTTAGAGGTAGATCACAAATTCATCTGTGATGGTGTTTGCCAAACACCAGATCTAGCTCCTGCTCACAGTGAATGAAAAGGCCCAACACCAACATGATGTTTCTAGATATTGGAGTGTGTTTCCTTGCAATTGGCTATGGGAATGTTACCACAGCTGTTCCACATGCAATCAGCTAGAGGAGGGCTGCAATTCGTGCAGAGGCCATCAGCTGATCATGAGCATCACTTACAAAACACATGCTGCTGCCTAAGCAAAGCAGGTATAGTTCTCCACATTCACCAGAGGGGAATGTGAGAGGCACACAGAGACAAAGTAAGTCAGGGAGGGGATGGGAGAGTAAAACCTAAGCATGTTTGTGTCACACACCTACCAGTACAGGTATCATTCCCCTTACTGACTATGTATTGCTATCACATGTATATGCAGTTATTGCATGCACTACATAATTTACATGTTGAGGAGCTATCCAAATGTATATGTGATGGTGAGTGACATCTGCAACAGTGATATTGCAGCAATACGGTAGATGTAGTACATGTGCCTGTCCACATGAACAGGTGTCAGCGTCAACACAGCCACACTCTCTCAGAGACTCACACACACATTGACACACTTGGCAGGGTCAGGAATACATTTCTTTACTAGTTAGTTTGCCACAATACAGTACTGTGCAGGTATCACATACACCATAGGGGTTATCCAGAGGTTATATGGGCAAAGGGTATGTGAAGGTGTCTGACATCAGACAACATGTTTCAGTATGCCAATGAGGGTTGTAGTGAGTGTGAATGTGGTCAAAAGCATCATACATCACACACACACACAGACACAGGGTGCCAGTACTGACATGCATCTGTGCATTGCTTTATAGGTGTGTAGCGGTTGACTGTGCCAGAAGGCTATACAAGGCTAGGTGAAGGGTATACCTTGACATCCAGCCACATGACAATGGTCTGCAGTGTGGCTCAGGGGTGTAGTGTCTGTATTGGTCCACACATGTGGGTATTGTATTCACCATCCAGTCACCTGGGTAACTATTGTGGGTGGCCATTGCTGTGCTGTGCTTACCATGTATTTCTTTAGTCCATGACATGGGATGTGCACACATCCCACATACATGTACAGTGACGTGGAACTGTACCTGGGGTGTCTGGCCCATGTTGTGTACACAGATTGTCATCAGATGTGCCTGTCCTGGCCTCATGTGCTGGGAACAGGTAATGGACAGCAGGTTGACCCTGCACCCACATTGAAAGCATGATACAGGTATTCCCTGGTGTCAGTGGCATCTGTCCATACAGGGCATGTGTATAAGGGATGGCATGTCCTTTGTGGGTCACATTTGATAGCACCACAGGTGTTGCAGGCATCCAGTGGGGAACATAGTGAAGGCACACTGTGTGCATGTACGTGCATATTGTACTGATGGACAGGGTGCCATGCCCTCTGTAGTCCACTGCAATCACACCATGGTTACTATCTGTGGGCAATATGCAGGGTACTAGCAACATAGCGGTTGTTGCCTAGGCAAGTGTGTTTGTGTATGAGACATGGGTTGAGATTGTTCTCTGTGTAATACAGGGGTTGCTAACTTTGTTTGAAAGGCCTTGATGTCACATGTAGGAGTATGGATTGCCACCCCAGCCTCTCAGCTATTTCACATCTGTTATCCTTGTAAAGTGGACATTGTGATATATAATAGGGCCACCATATAAGAAATTTGCAAAATCCGCCTCACAATGAGTCCAGTTGTTACACACTCACAGCCACCTCCACACAGGATATGAATGACAAACACACACACTTGCCATGTGTGGGAATAGAACCCCTACCAAAGTACTATATCACACTACAGCATTACACTGTTATAGGGCACACCACAGAGATTACTGAGCTACTTCATTCCCAAAGGTGTACTTCACAGGGAATAACATCAGCAGGCTTGCCAAAGTAGGGCATTTGAATTGTAGTGAGTGTGACTAGCCTAAAAAAGCATTTCTCCATACACAGACAGAGACACACAGTTACCATGTCTGGGACTAGAACTCCTACCTCTAGTTTGTTACACTACAGCATTACGCAGTTATAGGATACGCCACCACGCCACAGAGATTATTGGTCTACTTCTTTCCCAAAGGTATATTTCACAGTGAATGACATCAGCAGGCTTGCCAAAGTAGAGCATTTAAATTGTAATGAGTGTGACTAGCCTAAAAAGCATTGCCCCCTAAACAGACAGAGACACACAAACACTTGCCATGTCTGGGATTAGAACACCTACCTGACTAGTCATGTCTGGGATTAGAACACCTACCTAATTAGTTTATCATACTACAGCATTACACAGTTATAGGACTTGCCATGGAGATTACCGGGCTACTTCTTTCCCAAAGGAGTATTTCACAGTGAATGAAATCAGCAGCCTTGCCAAAGTAGGCCATTTGAATAGTAGTGAGTGGGACTAGCCTAAAAAGCATTGTTCTCTACACAGACAGACATACAAACACACAGACAATTGCCACATATTGGATTAGAACTCCTACCTAGCTAGTTTATCACACTACAGCATTATGCAGTTTTAGGACACACCACAGAGATTACTGGGTTACTCCATTCTCAAAGGTGCATTTCAAAGTGGATGACATCAGCAGGCTTGTCATAGTAGGGCTATGGGGAGGGCAGTGTGTGTGCATGGGCCATAACCCATTCATCTAGAGGTTGACACACCACACAAAGGCACACACAGGTTTATATTCCACAGGTAAGTGTATACAATTGCTGGATAACTACTGCCTTGTACAGTCATGTTGCACAGCTAGCACTTGCACCACAGAGTCTGTACTGCTGACAGATACCAGTGGCTAATTTCTACAGTGAGTGACATTTACACATCATGTGGTTGTAGCCATTTGGCTGTGTCCTGGGTGGGACAGACCTCATGATGGAAGGCTCTTTGTCACTGTCACTCTCTTCCACACATCTATGTATGTCTACATTTGGCATATTATAGTGTGTTATCCTTGGATATATGTCTGTATTCCTATCCGATGTGTGTGCAAAGCATGACTGGTGCATACTGAGGAGACTATGCATTGACATCTGCAACTGTCAGATATGTATGTTCCACTGTTGTTTGCAGACATGGGCTTCATTTGTTTAAGTGTGTGAGCATGCCCAATATGACCTTTCAGTATGTTGTTGTCTGACATTGCCTTCATTTCTCTAAGTGTGTGAGCATCCCCTGTATTGAATGTGTGGATCCATTCCAGGTAGTTTGTACCCCAGTGCAGACCTTTGTGTTCTACACCTACAGGTAGCAAACTGTTTCTGCAGGATATCTGTAGATCAGTTGGCAATATGGGTCAAACTGTGTAAGGGATAGTGTGTACTGTAGGTGATTGTGTCTGTGCTGTTTCTGCTACATGGTACTGATGTTAGCAGAGATATTCAGACATGTGTACTGTTATACACTGTGATGTTTTATGTCCTCAAGTACTTTCAGGTGGACATTCTTGCTCACAGTGATGTCCTGGGGAACAAGGGTGAATGCAACTGTGTCCAGTATTGTGGGCAAACATCTACATATTCATGGAGAGTTATGCCATTCTGGATGGGGAGCTGCAGATACTTGCTGCTGGGTCTCTGTATCCAGTTCAGCACCTTAGTACATATGTCACAAGATGGGTTGCCAACTGGCTCACGGACACAACCCACACTGTGAAAGTAGCAGATTCCAAATCCGACTTCAGACCAGTGACAAGTGGAGTACCACAGGGTTCAGTCCTGGGTCCTCTCCTGTTTGGTGTCTACTTCTCTGAAGTGCAGGCTACCACAGAAGGTCTTTGGCTAACAAAGTTTGCAGATGACTGCAAACTAAGAGCCATAATCGAAACTCCTAATGATGTGGACAAACTACAAAAGGGCCTCACTGAGACAGATACCTGGTGTCAAAGGCATGGCCTGAAGCTCAATGCCAAGAAGTGTATTGTCATCCCCTTTGGTAAAAACTCTGTACCCATGAACTACCACATAGCTGGTAGTCTAGTTAATGCCAAAAATGTGATAAGAGACCTTGGGACACAGGTGGACAGTAGTCTCTCCTTTGACAATCACATCGCCACAGTGGTCAGGAAATCCTTCTATGTGGCTCATCTCATCACAAAAGGATTCTCATCCAGAAAAAAAGAGGTCATTGTTCCCCTCTACTCATCACTCATTAGACCCATTATAGAGTACAATGCCCCTTTTGGTATGTACCTCACAAGACATCTACAACAACTGGAAAGACCACAGAAATACCTCACAAAGATGATTACTGGCCTCAAACAGATGCCCTATGCAGACCGTCTAAAAAAACTACAGCTTTACTCCATCGCATATCGCCTACTCAGGGGCGATCTCTGCCTAACATACAAAGCTATGTCAAACCCAGAGCTGTTGGACATGCTCCACTTAAGGAAATCCCATTCCCTCCGAGCTACACGCTCTAGGGACCTAAACCTTGTCACCACAATAAACAGAACATGCTGGAGGGATAGATTCCTGTCCCAGAGACTTCCCATACTCTGGAACAGATTACCTATCTATGTCAAACAGAGCTCCTCATTAGCACTCTTCAAGAACAATCTTGATGATTGGATGGGAAATGGGAAATTCACCCCAGGGATCACTTCTGTAGCTCTGCTAGACAGGGGCACAGGAAAATAATTTTCTTGGGTGGCGAAAGCCAGGGTACATTTTTTGGCTGGGCTTATATAGGCCCTAGGGCTAATAGCCTAGTACCTACCTATGAACCTACAAACATGACAGTATGGCCTTATCTTGCTGTGGCATTACCTCACAGCTGTACAGATTCACACAGGTTACCCAGAAGCAGGGGTCATAAGTCAGGACATTACCCCTATTGTGGTGTACACGCAGGTTTGTAGCCACCCATGTATGTGTTTGCAGCCAGGGATAGTATGTGAACATGGCTGTGTGTTGGACCTTGCACATTTCATGCTGCCCATGCTCCCACCCCCCTCTATTATTCTATCTTCTTCCATACATTATGCATACATTCTTTGATACTTTCCATAAGGTTATCACCTCATAACAGCTGTGTTTTGGTGTTGGTCCACAGTTCATGCAGTGGGACATGGTGGACATGTTACTGTGGTTTGTCCACATGGCCTTGCATATGGCTTATGTGGAGTGTGTTATGTTGTTATTTGGGTGTCCATGAAATAACATGCATTGGTAGTACATGTGAGACACAGGCCTTTGGCAGAGGCCTCTAGGTCATTTGGTGCTGATGCAGCCCAGCTGTGGCAGGCCGTTGCATTCTGTCAGTCCTACGGTCCCAGACGGGGTAGGTGTGATAGGTGTGCATGCCAATACTTTCTATCAGTATTGATCAGGTGATGTGGATGCTGGCAGGGTGCTACTTACAGCTAGGGACACACCTGCATGGGACACCTGCACTGCATGCTGCATTCTTTCACTATTGCCATACACAGGTGGGGGTCATATTGTACCCATTCCTAACATCAGGGATACGACCAGAGAGGTACCTGTGGTTGGTGTTTGGGTGAGCTATGTGCATGTGTGCTATGGACACTACTTCCATCTGGCTCACAGATATGAATGGGGCATTCCACTTATGCTGGCTTGTGCAGGTACATCAAGTGTTTCCCAATACATCAATCCTATCACCTTTGTTATCTGCAAGTGTTCGGCCAGACGACACTGGTATTCCCTATTACAGGCCCAGATAATGTGATGCAACCTGTATGTACAATTCCAAGGTTGTGTCCGTTTCATGGTTACACATTATATACTGTATGTCTGGGGTACTTTTCCCTGTGTACTGCTTGTATATCTAGCCCATCAACCATGCCATGTCCATCTTTCAGATGGTGACACATATTACCAACATACATTTACAATGGCTTACTGCTAGCATGTGTTATACTGGGGGGGGGGGGGTTGTCTTTGGCACTGCAGTTGTGAGGACTTGGCCCTGTCATCAGCACTATTGGGCAATGGCCACCATGTCAAACCTCAACATGCATACATACTGACCACTCTCACACAATATGAAACACACACCAACCTAACACGCACATACCTGCATATTGTACAAATGCTACAATCTATCCTGCTACCTTGGCCACCTCTGGGCATCTATGCTCCACTGGTATTATACCTACACATACATGTTACTACATGTCTACATCAGATTGGGGAGGCACATCTGACTGTTACTACATTTCTACATAGGATTTGTGGGGGCACACCTGACTGCTACAATGTGTGTACATCGGATTGGCGGGGCACACCAGACCATTTCTACTTTTCTACATTGGATGGGGTGACACACTTGACTGTTGCTACATGTCTACATAGGATTTGGGGGGCACACCTGACTGTTTCTATATTGCTACACAGGATTGCGGGGCACACCTGACTACTACATGTCTACATTGGATTTGGGGGTGCACACCTGACTGTTTCTACATTGCTACACAGGATTGGGAGGGCACACCTGACACTTGTACACATTTGCTATGACTGTTCTGGTATGTCAGGTACTCCATTTCATTCTGTTTTCTAACCCATCATGCTGACTACAGGCATATCAGTGCACTACAGGTCTTAGGTTTGATTGAGCTACATATTAGTTTCTGACTTCCTACCCTTCAAAACTAATATCCCACTGCCTGACCTGATGCAGTCTGTCTGTGTAGGCCTGGGGGGGTGGTGGTTACCCATAGGCATCATTCAGAGGCCTTAGCACAGCCTTTGTTTGTGTTTGTCTACACCTGTCCTGCTGGCTGAGACTGTTGTTGGGTATGTGAACCTCCTTGACTGGCATGTGTGTGTCATATGGACCCACATGTGGCCCAGAACATTTCCTGCAGTGGATTTTGTCACCTTGTGTAGTACGGGCTACTATGGTGACACCAGTATTTGTTACTGTTCTCATGCTGCCACTATAGGTGTCTACTATCTGCTGGCATCCCCTTCAGCCACCCAATTCCCTTGCATGCTCACATCCATACCATAGATACAGGTAACAACACATACTACTCCATTCGGCAATTGATAAGGAGACTTACCTTGTGGGTGTGCCAGTATTGTGGATGGTGCTGGAGGCCTGCCTATGTCGGATGCACATAGTACACTCTCTACACATGGCCGAGCACAGGTAGTGTCATGTTTGGCATCCCTTTTACTGTATGTGCGAGTCAGAGAGAGATGTCATTCCCTGTGTCCCTCCTTTGTCAGTGTATGTGCTATTCATTGCCTCTTTGCCAAGGCCAGGGCATACTGGGCATGCCCCTTCTGCCTACTGGGGCAGGCTCAGGTTGCTCCTCCTCTGAGTCACTCTGTGCCTGTGCAGGCCTTGGCAATGGTGGGGGGCTGTGTGGCCCTGCCGCATGTTGTTTCGGCTGCAGCTTTTTCTGCAGGATCATATTGTGTAACATGGCACATACAATGACAATTTGAGAACATGTAGCTGGTGAGTACTGCAAAGCTCCACCGGATGTGTCCAAGCACTGGAACCATGACTTGAGCATCCCAAACACATGCTCAATTGTAATTCTGGTCTGTGCGTGTGCCTCATTATAGAGTTCTTGTTTGGGTAGGTGTGCATTTCTGATTGGTGTCATCAGCTATGGCTCCAGTGCATAACCAGCATCCCCCATTAGGTGACTGTAAGGGATGTCCCCATTGGTAAATCTCTGGTACAGCTGTGTCAGATGCCAGATCTGGGAATTGTGATAGCTTCCAAGGCAGCCAGCACACACATTCATTATCATGCCCTGGGCATCGCACATGATCTGGCAGTTGATGGAGGGGAAGCCCTTGCAGTTTATGTAGACCCTACCCCGCTCACTGGGTGGTGCTTTGATGCATATATGAGTGCAGTTTATAGCACCCACTACCTCAGGGTATTCTGCTACTTTTTGGAAGAGACGCATATTGCTGGCCAATGCCTCATGGGTGTTAGGGAAATATATGTGCTCACCGGCATGTGCTGACATGGCATCCAGGAACTGGTGGAGAACCCTGGATGCTGATGCCTGTGAGATCCCCATGATATCCCCAGTTGACCTTTGGAAGGTACCTGTAGCTAGTATTCTTAGGCCTACACATACCTTGGTATCCACTGGGATGGGTTCCCCTCTGTTAGTTCTGTGTGTGAGACATGGCTGGCACAACTCAACAATTTGCTGCAGGAGGTCCCTGTCCACCCTATAGCACTCCACTATCTCCAACTCTTGTAGTCCCTGGTAGGTTACCCTGGGTCTGTACACTCTTCTTTGTCTCCTCACTGTTGGCTGGTCAACAGCATTCTCATCTTCACTACCCTCAGCCTCTTCCACATGTTGTTGTATGATAGCTATTGCAGCCCCTATCATTTTGTTGTTTTTTTTTGCTAAAATTCCCCCGCTTGTATACACCGGTGGTGTACATATGTGGGAAAACCAGAGGGAAAGGTTTTTGCATAGTTTATAGTAGTGTTCTGAGCTGGGCAGGGCTGCTGCCTGTCTAATTGGCTGATTGTGATACATTTCACCTGCCAGCTATGCTAGTTCTCCTTGATTACCTTCCTACTACTGTTTTCCCTTCCCATTGCCTTCCTGTTAAGCCCAGGGGTGTGTACAAATGCAGTGCTCAAATGTGCACAAAGATGTTATTTCCTAGTTTACTTTTTTTTTTCTTTAAAACCCAGTGCGCGGAGCATACACCCGCTTAGGCAATGTAAACAGTACTAAGCAGCCTCAGACAGCCCCCCTTGCTTAACTCTGCTAAGCTAAGGGCAAACCCAAGCCACAGGGCTCCAATCCACTTACAGTATGCCTGACACCCTCCCCATGATGTCAGCTAACTCCTAGGCTTGCACCAAGCTATTCCTGCTCTTACACTGTTGGGTGCTGACTAGCATGCAGGGGAGATCTGGGATTCAGTATCATTCCCCTCATTTGCATAGGATTGCCTGCTGATGCATACTTACAGGTCCCACACTGAGCCCCCCCCCCCCTAGCAACCACTATTCACTGGTCATGTTGTCTTTTGCCTGCCATTGAGTATAATGGCAAAATAGTGATTTTGGTTAAACTGCTTATTTTAGCTTTCTTTTTTATTTTTCATCTGATCTTGTTTGCGCTCCGCTACCTATGCTTAAATAGCCAGGATCGGCTAAAAAAAAATAAAAGTTGATATTTTTTATTTTTGCAACTGTTTTCCATGCCAATGGCCTTATATTTGGCCATTGGAATGCTTTCTACATAATATCCACCCTATATTTGGAGCTGTCATGGCTCTGTTTTGTAGTATGCAGAAATGTATTCGGTTACTGGCCGAGTACATTTCTGCAGATTACACTAGTCCTGCATGGCCGGCTTCCAGCTTCCTGGATAGCAAAGTCACCTCATTTACATAGATGTCACCTGCAAATGGGGCAATTTGCATACAGGGGCTGAGTCCGTGCAGGACTAGTGCAGGAGTACTCGTGTACATCCATACAGCTTATTCCTGGATCGCACGGCAGACATATTGCCTGCTGGAGCTCCTGCACTAGTCCTGCATGCCGTGTCACTGAATTTGGGGGACAGTGTGAAGAAAACAAATCACAGTATACAAAATAGAAAAAGACAATAAAATAATACAAAATACAACAAATAAGAAGCAAACTAACCTTTCCCTCACAGCAAACTGTAGCAGAGTCTGTGTGAGCCTTTACAGTAAAGCTCTGAAATGTTTTATTTTACCCCTTAAATAGGTTTAGTTCCTAGCTTCACCTCCTCAGTTCACAGATGATTAACCTTAACTGACCTCTTCTAACTTATGTGTGACTCCTTAATTGACCTGTTCTAATTACTGTCTGAGCCACAAGAGATAGAGTTGTGATCTCTTTTCAAGTTTTAATATGCAGTTAAAAGCAGAATACAAGTAAAACACAGTGTAAAGAAAACAAATCACAGTATGCAAAATAGAAAAAGGCAATAAAGTAATAACAAAATACAACAAATAAAAAGCAAACTAACCTTTCCCTCACAGCAAACTGTAGCAGATTCTGGCTGAGCCTTTCCAGTAAAGCTTCCAGTAAAACTTCATTAACTGACTTAACCCTTCTGAACACTGCTCATAGGGGGCATAATGGTGACTCGGTGTGGTTAACATCTCTGTCTCAGAATCCTAGGGTGTGGGATTCAGTCTTGATCTCTGGCAACAGCCTCTGTGGACTTTGCATGTTTTCTCAGTGTCTGTGGCTGCTTGTTTTCCATGTGCTCTGGTTTCCTCCCCAAAGCATGCTGGGTAAATGGCTTATTAATATTGTCTTTAAGTATTGCCCTTCTGGCCCAGGATGTGGATGAAATGGATCCATGATGATCAATACACTTACCCTGTTAGCAGAATACATTTAAATAAAATCATTATTCTGACATTTTTCATAGACAAAAGAAAAGCAAACTGACAAGACAAAGGTAGTGACATTCACTGTAAAAAAATCATTATTATAATAATTTGGAGTTAAGTAATCAGAAGGTTTGAGATGCCTGTATGACAGGCAATCATTTATGAAATAACTAAGGTAAGTTTAGTAGTGCCAGTTCAATAGATAACTCCCAAGACTTGACATTTATCTATTTGTTTGTTTACCAACCAAGTCAGTAAACTGATTCAGGAAGCCTTTTCAGCCATGACGCAAGCCATGTAAGAAACGTCAGTGCACAAATACAGACATTATTATAAATAAAAATAAACAAGGACTAGAATGCAAGAAAAAAATACAACACTTTAGGTATGATTCCAAAAAAAAGGCTTGCACCACAGTATTCTGAATTTTTGAGTAATTGAATGTGACATTGTAATGTTTTTATAGAAATTAAAGGGTCAATGTAACAAGAAGAGTTCATTTATAATATGTTTCTGAATTATAATAGTGTGCAGATTTATTGAAAATGCACTGATACAGTATATGCTGCAGTTGCTCACATTATGGTTTTACACATACACACAGACACACACCATGCACACACACACGCACACAGACACACACACACGTATGTTATGTAGGGTTTGTGTGTGTGTCTGTGGGTGTGTGTGTGTCTAACTCATACATCTCAACCTCTTAGCACTAAAAATCTGAACAAAGCCAAAAATAATGTGGGGGTCAAAGCCCCAAAAATAGTGACACATTTTAAATACTGCTCCTACAAACTCAGGAAGTTGTTAGAATTAAAGGTCTTATATTAGCATGTATTTTCTGAATTATATGAAGTCTAAAACTCAAGTGCCTGTCATTATTTAATGAATTCAATCCCTACTGATTTGCCACAAAAATCCAGGAAGTCACAAATTTTATGGGGAACAGACCAAAACTATTAAGCAAAAATCTAGACATTCTGTGAGAATCTGGACGGTTGAAAGGTGAGGTGTCTATATTTGTGTGTAGATATATATATTTATACACACACACATTCACACACATGCTCACACATATCATATATATATATATATATATATATATATATATATATATATATATATATATATATCTATAGAGAGAGATTACAATACATGTAAAGAGAAAAAGAAAACCTCCTTTAAATGAGCTTACTAGTGATTCCCTTTTCTACACAGTCACAGGATATTTTGATGGTGTAGATATGCTGTATACTGTTATGGACAGCTGTTGACAGCGAACAGCTTTATATGATAAAAACACAACATACCCATGAACAATAAATGTGTGGGAAAAATATGTATTGATGTTCAGAAAACGTGCCTTTGACAAGCATTACAGTGGGAGTATTGACATCTACAGAGCGTTTTACAAAGCAAGTTTCATAAATAAAGGCAGTATCATAATATGCAGGTAATATCTTCCACGCAAGTCTTCAACTTCACAAGAAAAAATGGCAGGAGCATTATAGGCATGTACATACTCAAACCAGAAAAGTGATATAGCACAACTGATGTGACATAAAATAGGTGGACATAGCTTGTTATTAGACAATAACACTACTGCCCCATATGGAGGTAATCATGTGCAATGTTTCAGAATTTCGAAACTGAGAGCATACAGCACCAGTTTCTGCAAACCCCTGTTGAGGCCAAAGGTATGTGAGAAAATCCACAAGTCCTGCAAAGGAATCCAGCTGTCTTGGTGTAGAAGAATACTGTCTTAATTATGAGACAGACAGCCTGGCATGAATTATTGGCTCAAGCATCTCGTAGAGCTGTGGGAGAAGGGAGGAATGATGTGGCTATGCCTGCTCATCTTTACAGGGGAAGCAGATGGATGACATGCTGCTGAGAGGCAGGCCATTCTTTAAGCCTCAGTGAAGCCCAGAGACACGAACTGTAGCCAGAATAGGTGAATGTCCAGGCTCTGAGGGTAGGGGGTTACAACTTTAGAAGGGTATGGGAACAAACCTAAAGAGATGTTCACGTCTAACGGCTCACAGTGCTCTTGTGGATAATGCCAGCATAGAGGGGATTGGTCCTCCTAGTACTATGTTAAGCCATGGCCTATGAGCTGCAGTGTTGTCTGCCAGTCATACTCTTCAGCTGCACCCTGTCTTTATCAGTCCATACCAGCTGGTGGGCCTGGCTTGCAGGATTGAATAATTTGCTGAGGATGTATAATTGTGGTATCATGGAGAGCAGTGTCCAGAAGAGCCACATTTCTTCAAAAGTCATCACATCCCACAGAACTACCACATATTTGCAAAAATAGACAAAGAAATCTACAGATGTAAGATGTTTATGATGCAGGAGATATCACCAGAGTAAGAAGTGAATGGAATTATAGAAATGTGTAGGCTTTTGATGTATTCTTGAATATGTCTGACAGATTACAGTGCAGTTATGGTCCTAACTGCATATCCATACAAGTGATATCCACTAATATATCATAGTCTGAATAGTTTGACCATATGTGTGTACAGTACTGAACAGTGTACTCTAATATGTAACAGAGAGATGATAGTGGTTCATGTATATTAGTATTGCAATACTGTGCATGCCAGTTAACTGTAACAATATGCTCACATACAAGCAGTATTAGTAGCTGTACTAACCAATATGTCATACTATTATAAAAGGCTGTATCACGCTGGCAAAATCTAGTTATATGTTTAAGGAACTGAATAGTTATGACTAGCATATTACCTTACCATCCTCGATCACTTGTTGCATACTTGTAGGAAAGGTTATAGGATTACAGGAGATATGTAATACTCAGTGTACTCCCAGTAGTGGCACACACATGAAAAATGAAATATATTCAACAAGCATTATGTTTAGTGGCACACACATGAAAAATAAAATAAATTCAACATGCATTAGGTTTCCAAAAATATCTTAGCACCATTTGTGCAATTAATCTCTTTCTTTGTCTCTTTTGTACATGACTGCTGGAGGTATGTAAAGCACATATGCCTCTTAGGTTTTCTGGATGCTGTAATCTAAGAGTTACATACTCCCAGCTAAGTGATATCTAAGTGATATATGGACGTAATTATAGGATGCCTTCCACATATTGCACTATTATATAATGTAGTCATATTTCTTTTTTTTAATCAATGCAGTTTACATGGGTTGGGGTACCTTTTGCAGAAATGTTTTCTCCTAAGTTCTCCTGTACTTCATAACATAGGTATTTAGTGTCAATCAGGCACTTAACCCCTATACGTTGGGGTGACTAGCTAGTTGTAGGAAGAAAGTGAGCCTGACAGGTATCACTCACATTTATACAGATGGCTTGAAACAATTCTAGGTGTCCCAGCCCTTGAGTTGGCACCATTCAGAAGGTGACTGTGAGGTATTAGGCATGAGCCTCCTTTTAGATGTGTCCCTGCATCCCTCCTAAATTAGCAATATCTCATGACCTGCAAATTCACCTAGTCCAGCTTCCATTCACAGTTCTCATATTGACCAAGGCCCAGGGCAGCAAGGACCACCTGGCTTACTTCAGAGCACTATGAGCATTCTTCCCCTCAAATAGAGCTGAGCAGGCATGTTGTCACAATTCCTTTCTCACACCACCTCCTATGAGAATCTGGGCTGCAAAATTTAACCCAGCTCTAGGTCATGGTTAGTGCTTCATTCCTCAATAACAATGCAGCTGGCTTGCTCTGTTATAGTTGCAGAATTTCATGCATACTTTGATCAGCAAGTGTTTGTAAATATTGTCACCGTCAAGGTACATATTTGTTAGAGAATAAGATTCTAAAACATCACAAGCCAAAGAGGCTCATTAATGATGTGCAGCATTAAATAGATAAATATGATGGTAAATATGTCATACAACTCTGTTGCATTCTGTGACATGCCATATATGGGTTTTTTACCTCTACATAGGTAGACAGTGTAGTTGCCTGATACCAAGGTATGTCCATTTACTTGTTATATCACATTCCCTGGATAGCATACTTGGTTGTGTTGCATATGTACATAACTATAGTGCTCCGGCCATCTGTTTTTATTGTTAGGGAACTCTTTTGCATGGAAGATGCAACCTGTAGATTTTAATTCTGCCCATATTTGTGAGGCTTCCTTTGGAAACTGTTTAATGTAGATGGCAATACTTCCACTGTAATGGTTGCTGTGGGTACTTTTTGTGAGTACTGAAAAAAAAATTCCACATATGTGTATTCTCCATAGCTTTGTCATGTTCTCAGCACAGAAACCTGTTTGCCATCCACAGCCTTCCATGACAGTAAGCCAGTAAGCCACATGCCAGTGGTATATGCAGGTAATTACACATCCACATGGTTGTGTAGATATATGAATCATATGACATGCTTTGTCTCGTGTGAGTGTGTGTGTGTGTGTGTGTGTGTGTGTGTGTGTGTGTGTGTCTGTACATGTACATGTAACCATAATATAAGCAATGCCAACATACACCATATTAGTACACCGGATAAAAATCTCTCTTGACAATGTTGCTGTATTGTGCATATCACATATAAATACTGTTTGTCACATTGCCCCTTCAATTATTCTAGACACTTTGTGGAGTACAATAGTGTAAGAGCACCTAAGAACCTATGAAATTAATTGTAAGCAAAGCCAACATGCACTGTATTGGTCCTTTGGGTAAAATCTGCCTTGTCAACACTACTATTCCATAAAATACCACATATGAAGTATGTTTGTTATATTGCTCCTTTAATTACTTCCAAAATTTGGAGTAGTACATTGTCAAACTTTTTCTGGAATTTCACCATTTTATGTTATGAGAGCACATACACACGCACAAACAGACACACACAGATATATATATATATATATATATATATATATATATATATATATATATATATATATATATAAATATACATATACAGTATATGTATATCTGTATATATATATATCTATATATATATATATATATATATACAGTATATGTATACACACACACATATATATATATATATATATATATATATATATACAGTATATGTATATACATATATATATATATATATATATATATATATATATATATATATATATACAGATATAGATGTGATGGCCCCTCTTTACCCTAACCAGTACTCAAGGACCCCCAATTCTCACCACTGACACTGGCCACTAAAAACAGGAACAAGTTTACCCAGTATTTCAAATGCAGCTGTCTGCATCAAACATAATTTTCCTCAGAACCACACAGAGAACATGCTTCACTGGGATTCGACTCTCTATCTCAACGGATCCCAAACAAGACCCACCTTGGAGCACTCTGTTCCATTTCCAAGTATCTGATACACACACAGTTGAATATCTGATTTTTCACACACACACACACACACACACACACACACACACACACACACACACACACACACACACACACACACACACATATACACACACACCCCTGGAAAAGGCTGACACAAATTCTCTAGCTGTGTTATTTCTTTCAAGACTACAAGGTAGATTGCTGCCACCAGCCAGATAATCTAAGGTTCTTACAAGGGGTAACCAATTATACTCTGTCAAATTAATACTGATATAAATGGTAGAGTGTGACCTAAGCAGCAAGGCTTATCGAAGTGGCCACAGTGTTATTAAAATAAGCACAAGTACTCTCAAGTTGTTAAAATATTCTCAAAAAATACCAGCCACAACAAAAATCTATAAAATATTTAATAACAGATAATAAAATAGAGAACAGTAGAATACTTAATACTTAGTTACAATAAACAACCAAGTTTTCAGTCACAGGAAATATAAAAAATAATACAGTTGGATAGAATCTCACAAATGTAGAAAGAGAAATAATACTAAACTAATCTCACTGTACTTTTCATAACTGAACTAAAGAGAAACTGTCCCTAGTTAACTCACTTAGTATCACAAGGCAACATGTACTGCTGAGATGCTCACTTCCACAAGGCAAGATGTACGTCTGTGATGTTCACTTCCACAAGGCAAGATGAGATACTACACACTACGTTGTCGCCTCACAGTAAGACGCTGTCCGGTTCGATTCATAGCTAGAGCGTCTTCTGCGTGGAGACATGCCTGAATGGGCGTACCTTCGTTGAAGGTTGTGCGTCAGGGCTGGGAACCCGGTACGTAAAAATCAACTACCAATCATTAGCGGACTGGAGTTCCGCTGTGGCGACCCCTAACTGGGAAAAGCCTAAAGACACAAACTGAACTGTACAAATAACAACTGAACAATTGAACTATGATGGCTGACATAAATCTTTTATATCAGATTCCAAAAAACAAAAACAAACAACAAACTGCTGCTGCTGTTGTGAGTTCTGTCCTTCAGCTGGTTATAGAATTACATCACATTTAGTCACCTGACTCCGGCACAATACACATTCAGAACTCTGTTAAGATTCTGTTGCAGCAGTTTTAACATAAGCAACATTTACAAATACATTTTTAATACAGACATCTGTACAAATCAATATGACAAGAAAATTACATAAGATTATTTACAAAACTTTAGCCAACCATGTTGGCATATGCCACACATGCACTGTCTTACTTCTCCTGGTACAGCTGGCAGCACCTCAGAATGTCACAATAAGCATTCATTTAAGGAATAATAGACTTAGAAAAACTGAAGTAGTTAAATATCCTCAGGGATTCAGAAAGAGCACCACTGCTAATGTGCTAAAATTAAGGGCTGCAGTAAAAAGATCCTGTTTCCATGAAGCAGCACTAAATGGAAAGACCTCATTATACACTAATTTGCATGCCTCTGATTTTCTGCTTAGTATGGCAAGTGCAGATCAGCACTTTTCTGTGGCAGTCAACAGTGGTGGCCAAAGCACCATGTTAGCACTCGCTCACCCACATGCAACAGACAGGTTAAAACCCACATGTACCCACACACACACACACACACACACACACACACACACACACACACACACACACACACACACACACACACACACACACGCGCACACACGCGCACACACACACACACACACACACACACACTTACACGAGACAAAGCATGTCATATGATTCATATTTCTACACAACCATGTGGATGTGTAATTACCTGCATATATCACTGGCATGTGGCTTACTGGCTTACTGTCATGGAAGGTTGTGGATGGCAAACAGGTTTCTGTGCTGAGAACATGACAAAGCTATGGAGAATACACATCTCCACCCGATCACACTTGCAGACACATTCATCCATTCTCCCATACATATACAGCCTGTACAACTCATGGTAACCTTTCTGAATTGGGCCCAATATTACATATTATATTAAAATAGTAAAACACATTTATGTAATTTAACACTATTTATTTATTTAACATTTGTTTACTAAGAAAGTCCAACTGGGACAGAGCTCATTTTCAGCAGAGGCCCAGTGAGACATGTTCCAGATGTATGTCTTTGGGAATGTGGGAGGAAACCAGAGCAATCAAAGAAAACTCACACAAACACAGGGGGGACATGCAGACGCTGCACAGAAGGCACCCCAGCCAATAATCAAACCAGAGAACCTCTTGCTATGAGGTAACACTGCTAACTGCTGTGCCACTGTGCCAACTGTTGAGTATTTACAAATACTGTCCTTCTTACTAAAGCAAGATGACTTTTTTGACAGAATAATACAAATATTAAGAAATTAAAAGTACTACTATTCTTGATAACTGAATTACCAGGCAGAGATAGCTACAGTTACCTATACATAGTCCATCCCTTAGCTTTTTCATCTTAGCACCACAACATTTAATACATCAGTTTACATTCCCCCTTGAATATCTATAACATTAATTAGCCAGTGTCTCTGAAGCAGTTACACTTATTTTCATTGAAGAGACATGCACTGACATATTTCTTAAACTCTGTTCAGACTTCATAATTGTTTTCAAAAATGTCATTCCACAATGCTAGTACAATTGCAGAAATTGCTTTTTTGCAGCTGTTTCAAGTGAATGGTGGCCTAAACAATTGAGTGCTATCATGAATCCTGATTTCCTGACAGAATCACTTTGATTTCTGATGTACAATTTACATAGTGGAGGTAAATAGTATCATCCATGCATAATTTTAAAAGTAAGGGTATAGAGCAGCAATGAAACCCTGGCTGTTACTGGAAGCCATTTATTTTCTTAAGTGTAGTTCTGTGATGCTCTCTATTCTTAGTCATTAATGAATCTGAGAACTTTGTTTTATGCAGTTTGAAGTATAAACTCTAAGGCTATGTTAATACATGAGTGGTGAGTTTCAGCAATGAGCTGGCAGATGAATGATTATGGAATATTATAAATAGTTTGGTCTTGTTTCAAAGTGAAAGAAAATTAAAGAAATAAAACAACAGTTGCTTTATAATAAGTATTTATGTTGCTCATTCATAATACAAGAAAATCACAGCCCATAAAGAGTGAACTATTAGCTCATATGGAAGGAAGTCTGATAGCTAAGGTCATGCCATAGTCTTGTTAGTATATCATTCTGTTGTAATGGTATATAATTACTGAAAGCCTTCTTTTTAATCAATAGAGCTGACTTGAAATAAAAGGCTATCAGACGAATAGTGCTTTCAAGCAAGGTTATACCACTCACACATCCTCTTTAGCTGAGCATGGCTGTCTTCAGGCATTGACCTGTGGATAACTATTAGTTCTATATATCTTGATTTTTACACAGTATCATCAGTCCTCCTTTGTGGAGAGTGCTCCTGTCCTTTCCAGCACATACTCATGCAGGAAACCTTGAGATGACTATTCATGTTGTAACTAATTTGTCCTTAACTACTTTCTGTGCTGTTTCAGGAAATGGGTCACCAGAGATTATTTTACGCACCATTACTGCATCCCCAGGACTGCATCTAGACTCCTCAGTACAATATTTACCTAAGTTGTAAGGGGGCTTAATCACTTGTTTACTTTTAGAATTGTAGTATGTACATGCTCTTTGAAAATTAGGTTTTGAACAATGCCTAAAGTGCTTTACGGTGATGACTATCTCTTATTTAATTACACTGAAGTGCAAAATTTAGCAGTCCACCCATGTTAGAAGGAAGTTGTTTAGGACCTTAGAACATGGCTTTGAATTTTATTTGGAACAACATGTATATTTTTTATCTGACATCAGGCCTTAACAAGACCCACTGGAGATATTTTGTACCAAGACAGTAGAACCTGAGTATCATCTTTGCATCCAGATGCCATAACTTATAAGAAAGGGTATGGCATCTATGTCCAAAGATGTCATTGTTCCATTGTTCTTAGCCCTCATTAGATGACCTAGTAAGTAAATGCCTCCTTCAATATGTAACTCACCAGGCATATGTAGCAACTGAAGCATCCACAAAGTTTCCTCACAAAAACAATACACCATAAAGAAAGCATGTTTTACATGGAGTACTTCAAAGCTGCATGCCTTTCTCAGTCTACTGCTAAGTCAAGCTCTATGCTGGTCCTACAAGGCAAACTCTGATCCTGCTTGGAAGTGCCTTTTGTATTTCTCCCAAAAAAATAGCATCCAAAATATCCAATCTGGGAATCTAAACCTCATCTGTAACATAAATAAGTCATAGTGGAGGGATAGGTATGTGTCTCAGAGATTACTGCTTCCTGGAACAGTCTTCCCATCCATGTGAAGCAAAGCTCTTCCCTGTACTTGTTCAAGCATAACATGAACCAAATGATGGGAATTGAAACTTTACCCCAGTCTGGTACCTTTGTCCCTATTTGAAAGAGAAAGCATGTAAATACATGATCAGTCATACCAAGGTTAAATGCCCAAAATATATATACCATATAAAAACTACAATAGCAAATCATCAAACTCTAAGAACTTCAGAGGTGTCCCCGATGGCCTATTTTCTTCTTTTAAGTCTTTAACAGTCCTCTCTGCATCTTCCAGCTTAATCATGACTTTTACATTGCTGTTATGGCTGTGCCTTAAAACCCTTCCAATAAGTCTTTACTTGTTTACTTTCATTGCTTAGTTAGCACACAGTATTCACTTACTACCTTATTTTGCACTTTGCCATCCTTGATATCTTTCATTCTTGTACTGTAGAAGCAAAGAAAAGGGTTCATAAAGACAGTTTAAAAATGTACCATTCTTGACTCTTGTCAGTTCCTGTTTTACATCGTCTTTGATGCCCTTACCTGCTTGGTTATGCCCCTTTAGTCACTCTTCTTCCTTCTAGCTCTTTAGTTACAACTACTTAACTGTATGTGTGCATAATCATTTTTCTCTTTCTTTTTTCTCTGTATGTTCAGTTCATAAACCATTAACATACGTTATTCGGTCTTAATCTTGCTTCCAGTCTCCAGCCTCACTGACAGTACCATAAAATCAGCTTCTGTGAAATCCTACACTTGTCTTTATTTCTTAAATTACAGACTGGCATGAACATGAAGGGCTAATAAAATTTTAGTCTTAACATTGTTGGACCCCTTCAGTATTGGTTAAGACCACATTTAATATTCTGTGAGATCCTAAATTTTCTGACTGAACCCCTTATTATTCAAAGTTCATTCTGCTCCCTGTCAATACTGAAGCGTGGAATCTCCTAGATAACCCTATAAAAGTTAAGGCTTCCATGGGAAGTTTAGCTCTTTCCTTTTTCTTTTATCCCCTCATTTTCAGGATCCCATTCTTCATAGAAGCATTTTGTGTACTCTTTCCATTTTTGTCAGTACTTATAATTCATACTTGTCTATCTTCCTACTTTACTAAACTTAAAAGGGCTATTCTTCTGTGACCTAATATACAAAGGCACAGTCAACTAATCTAAAAGGGTGGCGAAAGCCAAACACACTCTGGCTAGGCTTATAAATGCCCTAGGGCAGATAGCCTAGTATCAGCCTATGAACCTATGAGCCTATGTTGTCCAATGCATGGCTAGGCTTAAAAAAACTTTAAGGTTATTAGCCTAGTAATCACAAATGAATTAAAGATAAGTATTTATTGGTCTTGAATAATCTGTGTGTCTTCACTTTGCTGCCATTAATAATTTATTAATTCTCAGAAAATAAAAAGATCCAGGACTAATCTATTTGAAAGTTCCATTTTGCAGATTTGAAGAACATCAGAAAATTAGCCCCATTTAGTAACTTTAGTCCAGCATATATTCAGAACAAAATCCACCATTCTTTCATTCTATTGAAATATCAGCAAATCATCTAAAGAAAAAAGAAAGAAAAGAAAAAAGACAACAGAAAAGAAGGCATTGTCAAAGGCCATTGTTGGATAGAGGGAGTGTGTTTTTTTTCACTATAATGTTTATTGATTTATATATATGAAGAACAAATAGAACACACAACAATGACAACATATGTGTAACAAAAACAGAAAAATAAGAAGAAATACAAGAACAATAATAATATAAAATACCATACTTTCAAACAATTGTACACTGGAGAAGAAATTAGCTGTGTACTAATATTGCAGTGCTCACAAGGCTGAATTCTGCATAGCTCACGATGTTCCAGTATTATAAGGATACATTTATGGTATGCATGGCTCTTAGTATACAAGGTGATAAAAGCAATGATGAGGTTGATAAAACAAAAACTATTTACAACTATTTACAATTAAATGCCATGGTTGTGATTACAGCAATAGGAAAGATGTTGAGAAAAAGGATGAAAGAGAGAGGGAAAGAAAAAGGTACACATATGGGCTTGGTAATTGTGAAATATAAAAGTGTAATTTGACTTTTGGGATTTGGTCTTCATCTGTATAATGTTAGCTAATAAAAACAGAGTTAAGTTTGTGAGTAGAAGGAAGAGTCAGGGTGGAAAATCAAAGTTGTTGGGTGTAATGTGAAAGTATGTCCAGTCTAATCTTTGAGTATAATATCTAGACGATAACCCCATTATTTCTGAATATATGACACTTTATTCGGATTTTTAGTTACCAGTTTATGTGAGTATATAAATTTAGTTGTCATAACCTTGAAATTTTCCCATGCAATGTTAGATTTGTCTAGCCAGTTTTTGGCAATACAGTGTTTAATTAGTGCACAAACTATGATCAAAACATGTTTGTGTACCCCTATGAGGTTTTTGGGTGTTATGTGGAGAATTGATGTCTCCCATGAAAAAGTGGTCTTTTCATAACCCATTTTATCAAGTTTTACTTTAAATGAACACCATAATTTATAAACTTTCTTGCAACTCTAGAAGATGTGCAAGTAAATCTGCCATCTCCTGAGGGGAGAAGGGACAGGTTGATGTGTGTTTAGAGCTGAATTTGTTTAGGACAGCAGGTGTATAAAATGCATTATTATTAATCATGACCTGAGTGTAGATTAAGTTTTTGGGTGTTATGTGGAGAATTGATGTCTCCCATGAAAAAGTGGTCTTTTCATAACCCATTTTATCAAGTTTTACTTTAAATGAGCACCATAATTTATAAACTTTCTTGCAACTCTAGAAGATGTGCAAGTAAATCTGCCATCTCCTGAGGGGAGAAGGGACAGGTTGATGTGTGTTTAGAGCTGAATTTGTTTAGGACAGCAGGTGTATAAAATGCATTATTATTAATCATGACCTGAGTGTAGATTAAGTTTTTGAATGGGGTAAGGTTAACTGTATTCTTTAATACCTGGGATTTTTGATCTAAAGTAATATTGTTGTTTTTCTCATGCCAGCAGTTGGAGTATAGAAGTGAAGATTGGGATTTAATAGCAGGTATTAGTTTATAGGCATTTGAGATCATTTTAGTTTTGTAAGATCAAAGTTTTAAGATTGATTGGGTTACTCTGTCTTGCTCATCGACCACCAATTTAGAGAATTTAGTGTTTATAAGTAGTTTGATTGGTCTAAGCATGATGTCGTATTTATTGGGGACTCCTAGATAGACTCTCAAATCAGTTAAATTAAGTTTATCCAGCTGATGTATTTCCCAGACCATGATATTTTTAATTTGAGGATAATTTGTTAGGTCTATAATTTTGTTACCTAATTTCAAATTTGGATTTAGATGTATAGGCTATAATAGTTCAGGTGTGTCTTCTAGGTAAAGTGATGTTATTAGTTTTTGAAATATATTTATTTTGATCTTGATCATAGGGTGAATTTTGATTGTGTTGATATTCTTTAGTTTAATAAAGGGGAAAGCTTTTGGGTTAATATTGATGGAGATTATATAATTGTGCCAGACTTTGATCCAGAGTAGGATCCATATTTGGCTGATTGGATCATGGTTAGAGATTTGAATTATTCTGCTTGCACAAATAATACCATAATAGAGTTTAAAGTTGGGTAGCCTTATGCTGCCCTTTTCTGTAGGTAGTATGAGTTTATCATACCTAATTCTTATAGACTTTGGATGCAATACCTAATTCTTTTAGCCTTTGGATGCAATATGAAATTTGAGAGGGCAGACTTCATTTTGTGAAAGAAATGTTTGAGGATATTTAAATTAATGACATTTAATTAGTATATGATTCTAGGTAGAACATTCATTTTTATGATAGCTGCTCTAAATAGGAGGGAAATGTTTATATTCTTCCACCTAAAGATATCCTGTTTAACAATTTCCCATGTATTTTGTAGGTTTGCTTTCAACAGTTCCTTATGTGCATATTTATAGTTAATGCCTAGGTATTTTATTGAGTAATTGACTTTAATTTTACTTACAGGAAAGAAAAATTCATTATGACCATAAGTGTTGATAGGGAATATATAAGATTTCATAGGGTTGATTTCATAGTTTGTTATGGTTGAGAATTTTTCAATTGACTTCAGGATTTTATGTTAGTCAGTGTTTGGAAGTTCAAAATAGATATTAAGGTAATTTGCAAATGCTGTAAATTTTAAATAAGTATTTTGGACATTTGGTATGTGATGAAAAGTTTTTTTGGCTATATAAATCAACAGTGGTTCTACATAAAGATTGAAGAGATAAGGGGAGAGGGGGCATCCTTGTCTGGGCCCATTGGTTATTTTTAAAGGTTTAGATTTTTAATGGGCATGTTGGTGAAGGGAACAGAGGGGATGAGGAAGTGATGGGTAGGTATGGTGTTAAGCAAAGGAATGCAGAAGGACAAATGGTAGTGGATTTTGTGAAATGGATGGACATGGCTGTGATGAATACGTATTTTAACAAGAGGGAGGAGCATAGGGTGACATACAAGAGTGGAGGAAGATGCACACAGGTGGATTATATCTTATGTAGAAGGGCCAGTCTGAAGGAGATTGGAGACTGTAAAGTGGTGGCAGGGGAAAGTGTAGTTAGGCAGCATAGGATGGTGGTTTCTAGGATAACATTGGTGATCAAGAAGAGGAGGATGAGTGTGAGGGCAGCACCAAGGATCAAATGGTGGAAATTGAAAAATGGTTAATTGTGAGGTGATGTTCAGGAAGAGTTAAGACAGGCACTGGGTGGCAGTGAAGAGTTTCCGAATAGCTGGGTTACTACAGCAGAGCTAGTAAGAGAGATGGCTAGAAAGGTGCTTGGTGTGACATCTGGAAAAAGGAAGAAGGACAAGGAGACCTGGTGGTGGACTGAAGAAGTACAGGTGAGTATACAGAGAAAGAGGTTGGCGAAAAAGAAGTGGGATTGTCAGAGAGATGAAGAAAGTAGACACGAGTATAAGGAGATGAGGTGCATGGCAAAGAGAGAGGTGGTGAAGGTGAAGGATAAGGCGTATGATGAGTTGTATAAAAGGTTGGACACTAAGGAGGGAGAAAAGGACCTGTACCAATTGACTAGACAGAGGGACTGAGCTAGTAAAGATGTGCAGCAGGTAAGGATGATAAAGGATAATGAGGGAAACGTAATCACAAGTGAGGAGAGTGTGTTGAGCAGATGGAAAGAGTACTTTGAGGGGCTGATGAATGAAGAGAATGACAGGGAGAGAAGGTTGGATGATGTTCAGATAGTGAATCATGAAGTGCAGTGCATTAGCAAGGAGGAAGTAAGGATAGCTATGAAGAGGATGAAGAACGGAAAAGCTGTTGGTCCAGATGACATACCTGTGAAAGCATGGAGGTGTTTAGGTGAAATGGCAGTGGAGTTTTTAACTAGATTGTTTAATGAAATCTTGGAAAGTGAGAGGATGCCTGTGGAATGGAGAAAACGTGTTTTGGTACTGATTTTTAAGAATAAGGGTGATGTGCAGAGCTGTAGTAACTACAGAGGAATTAAACTGATTAGTCACGGCATGAAGGTATGGGAAACAGTAGTGGAAGCTAGGTTAAGAAGGGAGGTGATGATTAGTGATCAGCAGTATGGTTTCATATCAGGAAAGAGCACTACAGATGAGATGTTTGCTTTGAGAGTGTTGATGGAGAAGTACAGAGAATGTCAGAAGGAGTTGCATTGTGTCTTTGTGGATTTGGAGAAAGCGTATGACAGGGTGCCTAGAGAGGAGTTGTGGTATTGTATGAGGAAGTCGGGAGTGTCAGAGAAGTATGTAAGAGTGGTACAGGATATGTACAAGGACAGTGTGACAGCGGTGAGGTCTGCAGTGGGAGTGATGGATGCGTTTAAGGTGGAAGTGGGATTACATCAAGGTTCAGCTTTGAGCCCTTTCTTATTTATAATGGTGATGGACAGGTTGACAGACGAGATCAGACAGGAGTCCCCATGGACTATGATGTTTGCAGATGACATTGTGATCTGTAGTGAGAGTAGGGAACAGGTGGAGAAGACCCTGGAGAGGTGGATATATGCTCTAGAGAGAAGAGGAATGAAGATCAGCAGGACTAAGACAGAATATGTGTGTGTGAATGAGAGGGAGGATAGAGAAATGGTGTGGATGCAGGGAGTAGAGGTGGTGAAGGTGGATGAGTTTAAATACTTGGGATCAACAGTTCAGAGTAATGGTGAGTGTGGAAGAGAGGTGAAGAAGAGAGTACAGGCAGGATGGAGTGGGTGGAGAAGAGAGTCAGGAGTGATTTGTGACAGACGAGTACCAGTAAGAGTGAAAGGGAAGGTCTACAAGAGGTTAATGAGACCAACTATGTTATATGGGTTGGAGACAGTGGCATTTACAAAACGGCAGGAGTCAGAGCTTGACGTGGCAGAGTTGAAGATGTTAAGATTTGCACTGGGTGTGACGAGGATGGACAGGATTAGGAATAAGTATATTAGAGGGTCAGCTCAGGTTGGAAGGTTTGGAGACAAAGCCAGAGAGGCAAGATTATATTGGTTTGGACATGTGCTGAGGAGGGATGCAGAGTATATTGGGAAAAAGATGCTAAAGAGGAAGCTGCCAGGTAACAGGAAAAGAGGAAAGCCTAAGATAAGGTTTATGGATGTGGTGAGAGAGGACATTCAGGTGGTTGGTGTGACAGAGCAAGATGCAGAGGACACGAAGAAATGGGAACAGTTTATCTGCTGTGGCGACCCCTTACGGGAGCAGCTGAAAGAAGAAGATTTTATTTTGTTCATATATAATATTGTAGATGCATTCTCTTAGATTACCTTGATGATGTTTATAAAATCTTGCAGTATATTAAAGCAAGGCAGACTTTTGAAAAGAAAGTTTAAATCTACCTTTTCAAAGGCATTACTTGCATCTACAGTTAATATGTATCTGGGATGTTTATCATTTGCTAAGAGTTGAATTATTGTGTCACGGGTTAGAGTGTTATCACATACCTGCCTTTATTACATAAAACCTAGTTGTTCATGAGATATAGATGGTAGTACTTTTTGCAATCTGTATGTTAGTATTGAGGTTAATATTTTAATATCAATGTTTATAAGAGCAATAGGTCTATAACTATATGGGTTGGGTTTATCTGAGTTGGGTTTGGGAATCAAGATAGTTTTTGAGTTGTTAATATAAAAGTCTGAGATATCATGGGCAATGACATAGTTGAATACTCCTAGCAAAATAGTTGAAATTTGTAAAATACATTTTTTGTAAAATTCAGCGGTGAAATTGTCTAGTCCAGGCCTGGGCAATAGTAATTTTCAATTTGTCAATAGCTAATCTTATTTCTTCTAATGTGAGGGGTGTCTTAAGAAAGATATGTTGTGTTTCATTTAAAAGTGGAAATTTTAAATCTTTTAAAAATTCCTCATATTGATCTGGGTGGAATTGTTTTTGGGAGCTGTAGATGTTATTATATATCTCTTCAAAAGAGTTTATGATGTCTGAATCAGTAGGAAATATTTTGTTCTTATAATTTATTTCTGATATTCTGGGGGTCCATTTTTAACATTAATTAATCTGGCTAATGCTTTTGAAGGTTTATGGTCCTTTCTGCATATTTATGAAGCAGTTTAAGTTCAGTAAAAGAGTTATTTTGCAAATGTAGAGTATAAAGTTGTTTTTGCAAGTTTAACATACTCTCATCAAGTTCAGTGGAATATTTGTTTTGTAGTTCTTCTTCTACTTCTTTTACTTGTTTTTCCAATTTGAGTTTCTTAATTTCTTGTCTTTTAAAAAATGATGCTTTTGTATGAGTATGCCTCTAATTACCACCTTTGTATCAGCCCATTGTATGTCATAGGGCATATCACTTTTAGTAATGTTGTTTTCTAGTTGAGTGGGGATGTTTATACCTTCTTGTATTACTTTGTTTTTTTGGATTAAATTGGCATTAAGGGTCCAATTAGAATGATTATAACTGGTGTGTTTTGATTTGGAGGTGTTAATTCCAATTAAGATCTTTGAGTGGTCAGATATTGGTCTAGTAGCTACTTTATAATCAATACCTAGCCTTGATAAATATTCAGAGATAAAAAAGAAATTGATTCTTGACTATGTCTTGTGACATGCAGAAAAGTATGTGTATTTAGTAATCCATTTGTCATATTGGTAAAGGGTTTAGGAATCTATTTTTGAAATTATGTATTAATTCTTCTAAGGCTAAGGTAATTCGAGATGACTGTTTGCTATTCTTGTAAGATTTGTCTTTACTGAGGTTAACTAAGACATTCCAGTCTCCACCTATAATGTAGTAATGGTTTGGGAATTGTATTAGTAAATTATAAATTTCACATATAAAAATGTGTTGGTTCAAACATGGACCATAAAGATAAAGAAATAGTATGGGTTTGTTGATTGAGGGGTAAGAGCTAGTGAAGTAGGGCCACCTGCCATTAATATCAGATTTAAAGTCTAGGAATTCTCCCTGAAAGTGTTGTTTTAATTATAATTGCTGTTCCTTTAGATGTTGTGTCGTTTCCAGCTGTTGTCATTTGTTTAACCTAATTTCTGCCTCTGTCCTTTTTCCATTGCTCATTAGTCATATATGTTTCTTGAAGATAGATAATAGTGGATTTTGTCAGGAATATAAGATGAATAAGTAAATTCTTTTTTTTTTTTTTTAATCATGAAGAGCATTAATGTTTCATGAGTCAATTGTAATCATTTTTGTTTAGTCTTATTGGTGTGACATTTTATAATTAATGAGTTAAAAATGTTACGTACAGTAACTAGTAAGAGATCGATCATAATGAATGTGTAAGTTTGTGTGGCATCTGTATCCCGTAATTCTACCTTAATGTTTAGCCACCTATCCCCCTGATCTGGAATAGAAAAATAGGAAGTATTAATGTACTAGTTGTAGCATATCTTTCTTTGAGAAATTTTACTATGTAGCAGAGGGATATGAAATAACAACACTATATTATTCCAAGTATCAACAGTCATTTTATAACACACATACATTTTTGATATTCCTGTAAGAAAGATATTTAAGCAAAGTTAGATCTAGCCATTAAACATTCAATTATTTAAGTTTTCAGGCAGTAGTTATTTAAACTGGGTAATCTAACAGTAAAACATGAAAATAATAATAAACCATTATTAATTATAAAGCGTTCAGCAAATCAATTGCAAAATTGCTTCAAAGCTATAAAAATACACACATCAATACCAATAAAAACTCATCATCAACAATCTTAGTATCAGTTGTTAGTACAGCAATAAGATATTATATGCGTTTAGATTTGGATTTTAAGACAGTAAGGGTGTAAGCAGTTCTTATTAGAAGGGTTAACTATTTTTAATGAACAATACCCTTACTGATGGTATTTATATAGATTGATTATTGCAAGGTATGCAGTAGTTGTCTATGACCTCGTAGCTGCACTGTAGGATCTATTAACAAAGTTTAAAGGTAGGGATATCTTTCTTTTCTTTGAAGTTGGGCTCCTCTATGCTAGGTAAATTTTTTATATAATAGGAAACATACCTGTTTGATTCAGAGAAGCAATTTAATCAAACAAACTGGTTATAGCACTTAATACAGCATTATTAACAAAATTCCATCCACAATGAAACAAAAGATCATCTTTAGCAAGAGGATATTGCAAGTTTAGTTATAATAACAGCATTTCTGAAGTAACGATTAACTAAATGCATTGATTAATATGCTTTCAAATGCTACTGTTCCCTATGTTTTTGTGAGTTATGCAGCAGTTACATACAATCATATGTCAAGATAGTCAAATCTGACCACAGATTTAAAAGACAGGCGATACCAATTTTAATTCACTGTTTAGCTTCCATTTTCCAGACGAAATATCATGTATATGATCACATTTAAGGCTTTTATTAATTTATTTAAGTCACTTGAGTAGTTTAACTGGTCATATTGTATGTAGAAGGAGTAAACACAGTTTGCATGGTACCTATTACAAGAACAGCATCAGTTCCACTGGTAGATGTCATTTGCATAAGCTACTAATTCAAAAATAGAGTTTAAATTGTCTAAATACTCTGTTGAGGCTTTAGAGGATGTCAGAAAATCAATCTTTCCCATTCATATTGCAAAAAAGACTTTGAAGAAGTTTTTTTTTTTTAAGACTGTGTCTCGTCAAGTGGCAGAACCAGAAGTAAATACTTTATTTTCCTCTTCATCTGGTGGTTGCACAAACTCAGTAAGAGAAAAAAAAAACGCATGTAATTCCGCTGAGATGGACACTTCCTGGGACTTCCAGAGTCATTGAAACTCCGCAACAGCAAGGGGAAAGAGGCATTTTAATTTTAGAAAGGCAGATGTAGTTAATGTAAATTTTTAAGATTTCAAGGATTTTTTATGTGATAGTTTTTGCCAGAGCTGAAGTAGAAATCACCACATGTTGTGTTGATCTTCATTTATTCAGTACCTCATTAAATTCTCTTAGAAATGCAGACTTGGCTTATTCAAGAGTAGAGACTCTATTTATTATCATTATGCTGGAAGATCAGTAGAGCAGGATGTTTCATTTGGAAGTGTATTTTTTGTTGACTAAATAAGAGCAGAAGTGTGATAGAGATTGTCTTTTGTCTTTGCTGTTTTATTTGTAGCGGGAGATCTTGTGCTATTGAGATTTTATGTCCTTTCCAGATAATATATATAGTTTTTGTTTGTTTAGCTGCTACAGTAATTGTTTGAACATGGGAAGCATTTAGGATTCTAACGTATATTTGTAGTGGTGTATCAATAACTTGTGTTTTGCGAAGGGAGCGATGTGCTCTTTCTGTAATGATTTCTCAGGTGACATCTTTGTGTTGGGGTTGATCAAATTTTTCAGAGACACCCAAAATTAAAATGTTATTTTTCCAGCTTCTAGCCTCAAGATCTATTATTTTCTTCTGGATTTTATTCACGGTGACAGTGTTTGCTTTCAGGTTCTTGTGGAGTTCTTCAATCTTTGCTTCGTTATCCAGTATTTTAGCCTCATTTTGTTCCAGACGCAGTACAATTTGGTGCAAATTATTGCCAAATGAGGCAAATTTAGATGAGAAGTTTTGAATTTCAGATTGTAAAGTATGAAGGGATAACTTCAAGTCCTCTAGGATGTATGGCAGTTCCTGTTTACATCTTAAGGCCAGTTTTGTAATCTCTTATTGTGACTTAATAGTTTTCTGCCTCTTAGAAGTAATATCCTTTTCAGGAGAGGCAATTTGAGATAATTTTGTTTTGGATGTTTGTACAGCTATTTGCTCTGTTTGATTTGACATTTTGTGATGTAGTTGCTTTCTTTTCTTTCCAGCTTAGATCGTGATAGCAATGGAGGGCCAGGAACATGAGGCTGAAGTCACCTGTATCAGGTAAGATTATTTTAGTGTCAATGTATAAGTAATAGTTATTAAATATCACAACTGAACAATAAATGCCAGATTTTAGTCCGCTATTTTTGATTTTAAGCTGTTTTTACTGAATGATGTTCGTTTAAATGGGTAGATATTTTATTTGGTATTAGGAGCAGCACTAAGTACGTGGTTATCGACCGGAGACCATCTTGGAATGGAATACAGGGAGTGTGTTGTTCTAGCCACTTTGTTCTATTTAGGTCTGGCATTGACTCAGTCTGTGATTTTGGCAAGAGCTATACATTCACCATTTCTAATAAGTCTGTGCTTGGTCTTACGTATTACAGAACATGCTATAAAACACTTCCAGTACTCTGCTTAGTGGACTTAATAGATGTTCATTTTAACCTGCAGGAATAGGGCAGCTGATTTTATGTAGTTCAAGCATTATTCTCTACAGTATACTAAACTTTATTAGCTACTATACTTCACTGGAATGTAATAGCCTATGAAATATCTATTTTGTGTGTGTGTGTGTGTGTGTGTGTGTGTGTGTGTGTGTGTGTGTGTGTGTGTGTGTGTGTGTGTGATACCTGTCTAACACTGGGAGTCTGCATTTCTTAAATGTAGGCATTAGTTTACAGACTAGAATGTGGTGTAATGTATTTTTAGGCCCTGTCAGTGTCTGAGAGTAGACCCATGGTGGAGGTATAAATTTTGACTATCAATTTTATTTATTCTTGTCCAAATGAACTTCAGCTTTATTTTGCCAAGCTTTGCAAGTAGGTAGCTTTTTTTTCCTTTCTTTTTTTTTTTGCTTTCATAGCTAGCAATAATATGCTTTTTGTTTGCATAACAATACATTTGAAAGGAACAGATTGTTGTATGGCTTAGAAGCTATACTATCACTGCTGATGTCTAAGGACACTGATTTACAGTTATTAAAAAATACACACACATATATATATATATATATATATATATATATATATATATACACACATAGATGATATAGATATAGATATACATACATATATAGATATAGCTATATATATATATATATATATATATATATATATATATATATATATACATATAAACAAAAATAGTCCCAACAGGAAGGCAGTAGTCCACTGTTGATACACTTTGAAATAAACCTAATACAGCCACTTCATAAAAATACTGGTTTATTAAAATAAAAAGAGAAAAAACGTTTGCGCTTTCACGGAAAATCAACCGCTTCATCAGACGTATTACATTCAAAAAACCACCATGCTTTATACTAAATGATTGCATCAAACAATTAATCTAACTGGTTGGTTTAAAGAGATACCAGCAGTTAATAGTAGAAACACACCATTCAATGCGCTTATATTTAAAATGAATACAAAATCTATAGTGTGCAATTCTCTAAAAATATATATATATAACGACCTAACTATACTATTCATAAATTTATCTAAAAAATCAGATAATACAATTCCTTTCTGATAAAATATAACATAGAAAATTACTATCTCAGGGACCTAACATTTAATATAAAAGAAGGTTTTTTAAGAAGAGGGTATGCAGAACAGGACATAAACAGGGTGTATACATAAGTGAGTAGATGTAGAAATGATAGTGCAAGACCGTACTATTCTTCTAGAAATAATACAAACAGGGCAAACAATGAGAAAAAAACTCCTGATATAAACCTTATTTTGCCCTATGACAATAACGTCAAGAGGATACAGAATGCTATAGACAAGAACTGGCATATATTACTGGTGGATGAAAAAACTAGAAACATGTTAAATAGTCAGCCGAGATATATATTTAAAAATAGAAATTTGAAACAACAGCTATGCTACCGATATATGACAGGTAATGCAGGTGGAGAATTAAATCCCACCATATTGCAAGGCACTAAGAAATGTGGTAATTGTGCCCAATGCGCATACATTGATGAATCCAGATTTTATAAACATCCTGACACTGGTCACCTATGGGAGCTGAGAAACAGTGGTTCATGTGCAACCAGGAACATTGTTTATGTTGCCCACTGTAAGGTTTGTTTTTGCTTTTATGTGGGCTAAACGAACCGAACACTGAGGGAACGTATTAGGGACCATATCTATTGTATAAACAGGAAAGAGGGATATAATGCTATAGCTAAACATGTCCTGACCGAAGGAACTGATCATGTGTTCCTATTTCAAATTTTGCATATACAATATGCTAATATACGTATGGGTAATATTATCAATGATATAGAAAGTATAGAGCTGAAATGGATACTTAGGTTGGGAGCATATAGGGGGCGTGGGCTGAATGAGGCTGTATCACTCAAGCCCATATTAAAAGCTAGGTCCCTGAGATAGTAATTTTCTATGTTATATTTTATCAGAAAGGAATTATATTATCTGATTTTTTAGATAAATTTATGAATAGTATAGTTAGGTCGTTATATATATATATTTTTAGAGAATTGCACACTATAGATTTTGTATTAATTTTATATATAAGCGCTTTGAATGGTGTGTTTCTACTATTAACTGCTGGTATCTCTTTAAACCAACCAGTCAGATTAATTGTTTGATGCAATAATTTAGTATAAAGCATGGTGGATTTTTGAATGTAATACGTCTGATGAAGCGGTTGATTTTCCGTGAAAGTGCTAACTTTTTTTCTCTTTTTATTTTAATAAACCAGTATTTTTATGAAGTGGATGTATTAGAGTTTATTTCAAAGTGTATCAAGAGTTGACTACTGCCTTCCTGCTGGGACTATTTTCATTATCTATTTGGGCCATTGGTATTTTTGTTTTTCATAGATATATATATATATATATATATATATATATATATATATATATTAAACAAATGGTCTGGCATAATAAATGTAAAATTCTCTGAAAATATAATGCTGTTTCCAGTAGTCAGACATTACAAAATCTGGTATTTCAAGTCTTTCCCCAATAAAACTTTTTAAAAAAGCCATGTTCTTGTGTATTAATGCTTAATCGTCATGCAAGAAGAATAGTGGCAGGCATGTAATGTTACAAGAATACAGAGTAATGAGTAGCCGCAAAGATTCATAGGTGATTACTAGGCTAATGACCGTGAAGCTTTTTTTTTTAACTGTTGCCTTACCCCCACCTTTCTTATATTTTGTGGAGATCTGGAGGCAATGCTGCCAAAAACATTACTTTACTTTACACCCCAAGTGTAATGTTTTAAGGGGATATGATTGGTAGATGCTAAATAGTCTTTATACCATTGTCAACATTCAGAAATGAATGCCAGTGTTATATTTGGGATCAAGATTGAAATAATTTAGCACTCTGTGAGTAGTTTAAACTGTGGCAAGCAGTTTTCTACAGCTTACAAATAAAATAATTGCATTTTCATTGTAAAAAGAAAAAGCTGAGGGTATGCCATATCAATGAATGACTCGGGATGATGGAAACAATTGCTACAGCTCTCTGTTAATATGATTCATTTTTAAATATCCCCTAATGAGATTAACAATACAAGTTATATTTTCATAACCACTGCTTTCAGTTGTTTTCAGTTGCTTATACAACTTCCTTGGACATATTGGACATATTAGAAAACTGATTACATAGATATCACCAGCACTTGCTTTTGCTTATCATTGTGCATGTCTTTAATGCATACATTTACTAACTAATGCTGAGAAATAGACAAACACGCACACACACACACACACACACACACACACACACACACACACACACACACACACACGTGCATGCACGTGCACACACACACACACACACACACACACACACACACACAAAAAAACCTGTGCATGCGCATACACACATACACACGCATGTACTCAATGTGGTACATCTAGTTTAAATTGTAGTGTTTGGAATAGTGTCTTGTATAATTTTATAGAGCACTGACTGGCTTATATTTATCTGTAAAAGGATTTGGTAATACCTTAAAAGCATTACAATGCCAAATTTTGTATTGTGGCAGTGTGGATGTGTGACTGGGACTGATTTGCATCTTTTAGGTCTTCTTCTTCTGCCTTGACATGACATTCATCTGTAGTTGTAGCTAGTAGAAAAACTAACTATTGCATATAGAAGTCTATTTCTGGCCATCAAACTCCCTTGTTATGCTCCTATTAGTTAAAATTCTGAGACATGAGCTACTGATAGCCTGAGGTGTGAAAACTAGAACTGGAATGTGGAAGAAATGTGAATGCTTAATGCATAAGTATGTAATAAGGTATTTGAGGAGTGGTACTGCATGGTGCATAAATGAGGATATTGCAAGGCATGAGCCAGAAGGGTAAATAACTTACAGTCCCTAAGCATGCAGTAATAACTGTACCATGCACACCTCCAACTGCTTTATTGCTCTTATAAAATAGTATATGTATGTATAAATATAAGAAATATCTATGGCTTTACTATAACATTGAACTACAAAATATCAAGACCATAACGTTGAAAGTACAGAACACTGAAAAGTTAGAACATCAAAATCACATAACACTGAAAATTGAAATCATCAAGTCGTATATAATTGAAAGTGTTAAATGCTTATGGTTTAAAATGTTAATTTTGTGGTATCACTTTAAGAAGTTGTAGTTTGTAGTAAACAAACATAGTGGATAGTATGCTTTGTGGTATAGGTTGCCAGGTTATATAGTAAAAGGTTATTAGATAACAGTTAAGCATTGTTGTTTTTGAGTGATGGATTTATTAGTTTGAAAATAAATTGTGTTAGTTTTGTGGAAAGTGACGAGATAAGTGAGTAGGGGAGAAGGATTTTATTTTGGCACTACATACATGTTTTCAGGAAAATAGCAGTACGTGTTTGATATATTATTTGGGCATTCCATATGGAAATCATAATATAGTGGGGATTGGGAAAGTTACCTTTTCTCCAGTGTAGTGCGGTCTCGGAGTTGGTACACTTCATTTGTGGGGAGTAGGGGGGTGCAGCCTCCCACATGAGGGGTGCAGGGGGGCTTGTTCCCCTTCTGTCATGATGAAACAAGTGTGTTTGTAGGTTTACTTATGTTTGAGGTGGAGGGGGTATTACTAATGTGTGCATTGTAACATTCAACTTTATGGGATGCAATGATTTAAATTTTCACTCTTCTGTGTTTTCGACATTATGGTCTCGATGTTTTGTGGTTCGACATTATAGTAATTCCGTATTTTGAAGTATATCCAGATAGATAGATAGATAGATAGAGAGAGAAAGATATATCATTTTAATTTTTCATTTGGAAGTTTATGTATGGTAATAATATGTTTTGTAATGTGCTTTAATTGTGAAATATTTCCTCTTCCCTAACTAATTAATAACATGAAGGTTTATAGGTTTTTTGGTATGAAATGTTCAGGGTAGTCATTCAAGGGTCTCTTCCATCAAGCTGTTATATGCTTTTGCACAGTCCAATTTTTAAACAGGTGTTCTCAGAATATAATAGCTAAATTGATTTCTGGCAGGTGAATGAGTCTTGATGAGGAGACTAACATATCAGCAGCACAGTGCTTCATAAACATATATATTGCTTTCTAGGTAATACAACCTCAAAAAAAAATGTTCACAAGAGTAATCACTTTCATGGCAAATTCCAAGAACTGAAGGATACATATTTGTAATCAATACAGGTACATCCATTTTTTTCTAAGTTGATTTAGTTCCCGATATGCTTGCTGCAACCTAAAAATAATTACAAGGGTGATCACGTTGGTGGGAACTACTGTCAGCCACCAAAAACGGTAAAAAAAATAGGTAAGTAGTAACAGTCCACACACCTGATCACTTTTAAGTTGGTTTAACTAATAGAATACCATGGCCTTTTCTGTGTGTGGGGAGGAGGTGTTTTATTTTAATATGTATTTGTATTCCTGCAGAGTTTTGCTTTTGTGTACTGTATCTTCAGATTTAACTATTAGGACAAACTGTGCCTAGCAGATTATGTAATCGGACTCCTGGGTTGAGTTGTTGCTTTCTTTTGCAGTGGTGACTGGATCGATGCCATGTTACTTACTTGCTGCCCTTTCTTACACTGCTTCATATTCTCATTGTGGAGTTTATGTTTTCACTTTTCTTTTCTTTTTAAGAGATGAATTATTAGCTTATTGATTGCAGTTAGCTAGCCCTGATTAAGTTATTGTACACTTCTAATTTGTTTAATTTTTTAAAACCTCCTTATACAACCGGAGATACTACTCACAAGCCATACCAACTCCCACTGCCCCTAGAAATAAACTCCACAGCACTGCAAATGCATTCTTCTCTCAGGCACCTACTCTTTGAAAACTATTACTCTGATTTCAGAATACTTCACAAAAAAGTACTTCTTTATTCATGCCAGATGCTCCTGCTTCAACATGTGACATATCACATAACACACTATCCCTATTTCCATCCCATGTAATTTCTCCTCCCAGAATTACTGAATGATGGCACACTTTAGAGTCTGCTACACATACATACACATATATATATATGTATATATATATATATATATATATATATATATATATATATATATATATATATATATATAGTACATTTCACTGTGCTTGTTCAGTAGAATGAACATATTCAGTTTTTCTATGTAATTAAACCAAACTGCTCTGTTGCTGCTTACATTTCTGCTTGTTTACTAGAATATACATGTACAGTTTTTCTATGTAACTAGTCTGAACTATTCTGTCATTGCTTGTATTTCTGCATTTTCTTGTGAAATGTTTTGTATTTCAATAAGGCTAAGCCTGACATTGGTCAATATTAATCAGTGAACCACCCTCATAAGCAAATACTTATATATATATATATATATATATATATATATATATATATATATATATATATATATATATAATAAGTATAACCTTCCATCAAAACAGAAAGTCAAGTTTTTCAATGTAAATAGTCTGAAATATTCTGTCATTGCTTATATTTCTGCATTTTTTTGTGAAATGTTTTGTATTTCAATCGGGCTAAGCCTGACATTGGTCAGTATTAATCAGAGAACCACCCTCATAAGCAAATATTAAAAAAAATATATATATATATATATATATATATATATATATATATATATATATGTATAACTTTCCATCAAAACAGAAAGTCATTGACTTCTGGAAGAGCTGGTACAGCTGATTGAATATCAGCTGATCAAAATTTACTGGCTTTGCCAGTAAAAGACCGAGGTACAGTAGGAATCAGGAAATTTGCCCTTTACCTCACTGCAGTGTGATTTTGGAGTTACTCTATATAATTTGCATGGGGTGTTGAGGGAGCAGCCCCCTGTAAAAAATGGGGGTTGATCATTTGTAGATTGTTGTTTTGGTTTTCGACAAAGAGGTTTTAATCATTGTAGATCAAGTAATCGTCATTTCAATGGAAGGTTATGATTCCAAAGATAAATATATATATATATATATATATATATATATATATATATATATATATATATATACACACATCTTTAGTATTTTTATTATTGTAAGTTGCACATAGTTTGTGCCACAGTCCTGATTTCTGTTGTCTTTATTGAATTAAAATTTTCCTAAACTTTTCTGTTCAACTATTTTCCCTACTAAATGATTTGTCAGGATGGTGGCAGTGAGATGGATTTTGAAGTCTTTGAGGGGAATAGAGATTTATGAGTGAAGGTGAGTTCCAGAAGGCCTGCAGTAGCTTTTCCCTATGTATAGCACAAATTCGATTCACAGGTAGCTAGTAATTTGATTGGTCAGTTTTCCTTGCCCATTTTATAAAATTCTATACTGTTGATTACCAATGACTGATGATGTATGTTCCGCACTGTAATTCAGAACTGCCTTTCAAGAAATAGTCTTGTCTGACTGTGCAGTGCTTTCTCAAACTGTATAGTCTAACAATGTGCTGCCTGCTTTATTAAAGTTAACAGCTACTTTTTAGTTAACCAGTCTCTACTTTGTTATTTTCTGAGTTCAAAGTCTACAAAGTATGAGCGATTACCGTTTCTCATGGAGTACTCTATCATAATAGGAAGAATGGAATTAAATAAACACAAAATAAGCAATATTTAGATTGCCCAATAAAAACAGCTAACATGATTAATCCAACAAAAGAGTACAAAATCAGAAAGTCGAAGACAATGGCTGACATGTTTTCCATTTGGAAGTCTGTCTTTCTTCATGTTAGACAAAATCGAAACCAGTGGTTGCAGAACTGCACATCTAAATATTTTTTTAATCAAGCAATGAAGGAAATGCGAACAATCAAATATGAAAAAAATCTTACAAACAAGCATGTCCTTCAGCCAAGGTTTTAATGATACAGAGACATTCAGCCCGACTTCATTGTTTATATCTAATTCTATTTGTCACCAAGTTTCTCTTTTCACTAACTTATCTATAATGTTCCAAAATTGGTGAGAAACATTCATTTTTTCCAAAACCTGAAATATGAAGCAAACATTGCATGGCACTCCAGAGTACTGTTTAAACAACAGATTGTTACCATTTTTATTCTTGATATCACACACACACGTGTGAATGTACATCATTAAAACTCCTATGTTTTCCCTGTGCAATAATTACACCAAAAGGAAAATACAGATATATAAAGTGCATCATTCTCACTGTAGTCACAATTATCACGCTCAAAATATTTTTGCAAGAAGAATACAAATTGCAGTAATTTAATCTGTCACACATCTATTAATGATAATTTTATTGAAATTAATTGATTTAGAAGTTCTTCAAAATTTCTTTGCCTTATTAATGAAAATCTAGAAATATGACTTGCTACCTTTGGCCATTTTGTACAACTGTATAGTCCTTATTTTCATCCAAAACATATACTACAACTCTACACAATTCACAAAACCTGGGCAAATGTGTAATGTGAAGGAAATGCTCCGTTGAGTTCCTGGAACAGTCCAGGTGTAGAGCAACATGTATAAATGAATATGTCTGGCACTATATATATTTATATTATTCACATTTCAGAAACACTGGAGTACAACCAAGGGAACTCATAAATACATGTAAGAGTAACTGCAGACCAATGGCAGACACAAAGATACAAATTGTGTTCAACCCTATAAAGCTGATGTGTTGCAGAGCAGGGACTGTCTGAACAACATCAGAATAGATGACATAAATAGTCTGAATTATTGAAAAAATGCTTGGCATTGGCAGTTGGATAGCCCCACACAGTACAGAAAATTCACGTAGCATGTTGCAAACAAGCTCAGCTCTTCATCCATAGGGATGATAATATACCCAATGATAATGAACAACAAAGCAGATCATCTTTTCAACATATATGCAAAGATTGTTAGCATTGCCATCATTGCCAAAGAGCCTAAACTGTTTGGGGATTATGGCAGGACATGCCTGTGGTAGGATCACTGACTGTGACACCACAATCAAGTAAAGTCCTGAGATATGCTTATAGCTGTCATAGAGCTGTAACCCAATAAAGTGGTTTTACAGCTTCAGACATCTACTGTTCCTACAATACAGAGAATGCTTTAGTCTATTACTGCCACATCTTTATATGTATTGCAATTTTGACCACTCCCTAATGCGCATGCAGTACTTTGTCAGTCTCTATTCTTGGGCAGTGGAGATGCTCCACATCGTTTGTTTAAATACATATTGAAAAACTCATTCTCATCTAGCTGGTCAGTTTTATCTTGTTCAATTTTTTTTTCAGTAAATTCACTTATACATAACCAAATCCTGAATTGTTGCTGTTGTTTTATGCCCTCAAATGAGTTTCTGAACACATATAAACATTGGCCCTCTGTATTCGAATTTTTACATATGATGGGTATCAATGATTATAATGGAAAATATTTTTGAAAGCTACCAACTTTCTATAGCAATGTGACCAGAACTAATCAACATTCTTAAAAATATTTAACATCCAAAAAATTCACTGTAATAAACTGTCAACTGTTTCCCATTCTTAGGGTTAGTAACATTTTAAGCAACCTAGTAACTTTATTCCATTTGCCATCATCTCCATGCCCCAAAATAAACTTTTCTGTATGCAAAAAATTAAATCCCCTACAAATTGATGGATGTTTTCCTTTACACTGCTCAAAGTCGCATCTTCATATCATGCTTTTTTAAAGTTTGTTCAGCTTACCTGGAGGTTAGCCAACTCTGGAGCTTCTTCAGAGTCAGATTGCCATATGTTAAAAGATTCAGCCTCCTTTCCTACTAGCACAAGCACTGGAGTGTCAGTGCTTAACTCTTCTACAATAGACAGCTTACCTCAGTATTCTTTAGTAACAGCTACTATCTCTGGCATATTCATTTACTCTTACTTCTTCCCTTTGGGAACTGTAGGAATAGAACCATCTCTTTTATTTTCTTTACAGACCCTGTATTTGGGCTCAACAGGAATATCATTAGGGTTCTACTGAAGGTCATCTTGTATTTCAGTATGCAATACCCTCTACATGTCCTTTTCTTCTTTATGCTGCTCTATTTTATACTCACTGCATACCACCCTCTCAATGTATGTTTCTTCTCTAAAGGGGTTATCTTGAATTTCACTTTTTTTCCTTATCGACAAATATTTGTTGCCTGGAGCTCTCCCTTATCTGAGGCTTCTGTCTTATATTGATAGAAATAGATTTAGAACTCTGGCAAGGTACTGTTTCCTCTTTCTCTTCAACTAACTTATCGACAAATATATTTTGCCTGGAGCTCTCCCTTATCTGAGGCTTCTGTCTTATATTGATAGAAATGGATTTAGAACTCTGGCAAGGTACTGTTTCCTCTTTCTCTTCAACTAACAAAACTAGACTTTCCACTGTGGGATTCCTTGAAACCTCTTGCATTAGAGGTAAAATGGGATATATGCAAATGACTCCTTGGCATCAGGTGTTTCAGGTATATGCAGCTCTGAATGCACACAACTTTTTTTCTTTTTAAGTCTGTAATGGGCAAATTCAGGCTAATAAAGCCAAACTGCACTAGCTGTGGACATGCGTGTTTCAGCCTTCTTATGGCCTCATCAGCACAGTATAAGTGGAATGTTTGACATTTGGAAACACAGGGTTGTTGTACCCGACTAATATCCATAACCATTTGGGTGACTGCAAAATATCCCAACTAACAAAAACAATAAGTACCAAAGTCACACAGAAAAACAATCAATAAAAAACAAAGGAAAATTCTAGCCAAGCTAGACTTTCCACTGCGTGATTCCTTGAAACCTCTTGCATTAGAGGTAACATGGGATATATGCAAATAACCCCTTAAGGATATCAGGTATTTCAGCTATATGGCAGTCCTGAATGTCCATGACTTTTTTCCTTTTTAAGTCTGTTATGGACAAATTCAGGCCAATAAAGCCAAACCCTGTTACCTCTAATGCAAGAGGTTTCATGGAATCACACAGTGCAAAGTCTAGATTGGCTAGATTTTTTAGTTAATACTGATTGTTTTTTCTGTGTGACCTTGGTACTCATTCCCTCAGATTCACTATCCTTCCATGCAGGACTAGCTTAGTCCTGCATGGAAGCGAACGTTTAGGAGCAGGATGGCAGTGCTCCATGCATATTAATGAAGGCGTGCTGCCTGAGCTTCTAAACATACATGGAGCATGTATGAGTGCAGGGGGCGTGTCTGAGAGCAGAGCTCTTAGAATATACATGCCCCTGCAATGAAGAGCAGCAGAGTATTAATAAAAGAATGAGCGAGACTGCTCATAGGTGTTTGCAGACCCCCAGCAACATCCCCCCACGTTTACAAGAGCAATAATTAAAACATCAAACATAAAGATGTTTTTTTTTTTTTTTTTTTATGAAACAGATTAAATTTAACCATAGGTGCATGGGTTTGCCCATCGCTTAGCTACGGTTAATGCAGCTTAAATGACACAAAAGGATAAAAATCAACATATATGAAAATGAAGCAGTCCAGCAATAGTGTAGTGGGCAGAGCATTCGCCTTACAAACAGTCATTCCCAGTTCGAGTCCCACTCCAATACATTCCATTTTTCATGTCAAATCACTTTATGACCAATATTTTTAGTTGCAAAACCTACTAAATAACATATATTTATGAAATGGAGTACTGCATTAAATGCAGATGTGAGGTGTCATTGTCATAATGTTGCAAAGTCCACAGATAATCACAGGTGCCTCATACAGTATATGTACACAGGAATCAGGGATACAAATGGAAGTTAAAATGTGTAATGAATGATAATGCCATACAGTTTCCAAATCCACCACCTTCCCAAGAACCATTAGACATTACTGTCTAAATTAGTGCGGTGGTAAGCGGGAGTAAGCACTAGTAAGCAAGTGTAAGCATTATTAAGCAGTAGTAAGTGGGAGTAAGCATATTTAAGCAGTAGTAAATGAGTTTAAGCCCTTTTGCGTGGGGGTAAGCAATGCGCACACAGGTTAAGCAATACTGAAGCTAACTGTCTGCAAGCATATTTAATTGGAGGTTAGCATTGCTTACCTTTGTGCAAACCCGTGCAAACCCGCTTACAATTCCTTAAACATGCCTTACTCACTCTGTATGCAACAGCCGCTGTCCTGGCCAGAAACTAATTAAATAGCCTTGGCAGGTTTTGAACCCAGGACCCTCACACTATTAACACAACAGTCAACCACTACCCCATCACAGCAATACATAAGAGTGAGGTATCACCAAACAGATCTTCACTATAGGAAAATCAAACTGAACTTGTGAAAGGAATCTATATACAGCTTTATGTTGTATAACCTACTACATAACATAAATATGTGAACTGGAGTACTGCATTAAGCCCAGATGTGAGATGTCATTGTAATAAAGTGTTGAAATCCCCTAATAAACATATGGACCCCTTACAGTATACGTACACATGAATCATGGATACCAAACACATATTTAACATGTAATGAATAATAAATCAATGCCAAAAAGAAAATATAATGCAACTTTAATATTAAGCAATGCTAAGCATTGCACAGCCCAGCTTAGTAAGTGTAAGCAAAGTGTAGGCCAGCTAACTCAGTCTGCCCATTGGTATACCCCTTTAAGCAGTGCCAACCTTAGGTAAGCAAGTTTGCTCATAGCTTAGCCTTTTCAAAACCATCCAATCATGGCAAAGTGTGGGAAATTGGCCCTGTTTAAACCCAAAAGGCTGGAATACATCTCATAACTAGTTGTAGCTTCCCCTTGCAGGCAATATGTCTGGAATGGGAGAGGGTGTGTGCTATCGGGCACAGCGCTGGGGCATCTAGGAGTCCAGAGTCATGGCAGGACTCCTTGTGAAAGACCATGACCAGAGACTGCTGCAGGGCAAGTACCAGGGTTCCCAATATAAAGCGAAGCCTGGGACCATCTCACCCGTGACCTCACCAGTGCCACTGGCATACCCTGAACTGGTGAGCAGGTCGGCATCCCTTTGCCAACCTGAAGCAGTGAAAGGGGGATCTCTTGGATCAGTGGCTCCAAGAGGCGAGGAGTACAGGGGAGGTCCCAGCCATGTGCAAGTATCAGTCCACTAGCTGTTTAATAATTGCCAGCTCATGTATATTATGGATAGGTATGGCTAAATATTCCTCTTATGTCCTTCACAGCGGCAAGTGAGCGGGCTACGAACCAGGAGGCCCATGGATGTCACTTGGCGTGGTTGTGACGTGAGGCAGGTTAGTAATACTCTCGCATGTTATGTCATAGGAAATAAATCTAAAAGCAGTAGTAAGTTAATTGCCTGTATAAAACCTGTATTGTTTAAGGCATGTACTGCATACACCAGTGAATATGGCAGGAAAAGTCTCATATAGGTTGCATGTAAATAAAATCATAATAGTCTGACAATAAAGGTCTAACTGCTAGACTGCATGTGTTTACTCTGGTATCATATGGTAATTTAGATTTGCAATCACTTAATAGTACTGTTGTATTAAGCACTGTTACCCACACTGTGCAACATAAATAAAATGTGTAGGAATGTCTGTATATGACTGGTGTAATCCCAAGAGGCCATATAGTACAACTGAGAGAGACATAGACAAAAAACAGTGAAAAGACAGATGAAATCCAAATAGCACACTCAACTGAGATGTTAACTGTTGTAGTTTTAGCACATACAGCCATGGTTCGAATCCTGGGAGTGGTAGTAGGCTGCATACAGAATCATACCCCACAACTGTACATATATGTCCAGAATGTCCAGTAAATCAGTCCATATCTGCTGCCTGTCACCCTGTCCCCCTGGGAAATCAGTGGAATGATCCCAGATTTTAGGCAGCAAACAAGAAATACAACTGATTGTCACACATCTATAAGAACAAACCTGTCACTCTAGTAGCGCCCCAAAATGTTATGAGAGTAATAAGCCAAGTATGTCCCATCTACACCCCCATGTTGTCAAGCTGTGACCAGAGTGAGTACCTTAACAGAGTGAGATGTATGTGCATAATACTAATGTGGAATCTGGTAATTTGTGTGGCAACATTCAGGTAGTGCTAACAAACATTGCTCCCACAGGTTTGTCAGATACAAACACTGTGCCTAGAAATATAAGAATGATACCCTGTACTCGCACTGTTTACTCCGGTATTGTATGGCATTGTGAGTGTTGCAGTTGCTCTGAATAATAAGGCATCACTCATCACTGTCACTCACACTGTACTACATAATATAACTGTCTAGGAAATCCTGTATAATAGTGTTGTTATTTACTAAAGGTTTAAGAGGGCAATAGCCGAAATATGTCCCGGTTCATCTGCATGTGGTCAAGACATGCCTAGATTCTGTGCAAAAAGAGATAGACAGGTATGGGCATAACATCAACCTGGAATCGGGGAGTATATGTAGAAACAGTTAGTGTTAACAAACAATTCCTCCACAGGTATACCAGGTACGAGATGTATACTGCAGGTAAAACCAGTTCATGTATATAGTTGTCGACAGCCATACCACTGTCCAAAGTAAGGCAATAGGGTAGTGTGCTAATACTTGTAAGGTACAGATAACAGCACTAACTAGGAAAGTAATGTAAACTACATATACTAGTTGTTAATTGACATCTTTCTCTTCCCCCCACTATATCTGCAACAATAAGCTAAATACCCATTTCAGTTGGTGTGTGATGACTTAACTGTAATGCTGCAGCATATGTCCTATTGTTCGATAATTATTTAAATCTGTTTCTATGCATGTGCTATGTTGAAATACTCCCACATTGGTGGCATGGTGCCATCAATGTACCTGCATGCTGTTGTAATTACCATTGTGGTCCCATATATGGATGTGTTCTGTTTGCTATGCAACTGTTCCATATCTGGTGTCTGGGTTAATGAGAATATCTATGCATGCTGTTATACCTAATCTTGGAATGTGTTGACTATTAATAACTCACACATGTTAATAAAACATAAACATCATAGCACGTATGGGAACGTGGGTCCCAGTGGACCCACCTGTCCCACCTCAGCTGGCCATGGCACCAGGCACCAGCACATCTGAGGCCCAACCTGAGACCACCTTGTCCATTGGTCCTGCACCACCTCAGGGGATGGGGTTCACCCCCCCCGGGAGCGAGCAGGGACAGGAACCTGTCACCTGTCACCATGTCCAGGTTGTGCATAGTGAGCTCAACTGGGAGTTTGGATATCTGCTACACCAGTTTGAGGGCCATGTGTCATGACTAGAGGGTTGGGCTGGCTTTCTGAATCAGCCCCCAGCACAGCCACCTTCCGGGCTGTGAAAGTGCAGTGGAGACTACCCATGGGTGGGGACCTCAAGCCCACTGTTTCCACTAGGGGGCTCATGGGCTTCTGCTTTCCCAACACCCCCTCCCCATCAAGGTATTTACCCTCAACATGTGTCATAAATCACCCCTGTATGCATCTTGTTTGTCTTGTCTGTTAACCTACCCAACCTACCTCTCCAAATATACATATTATCCCTCTCCAACATCCCACTCTCACCTGAAAAAAAAGGGCAATTTGTTCCCAAAAAAAAATCTCGCCCCATATATACCTGTCCATTTCAGACATGTGTCCACTGGACAAGTGTAATCTGGTCTAATTGGCTTCACAACATATTATTGTTGTCCTCACCCCTCTCTCAGGGGTTTGAGTGCCCAAATTTATCCCCAAATTAAGTATATATGCACAGCTGTTGCTGTAGAAGAAATGGGCAGCTATGGACCTTCGCTACACCCTTCCTGCACATCCCTAGCTATTTTCCCAACTGACTTTGCCTCTTTGTGCCCCTTTTTCACCACTTTCCTATTAACCCTTTTTTCTTTTCTTTTAAAGAAATTATCATGGGAGTAAGAGGGAGTAAGCACTTTGAAGCAGCAGTAAGTGAGTTTAAGCCTGTTTGCATGGGGGTAAGCAATGCCTACACAGGGGGTAAGCAATGCCAACACCCCCTCCCCATCAAGGTATTTACCCCCAACATGTGTCATAAATCACCCATGTATGCATCTTGTTTGTCTTGTCTGTTAACCTACCCAACCTACCTCTCCAAATATACATATTATCCCTCTCCAACATCCCACTCTCACCTGAAAAAAAAGGGCAATTTGTTCCCAAAAAAAAATCTCGCCCCATATATATCTGTCCATTTCAGACATGTGTCCACTGGACACGTAATCTGGTCTAATTGGCTTCACAACATATTATTGTTGTCCTCACCCCTCTCTCAGGGGTTTGAGTGCCCAAATTTATCCCCAAATTAAGTATATATGCACAGCTGTTGCTGTAGAAGAAATGGGCAGCTATGGACCTTCGCTACACCCTTCCTGCACATCCCTAGCTATTTTCCCAACTGACTTTGCCTCTTTGTGCCCCTTTTTCACCACTTTCCTATTAACCCTTTTTTCTTTTCTTTTAAAGAAATTATCATGGGAGTAAGAGGGAGTAAGCACTTTGAAGCAGCAGTAAGCGAGTTTAAGCCTGTTTGCATGGGGGTAAGCAATGCCTACACAGGTTAAGCAATTTAGAAGCTAACTGAGTGTAGGAAACTGTAACCGGAAGTTAGCAGTGCTTACCTCTGCACAAACCCGCTTACAACTGCTTAAAAGTGCCTTAATCACTCTGTATCCAACAGCCCTTGTTCTGCCTAGCAATAAAATAAACAACCTCTGTAAGGCTCGAACCCAGGACCCTGCACACCATAGCGATTTACCACTATACCATGTGAAATATACATAAGCCTGATGTTTTCACAAACATATCATCCAGCACAGTCATTCAACAGTACAGGAAATGTATTTATACATGTAGATGTGTGTGTGTGTGTGTGTGTGTGTGTGTGTGTGTGTGTGTGTGTGTGTGTGTGTGTGTGTGTGTGTGTGTATATATATATATATATATTTATATCTAAATAGATATATACATATCTATAAATATATATGTATATATATATATATATATATCTACACATATATATACATATGCATACATCTATAGATATATATATATGTCTACATATATGTCTATACACAGCAATATATATATATATATATATATATATATATATATATATATATATATATATATATATATATATATAGATATAAAAAAGAACAAAAATACATATATGACCACAGGCACCAGTTAATGGGGGTGAGGGAGCCCAAGCAACATACATCTTGTACATACTGATATTAGCCCCCCCCACAGCCAAACAGGTCTACCCTGCAATACAATACAAACTGTTGCAAATCCCATAAGCAGGACCTGACACAACATGGGCACAAGATGTTAACAGTACTCCATCCCACCTGTATGATGTCAGGCCAGTATCAATAACATATGCAGTACAGTCTGCCATAGGGAATGTACAATGTGGAAGCAATAAACATTCCTAAGATACATATACACAGACACATATATGCAGATACATATATATATATATATATATATATATATATATATATATATATATACATATATATATATCTATGTAACTACACATACACACACACACAGATATGTATAGGAAGATACATATGTTGAGGGTGCACACCATATGGAACAGCCGGTATGCCTACACTTGCCACCTTACCAAATGGACATTGTGTGAGTCACCCATACAAAAGACAATTGTTGCCTGCAACAGATACCCACAGAGAGGTCAAAGGATATAACACTACACACAGGTTTGCATACATGAGAAAGCTTTATTTGTGTACTATTATATGTATATGCCATGTCATATAGCTGTTTAGACTCTGAAATGCATATAAACAGACTAATGCAGCTGTCAAACAGATAAATTAATACAGTATTCTGGAAAGCATGACACATGTTGCTGTCCAGGCTAAGGCTTTCAAGTATCACAACAGTAAAGACAGACTGGGCCACAGGATAACAATCAATCAACAGTAAGTAATGCAGATGTATAGTCCAGCAGCCACTATCTACACTCTGTACACAATCTCTAGGGGTAAAGGCCTCAGTTGACACAATGGGATGTATCTGTTACATAACAAGGCATAACTGAAACCATCACAATCACACTGACAAACAGAACAGTCTATATGGCAGAAAGTAGTAGGCCTGCATTTACCCAAGGTGAATTGTATGGTAATGTACATTGAGATACCTTAAGGCAGTTTACCCTGATACCCCTCACATGTTGTAGCAGCCTAGGTTAGTTATGGTGCACCCCCCCCCATAGACTGACATACAGGGCCATATACCACTGTTACATACACTGGCCTCTGGACTGCATAAGGGCACAAATGTATTGTGCAGATGAAGCCCACACTTTTATGGGCCCAACCCCACAATATGTGTGGGGGTCACAACATCAGAGGAAAGATGGCAGGAATGGCAGCGTGAGATACTCACAGGCCACTACATAACAACCCCTGATAGTATGTCATATGGGCAAATCCTGGTATGTAGGTGGAGGACAGAGGCTGGAACACAGGCCCATATGTGAAATAGTGTTGTCATACACTAAGCAAGTCGCTGGTGTTACAGGTTAGTCTGCAACATACCCTTAGTCAGGAATATGAAGTCAGAAACACAAATGGATGTAGCCATGTACTGATAGCACTCAACACACACACAGCCAGTGATATATCTGAGACAAGACCTGTGTGGTGGACAGGAAAAACATAACACGCACACCTCTGGCCATCAAGTGGATAGGCACACAGTTGGGAGCTATGCAGACAGACTGCAGTCCATGTTAAACTAGTATGTACACACAAACCCTACAACACTGGTGCTATACAATACATACAACAACAGTACTCACACTCTGTTTATAATTCTGGAACCTCATATAAATATGTAGCTAGCCTGAGTGTGCAAGTTCTCTTGTAAGGTATTGCTACCTGCTGTCTGTGACACTGTTGCCCACACACAGGAAGGATGTCCACCATACAGGAAAGGTAAAGAGACCACGCCCACATGATGTAGGGAGTTATAATAGTCGGTTGCCCTGACAGTGGTAATTGGAAGTACTACACAGCATGCTGCATGCAGGCAGCAAGTGGAGGACACTGACTGGTGTGGAGGCCATCACCTGATCATGTGCATCACCCACAAAAGCCATGCTACAATCTATTCCAAGCAGCTCAATCCATTTACTGGAGAGAGAGAGAAAGAGAGAGAGAGAGAGAGAGAGAGAGAGAGAGAAAGAGAAAGATAAAGAGAAAACAAACAGAAAACATAAACCAGATCCAGAACCACAACAACACCCAAAAAGAAAACAAAGGAAACAGACTAAGGAGTGAAAAAAAATACCTCCTACAAGGACAATATCTGCAACAGACCTCATCCCCACAACAGGTATGTGAAGAATATATGCATGTAATTGACTGTACTAATTGGTCCATAATACCTGGGTAGATGGTGTGCAATGATATACATGTCCTGTCAGGTGTCGCTGTTGTAATGATCTTCAGCTGAACAACTGCTTTGGTCATTAGAGTCTGTCCCTGTGGGTAGTGGGCTATAGTCATCAACTGTGTAGAGCAGCACCAACTGACAAGATGTATGCCAATATAGTGTGTGGTACATAATGTAAAGGATGTATATTACTGTGGCCAATAGCTGGTGGTGGAAGTAATGCCATAATGATGGACACATGGGTTCCAGAGCCCACCACTTGCAGGAAACTCAGGTCAACATGTATTGTAGCATGCTGAAATGCCATAGGTGTGTAATAGGGTTACCTGCAATCTGGCCCTATATATACCCCCCTAATGTTAGGCTGTGTCCATACGTGGCACCTGTCTGTGTTGTAGCAAGGCAGAACAGTGTAGCTGTGCAGGAAGGAGTTGTGAGATTGTGGACCTGATTTCTGTATGTACCCATATATAGGTATGCATATGTGTAGATATATATATATATATATATATATATATATATATATATATATATATATATATATATACACATGTATGTCCACAGATATACAGATACCCATATGTAGATGTATGTACAAACACATATATACAACATAATATATATTTAATCCAAAAAGTTATTGTTACCCAAGGAGTAAACCACTCTACTAATTAAAGTGACCACTGACTGCAAAACAGAGTAAGTATCACAAATACCACATAAGTAAACTGATACAAATATATCAGTTCATTAAAAACACATCATACATATCTAAAAGCAATATAAAAACTTCACCTATTGCTCATAACATGAGTAACCCCCCCCCCCATAAAACCCAGAAAATGTGGAAGCATGTCAAATAGAGATAATTCCTATACATGGACCCAATGCCTAGGAATACTATAAGAGGCAGTAAGAATGACACTACTATCTCAGCCCTTTGGATTTAAGGAAGGGCTTCAGTGGCATCCACTAGAGTGGTTTTTTGGCCCCTTTTTCTGGTTATAATGAAGTATAGCTGTGCTTGTTTATATATGGTCTGAAGAAGCCTTATCAGGGTGAAAGCACTTACCACTGTTCCTGTTGTTCGAATAAAGTGAGGTCTTAAGGAAGATACTGGCTCTTAGTGGATGATTTTTTACACTTACAGCCTTTGCTCGTCTCGACACCTTGGTATTATTATAATATATATTTACACACACACACACACACACACACACACACACACATATATATATATATATATATATATATATATATATATATATATATATATATATATATGCACATGTCTACATATATACAAGCACACACACACACGTATATGTATGTAAATACATGTCCCCTATATTACCACCTCAGTGCTGCATGCTATGTGCGAGGGAACAGAACACATAGCAATACACACAAATATATACAGCTGTAAGTGTGTGCAACACGGACGGATATGTGAACTCCTTGTTGGGACCACATTGCCCTTGACTGTGAAGTAGGGAATGGGAATATGGGGAAGTATAGCAGGTATATTTGGGGAGTTAGTCCTGGTTGGTAGATAGAGAGGACAGCCTACAGGGGTGGTATATGACACATGTGGTGGGTAAACACTCTGGATGGTGTGTGTGGTCTGTGATGTGGAAGCCCAGTGGGCCCCCATATGGAAACAATGGGAACAAGCCGCCTACCCATTTGCAACTCACAACAGCTGTCCATGGCCCTGAAGGTGCCTGGCCTGGAGGCTGAGCAGGAGGAGCATGTAGAACCTGTGAATGTGTACTTGGGTGCCTCAAGGTGATGTAGCACATCCCAAAAGTGTCTGTGGAGCCCGCTATGGAACAGACCCTGGACATGACCTTGGGTGACAGGATCATGTCTGTGTGTGCCCCCGGGGGGGGGGGGCAACATCCCCTGAGGTGGTTCCACCTGAAGATAGTGCTGGACCAGTAGATGAGGAGGCCCCAGGGTGGGTCCCACATGTGATGTGGCCTGGTAACATGGCCAGATGAGGTTGGGGAGGTGGTTCTGCTGGTAAATATTCCCCAAACATGCTATTCTGTCACTGTTATAGAACAAATGTGGATAGTAATAGTCTAGACATGTCCAATAGCATGCATCGATATCCCCAAAAACACAGAATGTCAGATGTTCAGCAATCACATGGCAAGCATACCACATGCATATATGGAACCATAGTGGCCCTGACAATGGCATGCAGGTGAATAGTCCGTAACAGGCCAGCAATGATAGTGTCCACACAGGGAACCTGGCTACAACCAGATAGCACAAAGTCTGGCACAGTACAATATATGTCCCACAGGTAGGTAAGCTGTAGCCATACCTATTGAGTTGTGTGAACAGTTTGTTGTTGCTGATATGGTGAGGGGGTGACAGATATGTGTATTAAGAACTATCGTAACCTTGCTGAATGAGTTGCTCAGACCTGTTTCCATCTTTATGTCCTTCAGGCAAGATGTCCCATGGACACCTACCTGCTTATTCAGCAGCTGAAAATGACATTGTGCTGAATTATCTCATCCAGCACTACCCTGTCCTGTATGGCCAGGCCGCCAGTGAGCAGAAGGAGCAGACCACCCTGTGGAACGACTTCATAACCGCAGTTATGAGCAGGTCCGGCATCATTGTTCTGACCTGCTTTGCAATGCTCGTCAGTATGCTGCTGCAGTCTGGGGGATCACCTCGCAACAGGGGGGGGTCATGCCATCCACCCCCCCCAACATGTGTTGAGGAGCTCCTCGCCAGCCTCGTGCCACCTCCCCGTCTGCACAACCAACAACTGCCAGACACCATTGTGGAAGTGGGTGCTACCCACACACTGGCTGAGGAGCATGCAGGTAAGGCCACAGGGCACATCAGTAGACTACTGTTATATACATATATCTATATAGTTTGTTGCTGCATAGTAGTAATAAACAGATGTGCATAAGTGGTAGCATTGTGGACTTGTACTGTTGATGTACTGTAATGCTGCACCCACCCTGTAGCAATGCCACAGCTGTGGCCACTGACATCACATCTATCATACTATTATGTTGGTCCCTTTGGTATACCACCAAGGCAGCAGCCTGTAGCTGGTGAGTATGGTTTATGTTGATGCTTGCCAATATACCAGGCATGTAATGGCTATGGTATATTCCATGCACGCATCTAACACACCCACCCATAATGCATGCTGTACATGTTCACGTATTGTTGCTGTTAAATGCACTGCATCACAGTGGTGACCATGATGGGGTATTGGAAGGGTATGTCAGACATCTGCAAGATAACTAACATCCTGTCATTGCAAAATGTGTTCACAGGGATTAACACAATGGTGGAGCACATGGCCTACAGTAAGTGCATGTGTGAAACATCACCCTTATACAGTGCGACAACAGTGTATATAAGAGTATTACAATGGCAACTGCTACAGATCTAGACAATGGCATAAAGTATTACTGTGGTCCACATTATTAGCTGGGAGTAGTCTGTAACATGGAGTGCTCAGTGTATGGGACACTGCAAACTGACAAACATGTGTAGGCCATAATTGTCAAGCAACTGCAAAAAGGCTGAAGGTGGGGAGGGGGTGTCAGCATGACACACCAGTGCACTGCAGCAGGGATCCTAAGGATGCTAAGAATGGCTGTATCTGCACACAGTCAGGTTCAGGAACTGTGGCAGACGTAACCCTACCCCCACAACAATAGTGACGGCAGTGTGTGAACACCAAGGGATGTGCACATGAGTAGACCTTGCGATCATGCAGAGTTGGGGTAAATGTGTAGGGCAGACTGACCATACACTGGCAAATGCAGATGGCCCGTGCTAGTATACCCCTGCCAGGAATAGTTACTGCTGTAGTACACATAACAATAGGTGCAACAAGCCGTCATGATAAGGGTGTGAACACATATGCACACACGGAGTGTATGCATCGCAGTCAGCATCTGCACACCTAACACATTTCATACACGCTGCATGTGAATCTACAGGACATATGTCACATATCAGGCTCATGTAGTGTTAATATATGCATTGATGTGGTCCCTTGGCAGATCAAGGAAGAGTGCATCATATCAATAAGGGTGTATACACTCCCCATAGCAACGGTATGGTCTTAAGGTTATCAGTGTAATAGTATTGGGTTGGTCATACATGGTCCACTGATGCTGAGATCTGTAAACCAGGCATCAGGCATTCACAAATGACATCTGTCCACATATCATCCCAGGTATGTGTTGCTGAAAAACATAGGGGCTGTGAGCATTAGAGCTGACATAACTGACACAGTACAACACATTCAGAAATGGATTGTATACCTGTGAGGTTTGGTGCACAGTACATGGCAGGGTGCAGAATTGGTGCACAGGAATACTGTGTACATGGGTGCAGTGGTTTCCAGGGGAAGGGGCTTCACCTACTAACACAGCCCATGCATCACACACATGTATACTGCTGCTAGCATGGATTGACTATAGCTTCAATGCATGCTGTTGTGCACCATATGTTATGCATGTTGACAGATGGGTAATGAGAGGACTGTGCGTACTATTTTTATGCAACCTCACCTGTATATGTGTGTGTGTGTACGTGTGTGTGTGTGTGTGTGTGTGTGTGTGTGTGTGTGTGTGTGTGTGTGTGTATGTGTAGTTAATTTGTCTGTAGGTTCACTCTGATGAAGTAGAGGGAAGTCGATGCATGTAGGATGTGTGTGTGCATTGTGCATATGTGTGTGTTTGTGTGGGTGTCCATGTATGCACATGTGTGATTGGGGTTGTTCATATGGCAATACTTTCCCTTGGGATCATGCAATATATGGATGTGGACTGACACATGACACACCAGGAATACTTGTCTGATATGTAATCACAGAACAGCTGATAGTATAATAAGGTCTGTAGCAAGGAACATGCATTGGGAGGGAAAGTACACACCAGGTAGACCCGTAATATCACATTCAGCAGAGAGGTGAATGACAACCCATGTATGCAGCACTACAGATGCATTAGGAAATTACTAAACAACACCAGGGAGTGTAAACATATATTACAGTTGTCACATGATAGGTTGATTGAGCAGCATATCTGGCATGTACTTATACATGACACTCCAGTGCATGACATTATGGAGTGAACGTAGTAGCCCCTCACATATAGGGGCCATGCTCACGATGTCCAGACATACACAGGATGAACACTGAATGACAGCAGTGAGGCCATGTAAAACCTGCTCCACGCAGGTCAAGGAGGTAATGGAGTAACAGGTCTTGTGTTGTGATCACTTGTCTAGGCATTTAGAGGAATGATGTGTTAATGACTGATATTAATGACTGTATGCTACCAAGTGTGATGCAGGATGGGGAACTTATGGGAATAAATGTGGGACTGTCTGTAAAATCATGGACAGGTAGGTATTAAGGTGTAATGTGTGTGTGTGTGTGTGTGTGTGTGTGTGTGTGTGTGTGTGTGTGTGTGTGTGTATGTGTGTACTGTTATGCAATGCTGTACAGGTCTTAAAGTGCATTTCTTGTTTTCCTTTACAGGTGGTGAGGTGGATCAGGGTCCCTCCTACATGCAATCTGATGTTGGTGTCCATACAGACACCAAAGATGATGATAGTACAGTTGAGACACAGGTGGGGTTGTCAGGGGCCAAAATATCACCATCATTTGACATCCCCTTCTTAGCCACCCCAACCCCACACACAGTTTCAGTGCCTATACATACCCCATCACCAGTGGCCATAGCAGAGGGACAGTTGGCAGTTGGTAGCAGCGCACAGGAGAGTGTGGTATCCATGCCTACTGTGTCTGGTCACATCAGGCATAGCTGGATGTCTGGCAGGACACCACATAGGCATATGTCCCAGGATTCTCATGGTAGGGCTGCTGGCTATCATGCCCCTGGCAGAAGCACCACAACTCGTACCACCAGGTGCATGTTTCAGGCTGTGATGGGGATGCAGGCACGTATGGAACTGTACACCAGACAGGGCCTGAGGTTGCAGAGGGCTGCTTTCACATCTGCAAGTGACAACTTCCATGAACTGTCTGGTGCCCTCCATGCTCATACCGAGGTCATTGACAGATGGTTTGGTGAGATGATGGGCCTCATCAACTGTGGTTTGTCCGTGCTTGAACATGTGGTGGAAGTGCAGCGATGGCTATATGGATGTAGGCCAGCAACACCAACAGCTGGCGGTCAACGTGGACATGCTAGGACACCAAGGCACTCCTGTAGTGACAGTACCAGCCCAAGCACTGCAGGGGGGGTGCTGTCCACACCACACCACAGCAGGCCATGAGCATGTGGTCCTGGCCAGTACCAGGAGTGACTTAGTTCCAGCAGACATCTGTCATCATCAGGGGAGAGTAGCACACCGAGGTCTGTACCTGGACATGCCCATGGAACCTCTGGCAGGCACAGACCGCATGTCCGTGGCTGAAGGCAGTGAACTGCACACCCTGCCAGGTATGGTCTGCAGCTGTCCATAAATACCTGTATAGGGCAGCCACATGGCAGAACTGTGTGCATGCATACCCACACACTATACGAACACACCTAGGGCAACCCCATACCTACACAAACCACATGACCATGCCTAGTTCAACTCATTACACCCCTCACCCACACACATGGTGTCAAATGTATGGCCCACCCTCAGCCTCTGGCAAACCAACAACACACCCTGTGCATATGATGATACCTGTACCACAACCCTGTCATCCATAACATTAATGTAGGGGCAGGCTAATATGGTTCTGATGCACACAGTGACTGTACTACAGTGTACCAATGTACTGCAGTTTACCATGTTGTCAGGAGTAATGTTTAATGCATTCATGTCAGGTAGTGTAGCCATCCAGCAATGATGCATTATAGCTGTTAGTAACACTGGTTGATTGCGGTCTCCATAATGTTATCCATTTGTGTTGTAGGTGTACATGCTTCAGCAGGAGATTGGTCTGCAGTAATATTCCACAAGGGGTATGGCACTGTGGTGACACCATGGCTGTGACATATCCGGGGTACAGTTGAGCACATGTCAGAGGTTTGTATAACAGTTATTGCCTGTGCCACATGGATAGGTGACCCGCTGGGACGTGTATAATCTGCAAGCTGATGTAGACCCATTCACATACACGCACACTCTTACTTCGCAACACTGGGACTAGACCCCTACCTAGGTATGTAGTGCTACTGAACTGTGTCTCTTTCATTGCACACACCACATAGCATTTAGGGTGAGGTGTGTTCCAGGTTACATGTTACATGCAGAACATCCCCAGACATGTATAGTATGGTAATGGGGGCTATAATGGTTGCATATAGACAATACATATTATGACATACCATCATATACACATTAACAGACACATAACAGGCAGAAACACATCTGAGAGAACTGGGCCTATCAGTCCTAACTAACTTGTCCATGTGTCCATTGTGTTACAGGTAGACTGCACACAGCACATGCATAACTGGGCTGGATTGTGGTATCAGTTACCTGTATGGTTGATGGTGACAGTGGTCACCATAAAGTGGTACATGGGACATATACCAGGTGTACCATGGTGTAATGACAGTGTACACAGCACCCACATCCCCCAGTGGATATTGCACTCCCTGGAACCCATGATCACACTCTCACATACCCACCATCACACATTGCCCATGACTGCGATACAACCCATTGTATATCACAACAGTGGTAATACAGGGATATGCATCTAATGCACTTGCTACAGGCATAGTAGGGTGTTGCATTGTCATGCCTCACCTATGGGCAGCAACAACACTATCTGTACTACTCTGTGGCAATGCATATTGTAATAAGAGTATGTGGCCTCAGAATGATGTACACTACAGATATACAGACATACACACATACACACACTTGCCAGAACTCAATGAGTATTCCATGCCTATCGACCCATTTGGACAACACTGTTGTGCTGGTACTGCAAGGCTCATGTAGCAGGTAGGGAGAGGAGAATAACAGTGTACCTGTAATGTCTGATATAGCAGCAGCCACAACTGACTATGGCAATGGGTGTTGCAGTGGTTGTGAAGGCCGTCATGGAATTCCCAACTACAGGGGTACTAACACACAGACACTATTATCTTCAGTAATGCACACATACACATGTGTCAGTACTGGGGTGCATCACTGCAGGTGGTCATAGCTGTGCACCCGGCTATTGTCCATGGAGAGATGGGTTGTGTAGGGGATGTGTGTACAGTAGTATCATGCCACTTGCCATGTGCCAGCAGACAATCTATTGACAGACACCACTGTGGTGACTCACAGGGTGAGAGTGACATGCATCAGTTAATCCTCTGGGTGCTTCCTGCACATGGCCACTGAGGTGATCCTGTTGACATGTATGCAACATGTATTACAACACATGGTTAGTGTCTGTGGTGGAGACCTGTACCCAAGCATGTTCTGTTGACTGTGGTAGTGAAGTGGAGGTACCCGTGGCATGTGGCGCGTACAGGGTGTTGTCTCCTATATGTGCCAGTTATTACACAGCTGGGTAGACATGTCAGTGTCAGTCAAGCATAGGTTCCCTGTACGTATCCCAGCTGGATACCTGCCATTTGCACATCTGTACAGGGACTGATAGTCATCAGCTTGGTAAGTAGCTATGCAGGATGAATATGACAACAGATAGACGTTTGACAACAATATGTATGCCATTACTACATGCTGGAAGCCCTCACTAACATGTGGTGTACAGACGGTAGTCTACAGTTACATATCCAGTAGGGGATATATACTGTGACACAGCTCACACACCAGGAACACAACAGGGAGGCCTCAGAGTCCAGCTATGCCTGCAGGTGTGCTTGTTGTCAGTACTACATTTAGCACTCTACTCTTGCCTAGGGAAGCACTGTCAACAGTAGTACCGCCATGATACACTACATGCCAGTGTGACAGCACATACCCTGGGTTACTACCCCTGTATGTAACACACTTACATGGATAACAGTGCTGTACAGGTCTCATATACCTGTGTGTCACAGACATGACACTCACACCCTTTGCTACTGTAATGACAGCACAAAGATGCAAGTATTGTACATGTCATTACATACACTTATTACAGATGCCATTACCCTGCTATATTATCAGACTGGGTGGTGAAAACTGGTTACCAGGGCTAAGCCATGCTTAGCAGGTGTCAGCATTGCTCCAATATAACAGCTAAGCAGATTTGCACACTGGCAAGTGAAGCCTACACGGTATAAGCGCCCTTATGTTTAACTGTACCTTAGCATTGCTTAGCTTCGCACAAACCTGTGCAAACCCACTTAAAGCTGCTCAAAACTGCCTTATCCACTCTGTATCTAACAGTCATTGTTCTGCCCAGCAACAAAATAAACAGCCCTTATAGATCTTGAACCCAGGATCCTGTACACTATAGTCACAACATTCAACCACTACGCCATGACCACTGGGAAGACAGCTGTTGTTTTTCCAATATATCTGTCAATACACATATTGATTAGTATTGAACAATTGCTTTTAATTCCACAATTGTGTAGTACTTGTTATTGATATTACTGCTGCATCACATATGTTGTTATATCATAATGTACACATATCAGACACATATGGTGAGATACATCTGGGAAGATATACACAATCGTGATGTTTACACATGACATGAGTATGGATATATACATATACATATGTTGATATATGTCTACATGTACATACACATGTACATTCATACATATGTCTGTCTACACATCTGTGTAGCGCATCATATATATGGCCATGTGTAGATCTCTTTGTATATACACACACATATATATATATATATATATATATATATATATATATATATATATACACACACACACATACATATATATAGATATGTATGCACATCCTATCTGTATAGATATACCGATTTATGTTGATATATAAGTAGATATCTATAACTATATGTGCATACATATCTATTCAGATATACCTATTACTGTCAATATATGTGTAGATATCCATAAGTATATGTGCGTATGTATCTATATCTGTATATGTGTAGACATATATTGCTGTGTATATGTATAGATTTGAGTGTTTATATGTGTATATATATACATATATATATATATATATATATATATATATATATGTACATATACATATATATATATATATATATATATATATATATATATTATATACATATATATATATATATATATATATATATATATATATATATATATATTTGTTGATATGTATATGTGTATATATCAATATAGATATATGAATAAATATATATACATATATGTTCACCATATGTCCAGAACATGGAGTGGAGTCCTACCTCAGCACCAATAGTCCCAGCCTCTTAGTGCAAGGGGATGTCTTGTATGTATTTCAGGTATATATGCAGACTTTTGCTACTGTAATATGGGTTGTCTTAACAGAAATGTTGTGTGTGGGAGGTCACATCTGCTTTTGACATGTGCGCCATTGGCTACTGACAGACATCCTAAAGACAACATAGTACAGTACCACTGCTAGCACAATAATGATCCTGTGGATGACAGCAGAGATGTGACCAATATATGTGGACAGTCTGGCACTCTGTGGTCAGTCCAGAGGGGTACACATATCCCCTTCATGCGAGACATGTGGACCATGCCTCCCAATGTGGATGTTAATAGCCATTTACATGGCTATATCACGTAAATACTGGACTACATATGCCCACACAGTTTATGCATGCACACACGTCAGTCTGTTCTGACACATGATACCTGGTAGTGCAGGGGTCACATGGCCACATTCTACCCAGTAGTTAGTGACATACATCTGTACAGAATCCCACTGCTTTGTCAGAAATACACAACAGCTATGATGGCCTGGCAGCAGTATGTCTTGCAAATAACTGGACATAGCAGACTGGGTAATGACACTAGGCTGCTAGGCATGTCACAAAGCACTGTGCAAACTACAGGCAGACTGCCACAACACTGGACTACATTTTATATGGGGGAATACACATGAACCTGTGATTATAGTGGGCTCTACATGCATGTCACAGCACAGAGTAACAGACACCTGTGAGAAAGTGCATACCCACAACCAATGTAAATGCATCCACAGTCACATATGGTACACAAGCTTAATATGACACTATATGGATTGTCTGATAAACACCATCCTCATATGTACCACTCACACACTAACCCTACATATACTGGGTCATGGCACTGTGTGGTCCAATGGCTGTATGTGGTATGGGACACATGTGTGTCTGGCCCTACAGACATGTGAGCCAATAGGGTACCATACACTGGAGCAGCATGTAACATTAGATAGAACAGTACCAACAACAATGGCATCTACCACAGTCTGTGCACAGCCCAAGGTATGTATGCGCAATACACATACTGTCAACAATCACCCTAAGTACACCGACCCTAGTACTGTATACACAACTGCAGAATGGCCAAGTTATGTCCTCAGAAACAACCCCTACTATACATAACATGTGTAGCAGTCTGATTTCTGACTGGCTTGTTATCAGGTATGATGTTGATAAATAATGGTGTACACAACATATGCACTGCTTACTGCATGACATACGTACAAAGGTTGACAGACTTATGGCTGGCGCTATGAACACTGCCCCAATATTGGCATGTTGCTGTGATAACCTCATACTTTTACTGTCATACCAGGGTTTGTTGTGACATATGTTCTATGAGGGATATGAAGTCAGTACCTCCCATGGCTGTCACCATGTACTGACTGCAATCCTTACCCTATGCTTCTGCAGTTTTCAGATAGGTGTTCTGTGAGTAACACATGAAACAATAGGTTCCACGCACTGCCCAGTCTGCAGATGACCCTACAGAAGGAAGTTTCCTCAGACACATAACACTGTCATGACAGGTATTAAAACATGTAGACCAGCCATATCCACACACACCCTGTTAAACCAACATTACTCCAAATGCAGACTAGCAACACATCCATTCTGTAGTCATGTCAGGCACATCCCCCTCCTGTCTGTTTGCCTGTTTCCACAGTGCATGTTGTAAGAGGTAAATCCCAAAACCATCTGTGATGCTGTTTGCCAAACACCAGATCTAGGTCCTGCTCACAGTGAATGAAAAGGCCCAACACCAACATGATGTTCCTAGATATTGGAGTGTGTTTACATGCAATTGGCTATGGGAATGTTATCACAGATGTTCCGCATGCAATCAGCTAGAGGTGGACTGCAATTTGTGCAGAGGCCATCAGCTGATCATGAGCATCACTTACAAAACACATGCTGCTGCCTAAGTAAAGCAAATGTACTTCTTCACATCCACCAGAGAGGGAGTGAGCAAGACGACAGAGACAAAGTAAGTCAGGGAGGGGGTGGGAGAGTAAAACCTAAGCATGTTTGTGTCACACACCTACCATTACAGGGTTTTAATCCCCTGACTGACTATGTATTGCTATCACATGTCTATGCAGTTATTGCATGTGCTACATAGCTTACATGTTGAGGAGCTGTCCAAGCGTATATGTGATGATGAGTGACATCTGCAACAGTGATATAGTAGCAATATCATAAGTGTAGTACACATGCCTGTCGACATGAACAGGTATCAGCGTCAATGCAGCCACACTCTCTCAGGGAATTACACACACTGACACACTTGGCAGGGTCAGGAATACACTTCCTAACTAGTTAGCTTGCCACAATACTGTAATACGCAGGTATCACATGCACAATAGGGGTTATCCAGAGGTTACATGGGCAAAGGGTATGTGAAGGTGTCTGGCATCAGACAGCATGCTTCAGTATGACAATGGGAGTTGTAGTGAATGTGAATGTGGTCGAAAGCATCACACACCACACACACAGACACAGGGTGCCAGTACTGACATGAATGGGTGCATTGCTTCACGGGTGTGTAGTGGTTGACTGTGCCAGAAGTCTATACAAGGCTAGCTGAAGGGTATACATTGGCATCAGGCCACATGACAGTGGTCTGCAGTGTGGCTCAGGGGTACAGTCTCTGGATTTTCCCACACAGGTGGGTATTGTATTCACCATCCAGTCACCTGGGTTATTATTGTGTGTGGCCTGTGCTGTGCAACGCTTGCCATGTATATGTTCTTTAGTCCATGACATGGACGGTGTCTGGGATGTGACATGTGGAACTGTACCTGGGGTGCCTGGCACATGTTGTGTATACAGATTGTTATCATCAGATGTGCCAGTCCTGGCCTCATGTGGTGAGAACTGGTAATGGACAACAGGTTGACCTTGCACCTACAGTGATAGTATGATACAGGTATTCCCTGGTGTCAGTAGCATCTGTCCATACAAGGCATGTGTTTAAGGGATGGTATGTCCTTTGTGGGTCACATTTGATGGCACCACAGGTGTTGCAGGCATCCAGTGGGGAACATAGTGAAGGCACACTGTCTGCAAGTACGTGCCTATTGTACTGATGGACAGGGTGCCATGCCCTTTGTAGCCCACTGCAATCACACCATGGATACTATCTGTTGGCAATATGCAGGGTACTACCAACATAGTGGTTGTTGCCTAAGCAGATGTGTTTGTGTATGAGACATGGGTTGAGAGTGTTCTCTGGGTAATATAAGGGTTGCTTACTTTGTTCACCAGGCCTTGATGTCACATGTAGAGGTATGGATTGGCACCCTAGCCTCTCGGCTATTTCACAACTGTTATCCTTGTAAGGTGGACATTGTGACATATAATAGGGCCACCATATAAGAAATTTGCAATATCCACTCCACAATGAGTCCAGTTGTTACACACTCACAGCCACCTCCACACAGGATACAAATGACAAACACAGACACACACACTTGCCATGTCAGGGATTAGAATTCCTATCTAACGAGTTTATTGCACTACAGCATTATGCAGTTATAGGATGAACCACTGAGATTACTGGGCTACTCTTTCCCCAAAGGTGTATTTCAATGGGAATGACATCAGCAGGTTTGCAAAAGAAGGTCAATGGAGGTTGTAGTGACTGTGAATGGCCTGAAAAGCATTCCACCCTACACAGACAAGGAAACACACTCACAAACATCCACACTTGCCATGTCTGGGAATAGAACCCCTACCAAACTACTATATCACACTACAGCATTATACTGTTACAGGACACGCCATGGAGATTATTGGGTTACTCTTTTCCCCAAGGTGTATTTCAAAGTGAATGACATCAACAGGCTTGCCAAATTAGGGCATTTGAATTGTAGTGAGTGTGACTAGCCTAAAAAACATTGCTCCCTACATAGACAGAGACACACACATACACACAGTTGCTATGTCTGGGATTCAAACTCCTACCTAACTAGTTTATCACACTACAGCATTACACAGTTATAGGATATGCCACAGAGATCACTGGACTGCTTCTTTCCCAAAGGTGTATTTCAAAGTGAATGACATCAGCAGGCTTGCCAAAGTAGGACATTTGATTTGTAATTAGTGTGACTACCCTAAAAATCATTGCTCCCTACACAGACAGAAACACACACACACATAGTTGCCATGTCTGAGATTAGAACTCCTTCCTAACTAGTTTATCACACTACAGCATTATGCAGTCATAGGACGCACCACAGAGAATATTGAGCTGCTCATTTCCCAAAGGTGTATTTCAAAGTGAATGACATCAGCAGCCTGCCAAAGTTGGGCATTTGAATTGTAGTGAGTGTGACTAGCCTAAAAAGCATTGCTCCCTACATAGACAGACACACACACACACAGTTGCCATGTCTGGGATTAGAACGCCTACCTAATTAGTTTATTACACTGCAGCATTATGCAGTTATAGGATGCACCACAGAGATTACTAGGCTACTCTTTTCCCAAAGGTGTATTTCAAAGTGTATGACATCAGCAGGCTTGCCATAGTAGGGTTATGGGGAGGGCAGTATGTGTGCATGCACCATAACCCATTCATCTAGAGGTAGACACACCACACTCAGGCACATGCAGATTTATATTCCACAGGTACGTATATACAACTGCTAGATGACTACTGCTTGTACAGTCATTTTGCGCAGCTAACACTAACACCACAGAGTCTTTAATACCGAGGGATACCAGTGGCTAATTTCTACAGTGAGTGACATTTACACATTATGTGGTTTTAGCCATTTGGCTGTGTGCTGGGTGGGACAGGCCTCATGATGGAAGGCTCTTTGTCACTGTCACTCTCTTTCACATATCTATGTATGTGTACTTTTGGCATATTATAGTGTGTTGTCCTTGGATATATGTGTGTATTCCTATCCAATGTGTGCGCAAAGCATGACTGGTGCATACTGAGGAGTGTATGCACTAACATCTGCAACTGTCAGATATGTATGGTTCACTGTTGTTGGTAGACATGGGCTTCATTTGTTTAAGTGTGTGAGGATGCCCAGTATGCCCTTCTGTATTGAATGTCTGGATCCATTCCAGGTAGATTGTACTATAGTGCAGACCTTTGTGTTCTACACCTACAGCTAGCAAACTGTTTCTGCAGGATATCTGTAGATCAGTTGGCAATATGGGGTCAAGCTGTGCAAGGGATAGTGTGTACTGTTGGTGATTGTGTCTGTGCTGCTTCTGCTACATTGTACTGGTGTTAGCAGAGATATTCACAGATGTGTACTGTTATACACTGTGATGTTTTATGTCCTCAAGTACTGTCAGGTGGATATTTTTGCTCGCAGTGATGTCTTGGAGAACACAGGGTGAATGCAGCTGTGTCCAGTATTGTGGTCAAATGCCTACATATTCATGGAAAGATATGCCATTCTGGAGGGGGAGTTGCAGACAGTTGCTGCTGGGTCTGTGTATCCAGTTCAGCACATTGGTACAGTGATGGCAAAGGGTCCCATACTTGTGCATCCATCGACGTGACAGTATGGCCTTATCTTGCTGTGGCAATACCTCACAGCTGTACAGATTCACACAGGTTATCCAGTGGCAGGGGTCATAAGTCAGGACACTACCCCTATTGTGGCGTATGGGCAGGTTTGTAGCTACCCATTTTTGTGTTTGTAGGCAGGGGATAGTATGTGCACATGGCTGTGTGTCGGACCTTGCACATTCCATGCTGCCCATGCTCCCACCCCCCTCTTCTATTATTCTATCCTCTTCCATACATTATGCATACATTCTCTGATACTTTCACTATAGTTATCACCTCATCACAGTTGTGTTTTGGTGTTGATCTACAGTTCATGCAGTGGGACATGGTGGACATGTTACTGTGGTTTGTCCACATGGCCTTGCATATGGCTTATGTGGAGTGTGTTATGTTGTTATTTGGGTGTCCATGACATAACATACATTGGCAGTACAGGTGAGATGCAGGCCTTTGGCAGATGCCTGCAGCCATTTGGTAGTGATGCAGGCCAGTTGTAGCAGGCCATTGCATTCTATCAGTCCTACAGTCCCAGACTGCCATACAGTATATTCCCCTGGGGTGACAGGGTAGGTGTGCTAGGTGTTCATTCCAATAGTTTCTATCAGTATTGGTCAGATGGTGTAGATGCTGGCAGGGTGCTGATTACAGCTAGGGACACACCTGCACGGGAGACCTGCACTGCATGCTGCATTCTTTCACTATTGCCATACACAGGTGGAGATCATATTGTACCCATTCCCAACAGCAGGGATAAGAATGGAGAGGTACGTGCAGGTGGTGTTTGGGTGAGCTGGGTGCATGTGTGCTATGTACACTACTTGCATCTAACTCATAGATATGCATGGGCCATTCCAGTTATGCTGGCTTGTGCAGGGACATCAACCATTTCCCAATATGTCAGTCCTATCACCTTTGTGATCTGCAAGTATTCGGCCAGACAACATCGATATTCCCTACTACAACCCCAGATAATGTGATGCATACCTGTATGTACAATTTCAAGGATGTGTCCATTTCATGATTACACATTATATACTGTATGTCTGCGGTACTTTTCCCTGTGTACTGCTTGTATATCTAGCCCAACAGTCATGCCATGTCCATCTTTCAGATGGTGACACATATTACCGTCATACATTTACAATGGCTTACTGCTAGCATGTGTTATATTGGGGAGCATTGCCTTTGGCACTGGAGTCATGATGACTTTTACCCTCTCATCAGCAGTAGTGGGCAATGGCCACCAGGTCAAACCTCAACATACATACATACTGACCACTCTCACACAATATTAAACATACACTAACACTGACCTAACACACTCATACCTGCATATTGTACAAATGCTACAATCTATCCTGCTACCTTGGCCACCTCAGGTCATCTGTGCTCTACTGGTATTATACCTGCACATACATGTTACTACATGTGTACATCGGACTGGAGGGGGGGCACACCTGACTGTTATTATATTTCTACATAGGATTGGGGGGGCACACCTGACTGTTACTGCATTTCTACTTAGGACGGGGGGGGGCTCACCTCACTCTTAATACATTTCTACTTAGGATTGGGGGGACATACCTGACTGTTACTACATTTCTACTTAGGATTGGTGGGGGCCCACCTGACTGTTACAACGTGTCTACATCAGATTGTGGGGGGGCACACCAGACTGTTACTATATTTCTAAATAGGATTGGGGGGCACACCTGACTGTTTCTACATTTCTATATAGGATTGCAGTGGGCACACCTGACTGTTACTACATTTCTACTTAGGATTAGGGGGGCACACCTGACTGTTTCTACATTTCTACTTAGGATTGGTGGGGGCCCACCTGACTGTTACAACATGTCTACATCAGATTGTGGGGGGGCACACCAGACTGCTACTACATTTCTAAATAGGATTAGGGAGCACACCTGACTGTTTCTACATTTCTATATAGGATTGCAGTGGGAACACCTGACTGTTGCTACATTACTACTTAGGATTAGGGGGACACACCTGACTGTTTCTACATTTCTACATAAGATTGGGGGGGCACACCTGACTGTTACTACATTTCTACTTAGGATTGGGGGGCACACCTGACTGTTACTATATTTGTACTTAGGATGGGGGGCCCACCTGACTGTTACAAAGTGTCTACATCAGATTGCGGGGGCACACCAGATTGTTACTACATTTCTACATAGGATTGGGGGTGGGGAACAACTGACTGTTTCTACATTTCTACATAGGATTGTGGGGGGCACATCTGACTGTTACTACATTTCTACACAGGATTGGGGGAGGGGACACACCTGACTGTTTCTACATTTCTACACAGGATTGGGGAGGGGGGTACACCTGACTGGTTTTACATTTCTACATAGGATTGGGGGTGGCACACCTGACACTTGTACACATTTTATATGACTGTACTGGTATATCAGGTACTCCATTTCATTCTGTATTATAACCTGCCAGTATTGCGGATGGTGCTGGAGTGCTGCCTGTGTTGGATGCACATAGTACACTCCCTATACATGACTGAGCACAGGTAGTGTCATGTTTGGCATCCATTTTACTTTATGTGCAAGTCAGAGAGAGGTGTCATTCCATGGGTCCCTACTGTGTCAGTGTATGTGCTATGCATTGCCTCTTTGCCAAGGCCAGGGCATACTGGGCATGCCTCCATCTCCCTACTAGGGCAGGCTCAGGTTGTTCCTCCTCCAAGTCACTCTGTGCCTGTGCATGCCTTGGCATTGTTGGGGGACTGTGTGGCCCTGCCCCATGCTGTTCCTGCTGCAGCTGTTTCCACAGGATCATTTTGTGTAGTATGGCACATACAATGACAATCTGAGTACATGTAGCTGGTGAGTACTGCAAGGCTCCACCGGATGTGTCCAGGCACCGGGACTTTGACTTAAGCATCCTAAACACATGCTCTATTATAATTCTGGTCTGTGCGTGTGCCTCATTATGGAGTTCTTGTTTGGGTGTGTGTGCATTTCTGATAGGTGCCATCAGCCACGGCTCCAATGTGTAACCAGCATCCCGCACTAGGTGACCGTAAGGGATGTCCTCTTTGGCAAATCTCTGGTACAGCTGCGTCAGATGCCAGATGTGGAAATCATGATAGCTTCCAGGGCAGCCAGCACAAACATTCATTATAATGCCCTGGACATCACACATGACCTGGCAGTTGATGGAGGGGAAGCCCTTGTGGTTGATGTAGACCCTACCTCAGTCACCTGGGGTTCTTTGATGTGTATCTGCATGCAGTCTACAGCACCCACTACCTTAGGGTATTCTGCTATTTGGTGGAAGAGACGCATATTGCTGGCCAACACCTCACGAGTATTGAGGAAATATATGTGCTCACCAGCATGTGCTGACATGGCATCCAGGAACTGATGCCTGTGAAATTCCCATGATATCCCCAGTTGGCCTTTGGGAGGTACCTGTGACTAGTATTCCTAGGTCTACACATACCTTGGTATCCACTGGGATGGGTTCCCCTCTGTTAGTTCTGTGTGTCAGGCATGGCTGGCACAGCTCAACAATTTGCTGTAGGAGATCTCTGTCCACCTATAGCGCTCCACTATCTCCAGCTCATGTTGCCCCTGGTAGGTTACCCTGGGTCTGTACATCCTTCTCCATCTCCTCACTGTGGGTTGGTTGAAAGCATTCTCATCCTCACCACCCTCAGCCTCTTCCACATGTTGATGTCTGATAACTGTTCCAGCCCCTATCATTTTGTTGTTTTTGTTTGTTAAAATTTCCCCGCTTGTATACACAGGCGGTGTAGAGTGTGTGGGAAAATGAGAGAGAAATGTGTTTGCATAGTTTATAGTAGTGTTCTGGGCTGGGTTGGTCTGCTGCCTGTGTAATTGTCTGATTCTGATACATTTCACCTTCCAGCTATGCTAGTTCTCCTAGATTACTTCCCTTCCCATTGCCTTCCTGTTTAAGCCCGGGGACGCGCTGTGCAAACACAGTGCTCAAATGTGCACAGAGCTGCTATTTCCTGGTTTACTTTTTTTTCCCATTAAAATCCGGCGTGCACACCCGTTTAGGCAATGTAAAGAGTGCTAGGCAGCCTCAGACACACCACCTTGCTTAGCTCTGCTAAGCTGAGGGCAAACCCGAGCCACAGGGCCCCAATCCACTTACAGTATGCCTGACACAACCCCTATGATGTCAGCTAACTGCTAGGCTTGCACAAAGCTATTCCTGCTCTTACACTGTTGGATGCTGACTAGCACTGAGAGGAAATCTGGGATTCAGTATCATTCCCCTCATTTGCATAGGATTGCCTGCTGATGCATAGTTACAGGTCCCACACTGAGCACCCCCCTTAGCAACCACTATTCACTGGCCATGTTGTCTTCTGCCTGCCATTGGGTATAATGGCAAAATAGTGATTTTTGGTTAGAATGCTTATTTTAGTGGGGTTTTTTTTTTATTTTTCGCCCGACCCATTTGCGTGCCATTGCCCTAAGCTTAAACAGCCAAAATCAGCTAAAAAAAATAAAAGTTTTTTTTTTTTTTTGCAACTGTTTTCCATGCCAGTGGCCATATATTTGGCCACTGGCATGCTTTCAACATAATATACACCCTTTATTTGGTGCTGTCATGGCTCCGTTTTGTAGTTTGCAGAAATGTACTCAGTTACTAACCGAGTACATTTCTGCAGATTACACTAGTCCTGTACGGTCGGCTGACAGCTTCATGGATCGCAAATTCACTTCATTTAGATAGATTTCACCTGCAAATGAGGTAATTTGCATACAGGAGCTGAGTCCGTGCAGGACTAGTGCGGGAGCACTCATGCACGTCCCTGCAGCTTATTGCTGGATCGCACGCAGACATATTGCCTGCTGGAGCTCCTGCACTAATCCTGCACACCGTGCAGGGCTTGCTGAATCCTGGGGATTGTTTTATCTTCTCTTTAACTACACAAGTGTAGTCTTCCATATTGTTAATCTTCTTCTCATCATTTACCTGCCACTTAAAATTCTTCAGTTCTGGGACGTGTCTGAACTTGACAAAAATGTTTAGTATTCTCTTCTCGTTATGCATTTGTTTTATACTTTCTAACCTCACTTTCCCACAATACACCTTCCACTGAATAATTCATACCCTTATGTTTTTAGTCAAAACTACGACCTGTTCTGAAAAACTTTAAGTCTGCTAAGACACTTCAACTTCCCACATTTTAACACTTTTCTTGTGGCAATATTTTAACATATAACTCCTTCTTGCTACTGTTTCTGCTCTTCCATAGGTATGTTGACATATCAGTTTAAATGCTATAAATTCTTCCGCTGCCTGTATCCTTAGTCCTTAGCCAAATATTTTAACTCTACATCTTTCTACTGCTACTTCTTAATCTTTTTTATTATGTACACATTCTTAAGAATGTGTCGTATTACTATTCCCACCACATTTTTTTCTAATTTAAGAAGAAATGCACCTCTAAGTTTATTATTTTTGTGGTTTCCTTCTTTACTTTTCACAGGTAAAACAGTGTTATTATTGCTAATAAAAATCTTACTATATAACCCCCATTTTCCAAATTTAAAGCAGAGCAAATCTACAGTCGATACTTTCTGATTGTTACTTGTATATGACACCTTCTTTACTGTAGGATAAGATATTTTTGTTTTAAATGTAGTTTCATTGCATGAAAATGCCTTTACTGGGATAACATTTTCAGAGTCCTTGGGGTCAGCTTGAAACATAAAGTAGTGAGCAAGACCTTTCTAAGTGTATTAATAGCTAATATTTCTATCATTTTTAGCATACTGATCATGAGGATCTAACTATAGTTTAAGTAAATGATTTAAATAACAAACCAAGAGCGTATTGTTTTGTTAGGAGAAAATGTCCGTCTATGAAACTTTTGAGCTTGGAAATCAGGACTAATACCAACTCAAGATAAACATGCTTTTTTCCTTCATCATAAAAAAGGACCTGATATTCAGTCTTTCCATGTCTAAGATCTTTAATGGTTTGCAAGTTAAATGGTCTGAAAGACCTCCATCCCAGTCACTCCAGTCTCATTCCCCTCTGATAAGAATACTGTTTGAAGTACATGAGGTTTTTCTCCTTGGTTAATTATATGAGGCAAAATTGTCTTTAGGATGTCCATGGACTTGGCTACTGTCATCATCCACGCTGCAGCAGCAGAATATATCAATTGTTCTGATGTTGTCATCTTGGCTCAAAATGGACAAACTTTGAAAAGAAAACCAAACTCCTTCTTCATGCAATAATAGTGTTGTCTCTTTTTTTGGTGGAATTTTTTCTCAAATTTCTGGCAGTGAAAGGTAATCTCAGGACACCTGTTGGCATATAACTAGATGAGCAGTTTTGCTAGTGCCCAGCAAGTTATCAAAACAAGACTGCAGAATCATCTAGTCTACTAAATAGTGTTTCCTTATTAAAAGAGAATGCAAAATAATACTTAATTTGTGTAAACTCTTCTTCAGAGACAAACTCTGCAGTCTTGCATACATTTTTAAGTTTTAGGCCCCAGACAAACTTAGCCAGCTTTCTCCCGGCTGGAATAATCGGCAAGATAGTTTCAGAGTCTTAGTCTCCTTCAGGTTTTCTCTTGTCTTTTACAGCACACTTCCCAGAGCTACAGTTCTGGGCAAAAATCTGCTGCAGTGAGAGTCTAACTTTTCAAATCTCCAGGACCACAGCTCTCATATTCATATGTTAAGCTAACCAGGTAATTGCATGTTGCCAACAGTGTTTGAATGAACCTGTCTATCTACTGTAAGGATATATCTGTCTTGTCTTAAAATAATAGTGCCACATTTTCTGTGTTTACAACAGTATTTAAAAAACATAACATCATTTTAACACATCCTGTGGTAAGGCCTGCCACAATATATTACAGATGTGTGGGTTATACATGCGACACAGAACTCTCTGAGAGGGATAGGAAAAAATAAATTGGTTTACAAATGGTAAATGGTTTGGTGAAGACTGAGGGACCAGTCAATAGGCTTCATCTTTTTTATTTTTTTTTTATTTTTGGATAAATGTGAAATGTTAGATATAGGAGCATGAGCACAGGTTCAAGTGTACAGTATGGCATACAATAGATAGAAACCATGAGACAGGACATTCATAGAGTAGTATAATCCAAAAGGAAGTGCCTACAAAAATAGCACAGGAAATACTGAAAAAATTCTGCTTCTGTATATGAATATGATTTATCCCCTGTACATGGTGAATATGAGGACAGATAAGAAGGATCCATGCTTTAAACTTGACTATATGTGCATCACCTAAATGCAGGTATAGCTAACACAGCACCAGTCACCAAACTGACATACCTCAATTAGTCACTGAAAATGGGCATGCAGAGGATATGTCAGTGTCTCAACCAAAGGCTGCTTGTCACAGGGATAGACAGTGCACTAGACTGAAGACCTAATACAAAATTTAACTGTGATAAAGACATCATACAATCCAAGGGAACTCAAAGGACAGTTCTGAAAACATCACTAGATATGTAATATAGCTAAAATATTATGACAACAAAAGAGTGCCACAAACTGGCAAATAGCTAATAATATAAGGCAGAGGAGCTGCCTGGATGGCTTCCTACACAGTTAGGCAAAACTTTGAGGTGTGACCATTCACCCATTTATGTCTGTCAAGCATAAAACCTGTGAGAAAAGGTTTAGGATGACACTGGGTCAGTGTGCTGCATTCATGGCCATCAGTGGAACTTGATACATGATGTGGATTCTCAAAGAAAGTTAAGATATCAGTGCCACTAGCTGGAGAGATGAGACAACAGTGTTTTGAATATCCTCAGATGAAAAGGCATCCCAACATGATGGGGAATAGCAAGGGAAGCAAATCTGTGAAGACCAATATTGAGCTATATAATTGCTGGTATATTGATCATCACCTCCAGGATAAAGGTGGGAATAGAGAACATGGAGAAAATGCATAAAGAAGACCTCAGATTCAATAGTAGATTGCAGCATATGTGGACATCCACCCCCAGATGAGTATGAGGGAATAGACATGGCTGCACAAAAGTTTTGTCGGACATCACAAATGATAATAGCAATGTGTTTCCCATTGATGGATGACCCTCTATGGTACACACATACCGAATGGACACCCATGTGTTCTGCTGTGCATGTGCATGTGCCATGCAATAGGCATGTTGTCCATCTGACTGCTAAGAGTAGTTTTAAGGAGATTTTGCTGGAAAATCAAATGTGTGATCAGAAACCTTATAACACCAGGTCATCAATGTAAACTGTGGCTTTGGATTGTGGCTTAGCATTCTAGATGGTTCTCCACTAACAACACCTCTCACACTCTAGAATGTGATGACTGCAACTAACTGGATGGGATGTCAGATGTAATCACACACACAGAGTTTGAGTGTAAAAACATACCAAATAGAATATCTCATGCTAAATGTTCAAAACATGATCAAATGGTAAAGTGGACTGGATCACCAAAACCAAGTGGTGTCAGCAACTCACCTAAACTATCATGCAGTACTTAACTTGCAAATTTGGCTATATTGCAGCTGCTGTGATTGCAATGGTCATGAAGCTAAGGCTGGCAGTAGTTGAACCAAGCAGGTGAACATGTGTGCCTGCCAGCATAGTGTGGCAATCCTTTTCATTGCATGTGTGACCTTGCAAAAACTAGTGTGCAGCTGACAACTGATAATGGTAGGCATCTCTTTGATGAGCTCACATCTGGCTTTGCAGTATTTAGTGTGATGCCTGCAAATGTTATTGTATAATAAAGTCTACTATGGTGATGTATGGGTGTACACCAGTAGAATGGCCAGTACCTGTCATACATGTAGGAAAGTGCCATTGTTTTATGCTGCTGTGACCCAGTACCTATATCTATTGAACACCTTCACAGATATGATGAGACACAATGTTAAAATCTACACCTGGTAGTGACAACTACAGCATTGAACAGCTGGAGAGACAGTGGACCTCAGTGGTATATGTATAGGTGGTCAGCTGCTGCCTGGCAATGTCAGTAGACATTATCCAAGAGTAAAGCCCTACAGGTAACAACAAGATGGGCTACACTATCTTAGCATAGCTTTGTAGTATATATATAGCCACAGTAGAAATGCAGACATGTCATGTAAACAATTAAAATTATGTGCTTAACATAATGATAGCTCTAGATGATTGGAGTCCATCCTTTTCAACATCTCAGACTTGTACCACAGGTTCAAGTTAGTTCAGCACTGAAACCTTTACCAGATTCATAGGTTCATTGGAGTGTACCAGGCTAATGACTGATTGGACCTTCTTAAACCTAGCCATGCACCCCAAATCACTGAAAAGTGCTGTTATCCTTGGTAGTGATAGCAGGGGCTTGGAAGATAAAGTATTTACAAACATGGACCTGGAAGATAAACCATTTGTAGGCTATTTGTGTCCTTTAGAGACATAGGTGCCAAACCAGTGGAGATTTTCTTGCTCCCCATTCAGTTGTCCAAGTTATGCTTTTTTTTGGGTTAGGGAGGAACTCTGCTTCACGTGGATGGGGAGCCTGTTCCAGAGATTAGGTAGCCTCTGGGACACATGCCTGTCTCTCCAGCAAGTCCTATTTATATCACAGGCAAGGTTTAAGTCTTTAGAATGAGTAATTCTGGTGCCGTTTGTTTTGTGGATATTTAGGAGGTGCATCAAAGTGGAGTTTGACAATGCCTTGTATGCCAGGCATAGATCTCCCCTCAAAAGCCTATAGGAAACAGAATCCATGGATAGGGTTTTGAGGTGCTCTGCATAGGACATGTTGTTTACTCCCTGGATTCTTTTAGCAAGGATCTTCTGTGCTCTAGCTCTTTCCATCCTCCAGTAATATTTTGAACCTGCAATCTCTCTTCGAGTTTCTAAGTATGCAGCTCAGGACCTCAGCAGTTGTACACTTACCTATCTAAGAATCCTTGCCCTATGCTGCTCTTCATGTGAAGGAATGGGGAATGCTGAGTGCTTTTTGCTGAAGAGAAGGAATCCAGATTGTCTAGGTCTATCATTATAGTAAAAATATAACTTTTGCATGTACTATGATACAGTCTATTCTCCTCGGCCTGCAGGACCAAGACTCCAGCAGTACTCCATGGGAGACTAAGACATAATCTGATCTGATGCTGTGGCACTAAAGAAATACCTTTCCTTGCACACCTTATCTAACTTGTAACATCTTGTGAAAATATTTAGAGAAGCCCAAGTCACAACTGCACAGAGATTGTATGTAGATATGTTTGCAATGAAGGCTTTGACATAGCAACAGCCATAGCACAACATTCTTTTGAGAGTATTGGAAGTTATGTGTCATATACTCTCCTAGTAATAAATCAGTCATTCAATCAATCAGTCAGTCAATCAATCATTCTCTGAGCCATCTGGCAAGATTACATTTAGACATTTACTTGCCTGACTTATGATGAAAAAGGAAACTGATCACCCTCCTAGAACTATTAGCTCAATTGCCTTTTGCACACCTAGGTAATAAAAATGTTAGCCTCCATGATGATAATCTTGATTGCAAGTGTAACTGAAAAAAAAAAGACTGGAAGATTAATAGCTTGGTTCAAGTTTATGTTTTTCCCTGTCTGAGCATACATGAAGAATTAGGACAGAGCATTATTTATTTTGTGAAATATTGCATATGGTGATTCCATACACACAATCACTAATTCAGTAATTCGTGCAGCCTATGTGATTGCTACCAAAAAACATTCATTGTGCTGAAGAGGTTGGCTCAAATGGGGGTTACATTCTCCAGTACAGAATATGAATTTCAGATAAGTAACATATGCTTTAATGTAGGTGGAATAAGAGTAATGCTACTAGAAAGGCCTTTGCATACCTTAAGTGAATCCAAGGACTAGTTATGGATACTGGTGGAAATTTGGTATATCTAAAAGGTGGCCTTTAATGGAAGAGAAGCTTAGACCCACATCAAAATTTTTGGGGTAATAATATAGAATGACTGGAAGAGGGACCAAAACGGCCCCCAAGACCATAGCAGTAAACCATATAACAAAACTATGCCACTTATATATTTTCTTGTGTTAAGTTTCCAGGCAGTGGTAATGATTTGGTTTACCTTGAAAGGTAAGCAATGTCTCTAGTCATTACTGGAAGTAGATAAACCAAGAGGGCAGCAACAAGGAATTTAGGTCAAAGTGAAGCTTCCAGGATAGCTGAATAAGGAGGGTTGTGAGGTAGGGTGCTAATCCAGATAATAAGACTACAAGAGCAGGAATCAAACCCATCAAGGCCAAAGACAGGTATGAGAATGACCTTGAATTTTTGAAGCCTTCACTTTTTAAATAGTGGATTAAAGGAAGGGAAGGAAAGGCATACATACATTCTATGGGCCAAGTTTAGACAAGAAAAATTCTGATTTGCTGCCTTGGAATTGGGATGAGGGAAAATTAGCCACTGCAGTTGACCAGGTATACACAGAGATAACAGTGTAGATTTCTCCAGCTGTGGAATATTCTCTGTAGTACAGACAAGCATAGGTACCATTTACAAGGCATCAGTAGACAACTATTGAGCCTATACACCACCAAGTTATGTTAACCCTGGATGTAGGCTGCTATAAAAAGTGCTCTGATAATACAAGCCATTCACAGAGTTTCATGGCCTCCTTGCAAAGGGGTTAAGATCAGGTTCCTTTGAATTTGTATAAGTACAAGACAATGACCAGGCTGTGAATGTAAATTGCTAAAGGACTTTGTTGAGGAGAATCGTAAAAGACTTGTAAGCTAATAAGTACCATTCTAATCTCCATCTTATTTATGTGCAGCTTGGCATCAGTTTGTGGCCATAAACCCTGGGCTATCCGGCACTGAGAGGCTAGATGTGTGCATTCTCTAACACAGATAAGCATTGCAAACATTGGATAGCCTAATTTGAGAAGGCAGGGAATTTGATATCTGGCACTATTGGGTTCTAATGGTCAACTTAAGGACAGTCGTTTGACAGTCATATAAAACCATGCATGAGATACTAGGAATATAGTGGCTTTTATTTTGCCTAACACTTTAAGACATTACTGAAACCACTGGTTAGGGCTGAGGGAAGAGGCAGTATTAGGATTAGGGTTACCATCAATTACTAGGGACGGGCAGGGGGCAGAGCCTCTTGCCTTCTTTAGTAATCAGTGCTAACACTAATCCTAATGCTGCCCCTTCCCACAACACTAACTCTATACCCTACCTTCATAAAAACCTTCCCGTAGCACTGCCACTATTCAGACAAATTTGAATCTAGTGTTATGGGGATTTTAGTGTTAATACTGGGGAGGAAATAGTTTTCCTTTCTTGATATTAATTCATTCAATATTTTTCATTTTCAGTATTGTATATGTTTGAACTTTTTTGTTCGAGTTTTCAATTTGACATTAAATTAGTTTGATCATACACAATAGAACTGTCATGGTGTACTATAAGAATATCACCTTATGATAAAACACAACAGCAGAATGAACTGAAAATATCTGACAACATATCTTGCAGCCATGTTACACCGACATATGGGTTAAGGGATCGTGAGTAATATGATAATTACTGGTTACAGCAGTTTATATTGCAAATCTTTGTTGTTCTCATTCAAAATAGGTGACCATGATCATAACACTGCATTATATAGAGGACGTACTGCCCACATCTAGTACTATAGCGAAAAATGTTTGATTAAATGATCATCTGCATGCATTGTGTGTAAACAGTAATACACCACTGTGCATTTCAGATAAAACTATGCTTGTTGGATGGGCTTAAAATCATATATGTAGTCTACAAATGTATGTCATGAAGACATCCACATACAGTAGGTGCAATTAATATATAAACCATAGTATAATAGATGAGATTAATTATTTGAATGTAACATGCCACAACAGTAATAACAGAAAGTGATTATCACAATTAGAGTAATAAATCATCACATTGTCCCACAAGCAGGAATAAACTTTGCAGATAAACTAAACACTGCAATACAGCAATCACAAAATAAATAAAATGGGTTGCAAACTGGCTCAAGGACAGAACCCACATGGTTAGAATTGCTGGAGCCATGTCAGACTCCAAACCAGTTACAAGTGGCATCCAACAAGGCTCAGTCCTGGGACCTCTCTTGTTCGGTATATATTTCTCGGAGGTACAGGCCAACACGGAAGGACTGTGGCTGACCAAGTTCACAGATGACTGCAAACTGGGTGCCATAATCGACTCTCCAGCTGACACAAGCATCCTCCAAAAGGGCCTCATAGAAACAGACAACTGGTGCCAGAGCCATGGCCTCAAGCTAAATGCCAAAAAGTGCATAGTCATCCCCTTTGGCAAAAATAAAGTGCCCACAAATTACCACATAGATGGTAATCCATTAAGTACAGAAGAAGTAATTAGGGACCTGGGGACCCAAGTTGATAGCAATCTCTCATTTGACAACCACGTGACCAAAGTGGTTAGAAAAACATTTTATATAGCCCACCTAATCATGAAGGGATTCACATCTAGATCAGGGGAGGTCATCGTGCCTCTTTACTCATCCCTCATCAGGCCCATAATTGAGTACAATGCCCCTTTTGGGATGTACCTTACCAGACACCTGCAGCAACTGGAAAGACCCCAAAAGTACCTCACCAAGAGGATCAAAGGGTTCAAACAGATGCCATATGCTGCCCGGTTAAAGAAACTCCAGCTCTACTCAGTGGCATACCGCCTGATCAGAGGCGATCTGTGCATGATGTATAAAGCCATGTCCAACCCAGAATTAATGGACATGCTGCACCTCAGAAAATCCAAATCCCATCGAGCTATGCGCTCAAGAGACTTGAACCTTAGCACTGAAATAAATAGGACATACTGGAGGGACAGATTCATAACCCAGAGGCTCCCTTCACTCTGGAATAAAATCCCAGTCCAGGTTAGGCAGAGTCCCTCATTGACTCTCTTCAAGAGGAATATTGATAAGTGGATGGGAGATTGTAGGTTTACCCCGGGTATCACTTCTGTGTCACTGTTAAACAGAGGCACAGTATACTAACCTCGAAAAAGGGCATAGCAAAATTAATTTAAAATGGGTGGCGAAAGCCAAACACACTCTGGCTAGGCTTATAAATGCTCTAGGGCAGATAGCCTAGTATGAACCTATGAACCTAAAAAGGCATGCATAGAGATGATGAATTACTCAAATACTTAGCAGTACATCCAAATACAAAGCAGCATATACAGATGTATTTAACTACATATTGAAGGCCTATGGTACAGCACGATGTGTGCAAAAGTATCATTGGTAATATACAAATTGTATATGGGTGTCTCATGGTACTTTCTGCTGAGATGCAGCCCTAAATGGAAAACAATTGTCAGAAAACTCATAATTTTTTTTAATATAGAAAATAGCTCAGTTGCTCCATTTGGTGTGTCACAACTTTATATATGCTAGAATGTGATAAGTTCCGATTTCTGTTAGAAGCAAAGGCTTATTTATCTGGGCTGTTTTCTAAAACAGCACAGCATTAAACTTTCTTCAAATGATAATTAAGGTGACTGCACCATATCACAGAACTTTCTGATATTTCGAGAGGGAAAGAAATGACATCTTATAAGAAGCTGGATAGTCTGCTGAACAAAGCAGTGAGAAGATGTTTTGGATTGGCTCAGACAGCCATAGGTATCTAGTGCCTGATACAGCCCAAAGATGTGGATGGAGCAACAGACGTATGAGTTAAAAAAACACTTAATTCATTAATTATTATTACTTTTATTAGTAGTAGTATTAAAATGTCGTCTGCCAAGAGATCCATCTTGTTCATCTGGTGAATGGTGCTACAGCAAGCCAGGTTTTAGGATGGTATGACACACTGTATTTTTCATTTGTACATATATAGTTTGTGTGTGTGTGGAGGGGGGTTGCAATAGCTAGGGCTGAATGGGTCTGATCGCAATGATATGAACAACTTTACAATGGCCATTATTTCTGTATTTATTCATTCATCTGATCACAGTCAGACATCTGAGGTGTACACATTCATGCAAGTTGCTGTAATCAGTCGACACATCTGTGAGTGTGTGTGTGTGTGTGTGTGTGTGTGTGTGTGTGTGTGTGTGTGTGTGTGTGTGTGTGTGTGTGTGTATGTATGCACGTGTGCAACTGCATGTGCACAAGGTAGTAGCAATGGGCTGGCTGCTTCTAACAACAGTGAGCTGAAATATATTAACATGGCTATTATATATTTATGCAGTTAATCATTTGTTCATTTGAGTCCAGTCACAAATCTGAGGTGTATAGCATCAATACAGTTTCTACAAATGGTGGCCATATCTGTATATTTGTAAGGAAGTTGAAATGAACTAATCTGGACATGTTTTTATTATTATTAGAATCTGATATTTGAGGTCAATACAGACAACAAATGTTCCATAATTACTTTTAATATGGCATATTTGTGTATGAAAATGTACCTGACTAGCCCTACTGTCATTCATTAGAGTTGCTGTTCTATTGTACATTTGTGTGAAGCTAATTTACATATTTACTGTGGCAACTACTTCTGTGAAGTGAAGATGAGATATATTACTGTGGCCATTCTTTTATTACTGTCAGATATCTGATGTGTGTATAGTTAACTAAATCATTAAAAGTGTTTGTTATGAGTGCTATATTTGGCTAAAAGTAAATCAGGTAAGCAGGCTGGAATACTCTCTATGGCTACGGTTTGTGTGAAACAATATTGAAATACATGACTGTGACCATTATTTTTTTGAAAATCAGGCATCTGAGGTGTGTACAGTCAACAAAGTGAAAATAATTGTGGAGAGGAGATGTATGCAGATGAACATCTCTATCCTTGCTGTGATTTGCTCATATTAGACAGTCATTATTCTGGCTTTGCAGAAACTAGTGGTTGTTTGTGTGAAGACAGTTATTGAAGTCATTTTTGTAAGTCAGTAAGACATCTAAGGTATGCACAGTCAATAAAGTGGATTCAAGTGATAGATATGGCAGCTGCATCTGCATGAAATGACTATGTGTATGTGAAGAGTTGTAGTATATCTAAAAGTAACAAGCTAGTTATAATTTCTATCTCTTCCTATCAGAAGTGCAGCAAGAGAGACATTAAAGAGCAGAAACCCCAAACGCAGAGTGCTACAGGGCACAACCAGGATATGCTGATTTATCAGGAAGTACAATTCCTACATTAGTTTCAGTACTAGCATTTCTGAATCCTGGCCCAGAAATGTACTTCAGCTCTTTAGCACTTCATGAATGATAAGTGATAGCAAGCTATTTGCTACAATTGTATCAAGTGGCTTGCTACGTTTAAAAGTAGAAGAAACCTTTTGTTATTTATCTTTCTTTCTTTTTTGTTCTTCAACTGAAGAGCTGAGGGGGAAGAGGTAGGAAGTGGATCTGGGACTAGGACAGCAGACCCTTTTCTCACTCTTCAACTGAAGATGGGAGGCTGCAATATCAGGGAATAACACTTTGCTGTAGATGAGCCAGGTAGATCTTTGCTTTCCATCACATTCAATAATTCACATTGTACACAACAAGTAGCTGTCTGTATCAGTCAGGGCAATATATATGTGACAGAAGCTGATACTTGGTGCAATAGTACAGCAAGTAGCTTTAGCATCTCACAACACTTGGCTCTCCTTGAGTTCTCAGTTGTGTTTTCTTCTTACTGAAGTCTGCATTTCCTCCATATCTCTGTGTGAGTTTTAACATTATGCCTTTCTTTTATCCACCAGACAATCAGCTATATAAGGAGATTTTGACCCTGTCCTCAACCTCTGCCCTGGGCTTCACCTAATCTAAAACCAGCCCTGCTCAGAAGTGTACAAAGATGGCCACTATAGTGTTTGTGATGTACTGACAGTGCAATCATTATTTCTGTATCTTTCCTTTCAATACAACTTTAGAAGTGTGCACAGATGACCTGTACAAATTGATTAGGAGGCACCAAGTTGGACCAAGTTGGACCAAGTTGGACTACATTATAATGATCATTATTCTTATTTTCTTGTCAAATATCAGATAGATATTGTGTGGTTATCTTTTTGATTGTAGGAGTATGGAGGCATGTTGTGTATCTATATCTAACAACAAGGTGAAATATATTACTGTGGTCATTTTCTTTCTTTCAGATTTTCATCCAGTCAAAAATCATAGCGTACACAGGAGGCAACTGTATGTTAGGGTAGAAGTGAGGAGACATATTTGCATATGTATGGTAATTTTACCTTCATTGCAATTTAACACCAGAGGGGTAAAAAGATGGTGACTATCTTAAAATTGCTTCTTCCACTGTTGTTATAGTGTATTCTTGGTCAGTTAGAGTATATTGAATAGATGGAGGAAAACAGCTGTGTCATTCAAAGTGTGAATAAACAAGAAATTAATAATCTGTCTGCATGGGTTGTGACCAGCATGGAGGGGGAGAATCGGGGCACTGGAGCTGCAGGGAGATCAGTGTGAAACAGGGGGGAATCTCATGGAATCCTTTGTGTATGGCTTCATTTTACATGAGGCTTGTCTCGTTGTTTGCAGTCTAACATCTGGGATGTACATATAGTCAGTAAAAGTGATAGAATGATCAGACAGAAAAGCTCTCAATATGTGAAAGAGACTGACCACAGGTTTAGCTTAACTTTTTTGGATCCCTTTCTGTCATACTTACAGCCATTCCAGTGCCCCATCTCCTTCATTAGGTCTACCAGTACTCCAGTCTTCCACTGGTTATTGCTGTATTTGCCAAATGTTTTTCACTGGGGCCAGTGAAGAGCCTAACAGCATTCTGTGTTTGTGTGTGTGTGTGTGTGTGTGTGTGTGTGTGTGTGTGTGTGTGTGTGTGTGTGTGTGTGTGTGTGTGTGTGTGTGTGTGTGTGCGTGTGAGTGTGTGTGTGTACTGTGTGGTGGATGGTCATGCTGCCTGTCATCAATCCCTTTTTTTCTTTATTGCTTACATGACATAACTCTCCCCTGGTGATTATTGATAACATTATTTGGTGGGTTTGCAATGGGGGATGTTACAGCGTAATGTCCCACCTCTGAAGCAGCTCAGCCATATCCACCCACCCAACATCAGGACTAAATCTCTGCATGACATTGCCAATCTCCACCTTGGATCATGAAAACACATGCCCGTGTCAACACCTGCCCTCCATGATTCTGATTTTACTCCATCAGTTGCCCAAGCCACTAATGAAACCTTGATCACCTGCTACAGTCAGGGCTTTATCTCTCTACACCACGAAAGCACCTCTGTATTGTTTAGTCACAGGTAAGTTACTAGTGACCTGGTCTAATATAGCTACATCCCATTTCAGTTTGGTCCACTTATTCAGTTGCTTCTTGCAGCCCCTTTGCTTTCATGTCTCCAGCTGCCACTGAAATTGTAGGGCACAGCTGCATGCACTCTAAACCTGTTATGGTCACTACTGGAATGAGAACAATGTAACTTACATGGAAGAAATGCTGCCAGTTTGCACTACTGTTGTGAAATGTGCTTTAAGAAATGAATACCTACTTGCATTATAATGTAGTATTTATGAGCATTTGTAATAAAAGTGTCACATTCAGGTCGACAGTGAGTGTGGGTGTACCTGTGAGTTAAAGTTTGCGTAACGGGAAAGAGAGGGAATAGATATGTTTGAAGTAGTTCACAAATAACTGAGAAGACAAATGCATGTGAAGATATATAAATCACGTCTGCTGTGATAAGTTGTACTGGTACACATTGTCTGCATTTGTAGATATGACAATGCTCTTAAAATGTAGATGTCACTGTAAGGGCACAAAACCCATCATATTCATAGTAACCACAAGCCATATTACAAAACACAATTAGAAGACAGTCTTTTCATACACACAAAATGCAGCTAGGCCACACTGCCAACAAAATTAAACTCAACAGATATATGCCATCCTGCAAAATCACACTACAGTACCACACATATTTGCATGCATAAATATATAGTACTGTACTTAAGAGTGATATGAAAATTGTGGTGGCAGTAGATAGATAGATTTTATAAATAAATATTATATATATATATATATATATATATATATATATATATATATATATTTATTTATATACACACACACAACTCATTTTGTCAAATTTAACTTTTATTGACAAGTATTTTTAGTATCAGAATTGGACAAGTAGTTAGATTATAAAGGGCAACAATTGTCAAAGTATTTAATATTACATGTAAGGTAAGTGGGAATGGGATTTAATGCTCAAACTTTCATTTGTAATGAAAGCTTAAGCATTCAGGTTGACAGTGAGTGTATGTGTACTCTTGGGTTAGAGTAAGATAGGGAATAGATATTTCTTAAATGTGTGTGTGTGTGTGTGTGTGTGTGTGTGTGTGTGTGTGTGTGTGTGTGTGTGTGTGTGTGGTGCATGCGTGCATGCATGCATGTGTGTGTGTGTGTGTGTGTGTGTGTGTATGTGTGCCTGTACATGTGTGTGCATACCTTTGTGTGTGTGTCTGTCTTGTGTAGGGGTAACAATAGGGAAATTATGTTTAATACCCTAATGTGACAGGTTAGGTTTAGGGGTAGGGTTAGGGTTAGCACACATGAGTAAGGTTGTGCAGAGAAGAGCATGTGTTTTTTAACTGCAAATATTAGACATCCACAAAACAAGAAAATGGTTCAGTGAGCAATTATATGCACACCTATTGTCAGGACAGAAGTTGCCTTTTCCTGATATTGATGATTTATATCTGACCTAGTTAATTAATACTGTGAAATCTGCACTGCTAATGAAACATCTTTATTGCTTTACCTACTGTTAATTTTAACATTCTCCTCACTCCTTAGTTATTTCTCTCCAGCTGTTCAAACCTTTTACACTCACTTTTTCAACTCCCGGCTGTGCCCTATTGGACTACAAGGAGCAGCTATATCCACCTACCTAAACCTGCCTGGGTATTTCCTCACCTGGGTAATCTAAATGCCCTTGGACTAAAAGCCACAGTAAATAATATTGTATGTCACATAGTAATTTTGATTTTATTTTACCTACTTTATGTATATTCTAGTCCACTACACCTTCTAGGTGTACTAGATAAACTGCCAGATCTGCCAGCAGCCATACCCCCCCCTCCTGTGTTACTACAGTTGTACTCCACTGTCTGTCTCTACAACACTGCAGCCCCCTACCTTTATTGCAATAACCCTCACTTTTCCATTACTTTTCAATTTTTTATAACCCTCCCTTCTCCATTACTTTTCTATTTTTTATTCTACTGCTGCAATCTCTCTACAGGATTATTACAAACTTTGGCCACTAGATGGCAGTCTTTACCCACCTTTAATTTCACTTTCGTTTATCTTCCTACCTCTTACTTTAAACCTTTTATGATTGTTGCACTCTTCTCCTTGTCTATCTTCTTCTATAATCTCTTTAAACCTTGTACACATCTCCTCCCATAGTCCTTATAAACCCTTTACCTAGCCCTCCTTCTCCACCTTCACTACTCCTAGGCTAACCCTTACTCTCCCAGGTTTCTCTCTCTTTTAACTCTCCCTTCCTCAGACTCCCAGCTTCTGCCTTTCTACCTACTGCCTCCTGTTCCAACCTACTACCTTACTGATTGTTTTTTTCCTCACTGCTTTCACCTTACTTGGGTCTGCCCTGCTCCGTTCGCCCTGCGGGCTCACTCCACTCCCCTACCCTACCCCTAAATCCCACCCACCCCAGTGGTCCTACACTTATACCTCATTAAACACTTCCTTTTTTTCCCAACCTATCACATACCTCCTCATCACTAGGCCACTCCCCTATCTCTTTCTTTCCTACTTAGTTTAAATTACCTCTCCCTTTAACTACTCCATTACCTATCCTAACCATCCTCTGCACTGACTACTTCTCGTATCTACCTCCTATTCAACCTCCATTACTTTCCCTTTGCTTTTCTTTTTCTATACCCTGCTTAATCTCTTGAAACATCCTCATCTATTTTCCTACCTCACTTACACAAACAAGCTACTCTCATCTGATTACTACTCACTTCCATGTCACCAACACACAAAACTATTTTCACATACATCCTACTCTTAACTACCACAATAGCCTCTCTGACCATACCTTATCCACTGACCTTCTTTGAAAATCTTACTCTACTTGAACAAAACCATAATTTCCAACAAACATTACCTTCTTCCTTTATGTACACCCTCAACCACAGTAACATAACCTGTACCTCTAACTATATACTACCAAAATATCACAGAACAACCCATGTGACTTACTTCACCATCAAAAAGATTTTTAATAATTCCCTCAAGACCCTTAAATTCCTACACTATCCCCAGTGTTACCTTCTCCTTGACGGGGATATTCATCCAAACCCTGGCCCCAATACTAACAATAGGAATAACCTTGATAATGTAACTTTACCTAAACCTTCTATATTAGCTAAAGCACCTAACTCCCTCCTGATTGCTCACCTTAATATTAGAAGTCTTAACAATAAAATTCCCCACCTGCATGCACTCCTGGACTTGCACTCATTTGATAGTCTATGTCTTACAGAAACCTGGCTAAAACCATCTACTCTAGACCAGGAAATTACCCCTCCAGGCTATAACATCCTTAGATGTGACCGCAAAACCAAAAAAGGCAGGGGTATAGCCATTATCTATAAATCTCCAAGTATCCCTCTTTAATGAGCTTCCATCACTAGACACCAAATCTGAAATACTGTCTACCAAACTCCAAATCAACAACACCAAATCAATCAACCTAATTTGCTTGTATATTCCCCCTGGTAACAATAATAATACTCTTGAAAACTTTCTTAATCTCCTCTCTACCCAACTACCCCAGGAAACCATTGTACTGGGTGACTTCAACATAGACTGGTTAACCTGTAGTTCTCAGAACCCCACTAACCACATAAATCTTTATGGATTCTCCCAATTAATAACCACTCCTACTAGAATCCACAAACCTAACAGGAAAGAATCTACTCTTGACTGGATCCTTATTAATAACCACCCTAGCAATTATACTCCAGGAACCCTTCCCGACAATATTAGTGACCATATGCTTACTTACATTATTAGACAAAAGTTTCATATCCCAACTACTCACAAACTCAAAACTTCCCGCTCAAAGAAATTCTTTAATCCTGATAGTTTCCTGAACGAATTGCAAGCATGTGACTGGTCACCACTGACCCACCTTGAACTTGATGAGGCTGTGACCTACTTCAACACCAACTTTCTTCAAATTCTAGACTACCACGCACCTTATCACTCCACTAGAATAAGATCCAAATCTGCCCCATGGCTACCAAAACAAACTAAGCAGAAGATGCTCCTCAGAAACAAAATATGGGCTAAATGGAGAGCTACCAAATGTCCATCTGATCACCTCCTCTTTAAACAGTTAAGAAATGCCACCAAGAAGGATACTATTAGAGACAAAAAGACTTCTACCTACACCTCCAACAAACTAATCAACAAACACCACAAAAATTTTGGTCAGGGATAAACAAACTTCTTCAGCCAGGACACTCAACTACTCCTGCCCCATTAGGTTTCAACCATAATAATTTCAACCAGATCCCTGATGCCTTTAATAAATACTTTACAAAAGCCATTCAAACCCTAGCCAATTCTGTACCCCCACCTACTGCTTCCCCACCACACACCTCCAAGATGACGTCTCCTACCTTTCATATACAACCTATTCCTACATCTCATATTCTTAAACTGCTTAAAAAACTGAAACCCTGCACCCCTTCTGTGGACCGACTCCCATCTGAATACCTATAAATTGCCACAAAAGCTATCCATTACCCCATATCTATACTTATTAACAGAACTATCTCTGAAGGCAAAATCCCTACCATTTGGAAAGTATCTCACATTATCCCACTACACAAAGGTGGATCTTCTATAGAGCTTTCAAACATTTGCCCTATTGCCTTACTCTCCCCATTAGCTAAGATAATGGAAAAATGTATTCATAAACAACTACTCAACCACCTTCTACAAAATAACCAACTAGCCAACTGCCAACATGGCTTTAGACCATTCCACAGCACAACGACTGCCCTTCTATCCTTCACTGACTCTATAAATAAAAATCGTAACAATAACTCCTTTTCCTCTGCACTATTTATTGACCTGTCAAAAGCCTTTGATATGGTTAACCATAACTTACTTCTAGACAAACTAAAATACCATTCTCTTGATCCACTAGCATTACAATGGTTTAGGTGTTATCTTCAAAACAGACAACAAGCAGCACTTTGGGATAACAATCTGTCTTCATTACTCCCAGTAAATATTGGAGTCCCACAAGGCTCTATCTTAGGTCCCCTTCTTTTTTCCTTATTTATTAATGACCTCCACATGGACATACCTCAAGCCACCTGCATTCAATATGCAGATGACTCAACCTTAATCTGTACTGTTAAGAATATAGCCTCCCTCCAGTCCCTCACCTAGACTGTGTTCCAAAATGTGGAAAACTGGTTTATGAAACATTGCCTCCTCCTTAATCCCCAAAAAACAAAATTACTGCTTTTTACTCCAACTCACAAATCTTCCACACCATTCTTCTCTATAACCTCTAACAATGCTACTAACATTACCCCGGATACTACCACCTACCTACTAGGTGTTACAATTGACAATCGTCTTAACTATGATGACTATATTAACGCCACCATAAAATCTGTTAACAAAAAACTTGGTACTCTGTATAGAATCAAACCCTTCCTTACCCTCACAGCCAGGAAAACTATTTCCCAGACCCACCTCATTTCTACCCTTTTCTATGCCTCTGCTATATATACTAACCTATCTAAGAATAACATCTCCAAACTTTCTACCTGTTATAATAGCATAGCTAGATTCATTACATGTACACCCTTTAAAACTCACCACTGTCTTAACCTCAAACAACTAGGATGGCTAGAATTGCAGAACCACATACTCTATCAACAGTTACTTATCACTCAAAAGATCCTACACCACCCCAATAATAGCCCTATCCTCACTAATCTGATTTCACCATACAAAAATCTAGCTACACTACGTTCTGCTAATAAACTCCTGGTCTCCTCGATTAAATCTAACAATAAAGCTGGTGACTCACTTTTCTCAAACACTACAGGCAAAAACTGGAATCAGCTCCCTCCTGAACTATCTAACCTACCTTCTACATCTCTATTCAAAAAACATATTAAAGAACATCTTAAAACTCAGTGGCTTTGTCCCTGTGCTAACCCAGACTGAAATCTATTTCTCCTCCTACTCATACCCTTTTCCCCACCCCTCTAACATAGGCCTCTAACCTAGGCCTCCTAATCATGCTTCTTTTTTCATAGTAAGAGAAAAAATTATAAGGATTTTACTCTGATGTGCTCATACCCACTTTGTGTTTAGTACATCTGCCATGCTTTACTTAAATAAACTTTTAGCATAATGTCTATATTCTATAATTACATTACTATATTTTTGCTTTTAACCAATGCTACCACTGTACTGTTTTCTTACATGTCCTAGTTATATATTGTTATATATTGTTAACTGTGTTTTACTGTTCATGCTTGGAGCTTTTCTCCCTGGGCCTCTACTGCAAATGGACATAAATCCAGTTAGACTAGCCCGGTCAACAAATGTAAAATAAAATAAAAATAAATGTATGCACTGTGTAGCAGGAACTGTATTGTAGTACAAGCTGAAAATTATACAAGCAGTGGAACCTCAGCATTATTAGCTGAATCATTGGAAATACTCACATATTTAAAACACCCTTCCAGATGTATGCATATCCTACCCATAATGTCAGGTATAAGAAGCAAGTAGGAATTTGTAGTACATATGCAGATGCATGTTGACAGATGAGGTTTAACTGTAAGTGTGGTCACAAATATACTTGAGTGTTGGTAGATTGAAGACAACAGTTAGTGTCTGACACTACTGCATTCCTGTGGCTATCAAACCACATTCCTATCACTTACAGATGTCAAATCATGTTGTCCTTTTTTACATCTTCAGCTCATATGACTATGCAGACTCAGATACTTACTATGTCTAAGAATAATCAGAAACTAAATAGTGTCATTAAAATACACACAATCCGTTTGAAACACGTCCCAATTCAAAAATCAGAACAACCAAAAACTGGAACCAAAGTAAAAAACAAAAGGTAATTAGCGTACCAAAAATACTTTATTCAACGTTTTCATCCTAAGACTTCTTCAGAGTACAAAAAGTCACAATCAGTTTGTTTAAAAAGATAGTTACTGACCAATTAAAACTTAAAATCAATAAATTATGTTAATTACTTTCAAGATAAAACACATAACGTAAAAAACAAGGCATTATTGTTTAAAAAAACATTTGTTGCTTACCACATCATTCAGTCCTGGATTCTTGTCTGAATTTGTCACAAGGCCTCTTTCTGCTCCAAATAATTCTTAAAATCCCCACCATCTCAGGTCTGTCAGACTCTGTTCCAAGACTGAAAAAAGAAGCGTCTTATAGTTATGACACTGTTGAGTATGCTTAAAAATGCATTTTTGTTGTCCTTGTTTTTGATACTATATAAATGTTCCCTAATCCTTTCATTTAAAGCTCATATGGTCATTCCTATATAAAATTATGTGCAGCCAATGCATACAATTATATAAACCACCCCTCTACTCTTGCAACAAAAATATCCTGGGACCCTAATGGTATAAGATAAGTGACTTAAATTAACATATGGTCCTTCCAAAATGAATCTACTAATGTCACATCTGCATCTGTACATACCATTAGGTTTGTTGGTGTAAAGGTTATCTGCTTTATATCTAGTGCTGTCTTTCTGTAACAATGATTTCAGGTTGTAATTGTTCCTGTATATAAATTGAGGGTGAGATCCTACAAACCTATATAATCATGATTGCCATCCAATATTTTCCAATTGTTCCATATGATCCCCTGTATAGATCCACTACCCATGGTCATATCTAAACTACACAACCTTCGAGTTGCTTCTCCTAAGTACTTATTATGATTAGAACACTGAAATGGAACATTCAATATGGGGGGATAATTGGTGTCCTTTTTATTAAGAACCGGTTTTGCTAGTTCCCTTAAAAGCTTTTCATCATGTCCCCTATTCGTGAATAATGCTATTATAAACTTAGATTCCTCCATGAGTTGATTGTCTTCACTTGTCATATGACTGGCCCTTATCAACTGCCCCTTAGGAATATTGTTTTTAATAAATTGAGGATGTTGACTACTATAGTGCAAGTAGGTGTTAGTAAAGGTTTTTTTTCTATGAACACTACTCACAAACCTGTCTATTAAGATGTTCCACTCCAGATATACATCCAGAAAATTAACCTTCATTCCAACATTCCCAGTAACAAAGATTAAGAAATCAGAATGTTGATTTAAACCATTCAAGAACAATTTGAAAATTTGAATTTTATCTGATCCCCTTTCATGAGGAAAAACAAATCACTGATGAATCTTTTATAATAAAAAACCTGAAACTGTGTCATAAATTATTCTAACACTATGTGTTCCCACCATCCCATCACTGCATTAGCAAAATATGGGGTTGCCTGTGACCCCATGGTGACCCCTCTTACCTGCTTATACAATTTTTTATTAAATAACAAACAGTTGTTGAAGAAAATATCTATCAGCTCACAATAAAAATTTATTTCAGTGTTTGTAAAGTTAGAATATTTACTCAAAAAGTCACTCACATACTCAGTTCCGTTATCATGGGGAATAGATGTACATGAGGAAGCAACACCCCCAGTAAACATAATATGCTTTGTACGATCAAACTCAAAACCATTAATAAAAATCTCTAGTTTTATCCAAAAAAATCCCATGAGTTCCTCAAATAGGAATTCAGCTTTTTGGCCAAAGGATTTAAAACAGAATCAACCACCAATGAGATTCCTTTGGTAATATAATTTGGTGCAGAAACAATTGGTTGAAACGGAGGATTACTTACACACTTGTGAACTTTTGGAATTCCAAAAAGGGTCCCTATCTTAGATTTTCTATATTACAAAAACTACAGGTTGCTTGATCTAAATTACCATTCATTAAGATATCAAACAAAAAGAGTACACAGTTCTAAAACATTTCTGTACCTCAGTTGCAACAACTGACATATTTATAATTATTATTGAGCATAACTTCCATTTTTCCTACATAACGCTTTTGATCCATTAAAGCCAGTATACCCCCTTTATCACTCTTCATCAGTCTAATATGTTTATTGTCCCTGAGTTCCTTTAAGGCTTTCCTTTCATCACTAGTTAAGTTAATATAGTATTTTCTGTTTTTGTTGTTACTTTCTAACAATTCCTGAATTTCATTCTCACAAGTAGTTTCAAACACCTTAATAGTATGAATTAAGAAAGAATTGTAAGATGAAGGCTTAACAAACTTCAACTTAGGTATTTTTACATCTTTTAGTACATAATTTAAAGTAAACATTCTGGTGTACTTCTTAAAGTCTAATAAGATGCTCGTGATGTCAGCTCTCTTTGTTGGGACAAAATTAAATCCCAACTTTAACATCCTTTCATGAATAGGACAAAATTGGACAAATTAATAATGTTATAATTCTCAGTCCAGTACCTTTTTAGTTGTCGGTCGATGAGTCCGACATCGTTCATCCTTTCCTCCTGGTCATTCTCAATCTCTTCTCTTTGCTCTCCTTTTCTGTTGTTAAAAAAACTTTTGGTTGTGCCCCCGTATTCATAGAAATTGTTTGTAAAGCTTTTGTGGGTTCAATTCTTCCATATGGAGTTGTTTCATTTCCATTCAAAATATCCTGTACTGAAGTTCTACTTATGTCACTTCCCTGATTTCTATTGGATGTATTAATAATATCCGGTTGCTGTTTAGATTCTACGGTTTTAAAGTGGAAAGTTCTTATATTGTTGCACTGATACTTATACTTTGTACTTTTCTTAGCAGCAGCATTAAACATTGTATATGCAGTGTCATTTTCATATACTGCCACATCTCTGTTTAACTTGTTATTTTTGCATATAATGACTAAATTCTTGTGTCGTTCCACCTCAGTATTAGGAACGTTCTCCAAACTTACTGTAAAAATCTGTTTGCGAATGCTGGTCCACTTAAAATCTGCCTGTGTTGAAGAACCTTTTCAATGTAATAAAAAAAAGGTACCATTAATGTCTACCCCAATGGGGCATTTAAAAAACCTTAGCCCCTTGGAGAATATTTCCAATTCAATGCAACGCTGAAAGTATTTATTTTCTAAGTCCAGATTCTTATATTTTTTAAACAGCTTACACAATTCTGAACAGCTTTCTTTGCAAGCAATTAAATACTATGTGTTTACAGGTCTCTCTGATGTAGAAAAAGGATCAGAACAACTATTTAGTATGGACGCAATGTCAGCATAGGTTTTTAACAGTCTTACTATGTACACCATGGTTGTTGTTACCTTGTTTGTTGATGTTGTTCACATTATACTCCACCAGCATCTTGGTATATTTTTCTGAGCTGTGACATTCTGGATTTTTGCTTCCACATTGCTGGACCAAAAGATATAAGGTTCTTTGAATGTCACCCTTAGTTTTTAATAACAATGGCATTAGTCCATGTTCTGAGGATCCAGGTGTAGAATACACGCTGACAGCCAATAAAGGGTCTCCTTTGGCTTCAGCCATGGTTGAAATGAAAAAAAGCACCAATAAAATACACAAAATCCATTTGAAACCAGTCCCAATTCAAAAATCAGAACAACCAAAAACTGAAACCAAACTGAAAACCAAAGGGTAATTAGCATACCAAAAATACTTTATTCAATGCTTTCATCCTAAGACTTCTTCAGAATACAACAAAATCACAATCAGTTTGTTTAAATGGATAGTACTGACCAATTAAAACTTAAAATCAGTCAGTTATGGTAATTACTTTCAAGATAAAACACATAGCTAAAAAACAAGGCATTATTGTTTATTTATATACAATCTACGATTTTTAAAAAAAATATTTGATATTTACCACATCATTCAGTCCTGGATTCTTGTCTGAATTTAATTTTATTTGCCATAAGGCCTCTTTCTGTTCCAAATAATTCTTAAAATCCCTACCTCAGGTCTGTCAGACCCTGTTCCAAGACAGAAAAAAGAATCTTCTTATAGTTATGACACTGTTGTGTATGCTTACATAATATCTATATTATGTTATCGAAAAATCAAAATGTCAAATGACACAACAGCGAAAGTGCCAAAATGTCGAAGATCCATTTTTGAGATCGCAGTACAGTGAAGATTGGGATATTTGACCTTTCTTCACTGTAGTGCGATCTTGGAGTTGGAATATATATTTAGCGGGAGATGTGGGGGGCACATCCCCCCACAATACCGAATTCGAGTTTCGGCATTTTCTCTCTTGTGAGCATTCGACATTTTGTGTCTCTGATGTTATGATATAGACGCCTTATATATAGTACGATTTTTTTGTATTCTGAAAAAGTCTATATATATGTATATGAGAGAGAGACCGCACCTAGGAAGTATAGGAATAATAGTAGGTGTAGGTAAGCGATCACAGGGCCCATAAGGGAACTAGCCATATATATACCTTTAAGCAGACACACTTAAAAGTCCTTGACAACCTCTACTAGTACTTAATAGTGCCCACCTCCAAAATCAAGCAGAGGTATACATGGCAACCCTGGTGTAAATTTATGTCTCTTCATCCAGTCATCAAAACTAGTGTCAAAGGTAGACTAAGTTATAGTTTGCTTGACATGCTGTAATAATGTATTTCATAAAATGGAAAGATGTTGAGTTTGGAACCTATACCTCCAGCAAGCCTTGTTCATTTGTTGGTGTTAATTTAGATCCATAGTATAGATGTCTGTAGGATGCCTGTGGATTGGAGAAAAGTGTTTTGTTACCGATTTTTAAGAATAAAGGTGATGTGCAGAGCTGTAGTAACTACAGAGGGATAAAATCGATCAGTCACAGCATGAAGTTATGGGAAGGAGTAGTGGAAGATTGGTTAAGAAGGGAGGTGATGATTAGTGATCAGCAGTATGGTTTCATGCCGGGAAAGAGCACTTTAGATGCAATGTTTGCTCTGACAGTGCTGATGGACAAATATAGAGAAGGTCAGAAGGAGTTGCATTGTGTCTTTGTGGACTTAGAGAAAGCATATGACAGGGTGCCTAGAGAGGAATTGCATGAGGAAGTCAGGAGTGGCAGAGAAGTATGTAAGAGTAGTACAGGACATATACGAAGGTAATGTGACAGTGGTGAGGTCTGTGGTGGGAGTGATGGATTCATTTAAGGTGGAGGTGGGATTACATCAAGGATCAGCTCTGAGCCTTTTCTTATTTGCAGTGGTAATGGACAGGTTGACAGAGGAGATCAGGCAGAAGGCCCCGTGGACTATGATGTTTGCAGATGACATTGTGATCTGTAGTGAGAGTAGGGACCAGGTTGATGAGACCCTGGAGAAGTTGAGATATGCTCTAGAGAGGAGAGGAATGAAGGTCAGCAGGACTAAGGCAGAATATATGTGTGTGAATGAGAGGGAGGATAGAGGAATGGTGAGGATGCAGGGAGTAGAGCTGGTGAAGGTGGATGAGTTTAACTACTTGGGATAAACAGTTCAGAGTAATGGTGAGTGTGGAAGAGAGGTGAAGAAGAGAGTATAGGCAGGGTGGAATCTGTGGAGAAGAGTGTCAGGAGTAATTTCTGACAGATAGGTACCAATAAGAGTGAAAGAGAAGGCCTTTAAGAGGGTAGTGAGACCAGCTATGTTATATGGGTTGGAGATGATGGCATTGACAAAAAGGCAAGAGTCAGAGCTGGATGTAGCAGAGTTAAATATGTTAAAATTTTCACTGGGTGTGACAAGGATGGACAGGATTAGGAATCAGTATATTAGAGGCTCAGCTCAGGGTTGGATGGTTTGGAGACAAAGCCAGAGAGGCAAGATTGCATTGGTTTGGACATGTGCTGATGAGGGATGCTGGGTATATTGGGAAAAGGATGCTAAGGATGGAGCTATCAGGTAAGAGGAAAAGTGGAAGGCCTAAGATAAGGTTTATGGATGTGGTGAAAAGGACATGCAGGAGTTTGGTGTGACAGAGCAAGATGCAGAGGACAGGAAGAAATGGAAACAGATGATCCGCTGTGGTGACCCCTAACAGGAACAACCAAAAGAGAAGAAGAAGTATAGATGTCTGTAGAACCACTGGTTTTGAGAAGAAATAGGAGCTCAAATAAGACTGGATCTTTCATGGTTTGAAAAGTGAGGCACAGATCACCTCAGAGCAGATAGAAAGCTACTGAATATAGGAAGAGTTGTGCTAATCTGTTTGAATAGTTGAAGGATTGAAGGCCTTTAATTTTTTTTTTTGGTTAAGAATCACTGAGAACTTTCCAGATGAACAATAAGCTTGAATTTGTACATGCCAAACAGCATGTTGTATGCAGTGATGGGTGAAATAAGTGAAGAGTACAGTGGCAAGATAAGTTCTTTAAAACTTGAATATATAACCTTGGAAATGAACATGGCCAGATAGAATGTCTTCCTGACTATGGTGGAAACATGATGGAATGAGAGAGAGAGAGAGACAGACAGAGAGAGAGAAAGATAAAGAGTTATCCTTATAAGTACCCAGGTCTGTTATGCCTGTATCTGTTTGGAGAACCACTTACAACAGATAAAGTGGGAAAAAGGCTTTTTTTGCCAAATGGTACTATACTTCACTTTTTTTGCATTTATCTTGAGTCCATTTTCAGCACACCAGTTATGTGCATATTTCATCCCATTTCTGAAGCAGTTTAGCATAAGTGGAAAAGTAAATAACAGTGCCCAGCTTGCAGTCATCAGCAAACATTGTCAACCACACTTGAGGATATTCGCCTGGATGTTTGCAAAACAAATCCCTAACAGGAAAGGACCAGCACTGATCCCTGCAGTACCCCACTAAATACATGTTTACATTCAGAGGGAATAACAGCAACTTTCATTAAATGGGATCCATAAGAAAGCAATTTTGCAATCCAATAGACAGTGTAGGGGTTTATATTACATTTGCCTGACATTTCAATAATACCAGCATGGAAAACGGTGCCAAACATAATCAAAATAAATGTCATGCACAAAATGACAATATTCAGACCAGAGCCTCTCTAACCTTTGCAAATAAGTTTTCTAGGTTTGGGATACAGGACCACCTTTCAAAAAAACAAACTGAGTCAGATATAGATCAGTTCAGTTGCTTATGTCTGCCTAAACAAGTTATGCTCTGATTCATGGCATGGCTTTGCATATATGGTTGGTGAGGCTAATGGGACTCTTATTAGCTGGGTCTGCATAGGGTCTACCCTTGTGTAGAGGATTGAGTGATTTTCCTTCATGCATTAGGATCAAATCCCATGAATAGGTCAAACTGTTTAAGTACAGGCTTAGATAGTGCACACTTGGCAGTAATGAGAATGCAGCCTGGTATGTTATCTGCACCCAAAGAAACAGCATTTTAAGCAATTGAAAGGCATTCAAATACTTCTTCCAAGGCAATTACAGGAGAAATACATTTCCAGGGATAGTCAGCACGACAATGTTAATAAGTATGATAAAGCTAGCACTAAATTTATCTTCTAAGATATAGGTTACATCCTTGGGTGTGGAATGTGTGATGTTATTGTAGATGAGCTCAGTGCATTATTGTAGATTGTTCCTTAATTTTCTGATATGACTGAAAAAAAAAAGATTTGTAGTTTCTTTTGGTTTCTTTTGTAACCTTATGTTTGTACTCTGCTTTATAATTTCCAATAGTGGCTCTCAAATTCCATGCTGGCAGGTTCAGTATGGTCTTGAGGTATGGGTTAGGGGTTTCGTACAATTTTTAATTATTTTCCTTCTTTTGTATGTAGTTTGTTAACACAGAATTTCCACCAGGTAGGTTAATTCCTGAAATTACCATTATATTTAGGGCTGATGGGTACAGACCTCTCCATTCAGCTCTTGAGATGCTGGTAACATTTGAACTGAATGTGACAGCCCTGTAAGTTGGATCCATTTTGGTGAGATTGCTAGGAATTTGTGAAGGTGTTCTACAAGTTGAAGTATGTTTTTCCATAAAGAAATCACTAAATATGAGTTTCTTTTGTTGGTGGGATGATACCATTAAGACTTTTAGAGAAGATAATTATTTGTGGTCAGAATTAACAAGTGATAAGAAGATGCATGGTGAGACACAGATGAGAACTAATTTGATAAGGACTATGCCAAGGATATTGGATCCCCTAGTGGGCAGTTTTATAATTTGCTCCAGTAAATTTGTATTAACAGAATGTTGGAATCTCTATGTATATCCATTTTTAGAGATGTAAGTGTTCGAGTCAATGCTCAGGTAATTGAAGACCCAAGAAAGAAGATATCTGTTTAGATATTTAACCAGTCGATGGTGTATGTAGTCCATGAGTTACAGGGGACATTGATGAGGATCTGCTGCTAGCAGTGAAATAATAATTGGATTACTTAAAAATGATTTAGACTCCAGGAGATACAGGTTAGGGGTGTGGCTATTTTTATGTGTGGTGATGGTGTTCTGACAAATGCAGATACTAGCAGGCAGTTACCTAAAGCTTGATGCAGATGAAATGCTGCAATTGTGTTAAAATCACATCTCAATAACTACACAGATTAGAGTTTGTGCAAGTTGAGGATCTCACGTTCTGGCATCTTTTCATTCAGACTCCTAGCATTGAGTAGTGCCACCATAATGTTTTCAAAATTTGGGTTTGAGTTTATTATGTAGGGATGTCCAACAGGGAAATTCAGCTGAAAATATGTACTATATGGGACAGCAAAGGCTTTAGCCAGCATATGGAAGCCCTGGTATGAGAGGTGTTACCTAGCCCCAGCAAAACAGGAATCCTTTTCTATCATGTCAGCCCAGATAGACACACACTGAATCTGCTTAGAATGACAACAGCTACTTAGCCAACTCCTAAAGTCAATTAACTTGGGATCTAGGCTTCATTCTTGCTGAAGGCAAATTAGTACTCAAGACCAGTGTATTTCCTGCCTCTAACATATGCATTGTAAGTTCCATCGTGTCTCACTGCAAGTCTTTCTAGGAGTAGCGGCTCAGGTCATTCACTCCCACATGGGCCACAACTATATTGTAGTTATGCATAAGGGACAGTAGGACCCTTGTTACATCACAGATACTGGCACTGGACAAGCAGCATACAGTGTCCCTGTTTTTGTCTAGTCTGTTGAGTGTGGAGTCTATATGTCTAACTGTAGATTCTCCTATGATTAAGACATTTACTTGTGTAACAGCAGACTTAGTGGGCTTTATGGGTTTAGGTATTTTTTTTTCCAGTGACTCTAGGGTGATCTGTGTGGAGCTGCACTGTAGAGATGTGGAGAAGGTATAGATGCTGCTTGGTTTATGCTGAAGCAGATATACTTTAGAGTGTGTTCTTGGAAGGTTTGACTTTTTTTTGATGGAACATTTAGTAAGCATAAGACAGCTGCTTCACTGCCTTAGAATACCTAATGCAATCAGACTGACGACATATGGGATAAGAGCCGACTGTTGAGCCAGGCTGTTGAGCCAGGCTGCCAGTGATTGGAGGACAAGGGCTAATCTTACTACTCAGGGGTTGCTGGTTAACTACTATAAAAGTCCCTAATGAAGCTTTTAGGGATATTCTGAAGTTAGTTTAGATGGTGGCTGTTCTAGCACTCCTTAGTGAAAAGGCCAAATGAGGCTTGCCACGAATGATAAATAGTGATGATTTGCCTATTGGCTACTACCTGGATAATACTAGTGCTGTTCTCTTTGCAGCTATATTCATGTAAAAGACAATATTCCTTTGCTCCTTCTCTTACCAGAAAAAAAAACTACAGTAGCACTAATCCCAAGCTGGCTCATAATAAACAGGTGACAGACACTTTGCGGATCAGCAGTCTCATTCCAAATATATGGATCAGCCGACGTGTTGCAGCCTTCTGCTGGTAGAAGTGCTAAGCTGCACAATGGTCCAGAACCATATCAGCCAGGGAACTCCCATACACACCACCCAGAGACAATCAGGAATCAATGATGATATGACAAATCAACAGCAAAATAGTCTTAAAAAAAGACTAAAAGTCGAAAAAACAACAAGGATTCCACAAAATTTTTTTTTTTTTATTCTAATAAAACATGTCTTAGTGCCTCGGCCACCACAGCCTTCAGTGAGCACATGAATAATGGTAAAACATCATTCCATTTTATACATTCTATTAATGGATCAAACAATTAAATAAATGATCAATCAATTAAACAATAAACATTTAAAGAGACTCCAACCCAATACCCCAGTTAAACAGCATATTTCAAAAAAAATCCTATTATACTATTATATGAATACTACAAATAATAACAATCTAAATACAAAAAACCTATTAAAGCAAACATTTCCAATTAATTTCTATATTTAAACCCATTGGTAACAATGTATTATATTTTAATATAAAAATAGATTATTTATATAATAACATCTTTTTTAATAGTTTATCAATGATAATATGCTCTTTCCCTCACCAAAAGCAAAACAGTAGCGCAAGTCCCAAGCTGGGTTGTAAGAAGTAGTTTTCAGAATTCCAAGTGATTTGTAGTCTCTTGGAATGCAACAAAATAATGTCCTACACTTTATCATGAGGAACAAGACAGCAGTGCTAATCCCAAGCTGGTTCCTAAAGTGGTATGTAAGCTGCCAGTGATTGATAATCTTACTCAGATGTGGGTGATTTTAAAACTAGGATGGAAGAATATGGATTAATACTCTAGGTATTGCAGTGTGCACTAAACAGCAGAAAGGTTTGGACCAAAGAGCACCTGAAGTTTTAAACTGAGGGTATCTGACATTTTAGCAGCCTAAGCAGAATGCCTTGCTAGTTTGAACTTCTAGTGCTCACTAGTATAAGCTAGCAAGATGAGACTGGGAGAAGCTTCAAAAATCAAATGCACAGAAGGGGTGGCCCAGTCAAGAACCCCTTTGTTTAACAGTACAACACCAAAAGGGTAGATAGGTAATATCACAAAAGCAGCAGTCAAAGGGTAATGACAGTTCCAAAAGATTAAAACACTGACCTGTTGTTTATCTTAAATAATAAATGCTGCTTCTCAACTCCTCCACCAGATCACTTTGACATAATATATTTGCACCACTTCAAAGTACGAAATACTTGTAACCAAAAAATTTGGTTCAGTTGCAATAAAGGCTGTCTTCCCCAATAGATAGTTTGTTTCAGTTATAATCACCACCAATAGCTCCACCATGTAAAATAGTTCTTGAATAATCACCACCAATAGCTCCACGAAAGAATTATTTGATTCTGAAGAGGTCTCCGGTGGGAGACGAAAGCGCCAAATCAGTTCTTTTAAACTGTCCTTTGTTAACAATAATAAAATAATTTCTTTTGTGGAGCTATTGGTGGTGATTATTGAATAACTATTTTACGTGGTGGAGCTGTTGGTGGTGATTATAACTGAAACAAACTATCTATTGGGGAAGACGACCTTTATTGCAACCGAACCAAATAATCTATTTGCAGTCACAGCAGAGAACATATAAAATATTTGTAACTTACTCTAAACAATTACTTTTTGAAATCCAAGAAAAAATGCACATTTAAAATTAAACAAACATGAATAAAAACACATTTAAGCTATTACAAGTTTTAAAACATAGGAACAAAGCAGGAACAAAGCAAAATTGCAAACTTTAAGTGAAGAATCGCAGAGCAGTGTGTCAATAACAGCTATCACAGGTCAGTAGCACCTTCAAGATTAAAACCTTTTATTATTCTGCTAACCTTAAATAATAAATGCTGTTTTGTAGCTCCTCCCACAGTTCATCAAAGGCCATATTTTTGAATGCCTACACTTAGTTCTGAAATTGTGTGCACTAGCATGCTATTTGGTATAGATTAAACAGCTCTGCATTTCACTCCCACCCTCAAAACAAGGATAAGCAGAAGAGTATGATAATGAAGGCATAAGTAGCTGGAATACGTGCTACTTATGCAATCCAACAAGATGGAGCTATTTAGGAATGTATAAAATGCACATGTACATGTGGTGCTCCCCTTTATCCTCATGTCCAATGCCTTTTGTAATACAGCCACAAGCACACTTAGAAAATAAATAGTTCCTGCTACTATCGTTAACCTGTATGTGAAACAGGCTTTAACAAAAGGTGCTGCTGCTGTTTCCAAACCATGGCCTAGAAGGACAACAGTGTCCAGACTCCATTTGACCTATCATAGACTGCATGATACAGAAACTGTACAGTGATGCAGAGTGGATAGAGCATACCCTAGAAGAAATACGTGACCTCTGTTGCCCTCACCTGAAGCCCCAGGGAAATCATGGAAAACAAATCTCATTGGAAACCAAGGTACATATATAATTACATATAGTATCTACAAGTAATTTTCAGAGATCCACAGGAGATGTATAACGGGTGTCACAGGCCTCAGCCTCTACAATATTACATCAGTTTCTAAATGCAATACTACAACATGCAAGGGATCACATCTGGTTTCCATGTACCCCAGAGGAGAGCGCAATAACCAAGCAATGATTCTGTGCCATAGCACACACCTTTGAAGTTCTGAGGGCATAGACTACACATACATATAAATAAAAGCTCCACCTGGGAAACAGGAAAGGAGGTATATCAGCATGAAAGGATTCCACTCCTTCAACTTTTAGGTGGTTTGTAAAGCCCAAAGGATAATCTACTGTGTGCATGCAGGTAACCTGGCAGTTTTCACAACTCGTGCATATGACACCCCTGTGACATGTATGTAAGGTTTGATAGGGGTGACTTTCCACAAGGGCACTTAGTAGGGGGTGCAGATTATGCACAGGAATCTTTGTTCATGACACCTATGGAAACAGAAACAATCCCAAGAATACAGTGATGCCCATGCTCATATTAGGAATATTTTAGAATGTGTATTTGTCTTGCTCAAATCAAGGTTCCTGTGTCTAGATACATCAGGTGGTGCCCTGCATTACAACCTGGCCACCACGGCCAAAATACTCACAGTCTGTGACATGTTGCACAATATAATTGTCAGGAAACAATTGCAACATGGACAACAAGGGCAAGGACTGCAGGACCGACAGGTCAAGCAGATACAGATAAGGAGTCTGAGGTAGAACCAGCAGGTGTAGATGATCTTGGCAGACATAGGCTTGTATAATATACCATGTCTCTGGCTAAGAGGCAAAGGATAGCACACACACTCATTACCTAAGTAAAAACCTAGATGCAAAGCTCATACAAACATTAAAACAGATGCCTGAAAAATTCCTCAGCTTGTGCTTACCTGTGTATTGGTTGTATTTTGTGAGCATCAGAGTCAGCTCCCAAAGAGACACATGTTGTAACAGCAGTATTAACCAAAACAAACGTTGAACCTGTAAAATGAGATATAGAAATGAGTACTCTCATATGTAACTATTGTATGTCACTAAGATGAAACATGGATCAAATGTAGAGTAATATCAGCAGTAACTCATGACTGTTATATTCAATATACATATATGATTCTGCTCAGTACTGTGCAGCACACAATACAGTTGCCCAGTGTAGATATCCCAGCAATGACCAGGGTAATTTTAACATAATTTGCACCAGTTTATGAGCAAGCAATAATTACTAAGTTGTAAGACTGCATTACAAAAATACACTATAAATACAATGATGATCAAGAAGTACATAAATAATTTCCAAGTGAGCAGAATGAAAAACTATAAAAAACAGTTTCTGCATTATATGCCATTAAAGCAAGCATCTGACTAAGCAAGCTTTAGCTATGCACTCTGTGCATCAGGCATAAGTCAAAAAGAAGTGTGCAAAGGTCAGGGTAAAGTCTTCATCACTTGCACGGGGTGGGAGTGAGGGTTACAGTCTGACACCAAAGAAATGAGTATGTGCGAGTAAGAAACCAGTCAATCAGCAAGTAACCATTATCAAGAACAGTAACGACACATTTATATCATTCAGTTGTAATGCTTATATATGTGTCTGTGTGTGTGTTTGTATGTGTGTATGAGTGTGTGCATGTGTGTTGTATGGTCAAGATGCTTTTTAACATGTATGGCTCTGCATAAGCACAATCAAAGCACTTGTGCTAGCACTATATCCTGGCATCTCAGCCAGGTGTGAGCCATGCATGGTGGAGTAGTTAGTTCACCATTACTGCCCCCAACCAAGCAAAACCACCTCCAGGAGTTGCAGTGCTAATTCCATGGCCCTGGGTAAAACTCAGTGTGACACCTGAGCATGAAATATGTCTGCTGGATGAGCTCTCATTACAACTAAGTCCACAACAATCACTACATGGCTTACCACACCTGGGTGTGGACACCTCAATTACTGATGGCACAGTAGAAGTAGTGCCACTAAGGGAGCAGGATCTGGTATGGCCACAATGGCTAACACCTGATGATGTAGCAGGTCTACTCCATGTAGATGCTGACCCTCCCCCAGCAGACATTCTATTACAGGCACTTCATGATCGAGTATGTCAATCATCCTATCCAAGTTTCACCCCCATGGTTCAGGTAGTCTCACCCATCAGAATGCACAACAAGTAGTACTCAGACTATCTCTTCCATGGGCCTGGTAGAACATGCCTGTGCCTCCATGACAGCCCTACACATGTCACATGAGATCTTCTGACACCAACATCAGGGAGAGAGTGGACAGCAGGCTTCCTCCTATGACCTCTATCAACACCCCTGTGTGGTACTTCACCCTCATGATGGATAGCTGGAGACTCTGCCAGCTCTGCAACTGGAGTAACCACACTACTCTGATCAGTAGTGTCACCCTTAACTTGTCCTCTCTCTGATGACTCTGTGTCATGGCTATGTGTAGGGATACTGACTGTCTAACATCTGGGTAGGAGATCTAGGATCTACAATATCATTATCAAGCTGACCCTCTGCATCCCCAAACTGTGCCTCTTCATCACTGGCATCATCATCAGAGGTTACCAATAGTCCAACATCAGGCTCTAGGAGAACCCAGTACCAGTGGCAGGCTCAACTGTGATAACAAATAATTAACACAACAAAGAGCTTACAATGCATAAACCTGAAGTTAAGCACTAGTAGATGCAAATGTAATTAAAAAACAAAATCAACTTCCAATACAGTAATAGAAAAAGGGCCTTACCATTTGCAGGTGGTTGTGGAAACTAAGTACCAGATATGCACTTACAGATTAAGTGGAGATGAAAAAGAGATGATAAGGATTATAATGCAAATGACACAATAACCCAGCAACATCAACTACATCTGCATATTATGAAAGATCGTATACACATTCTTCTCTCCACTTGCATTCTTTCCCCTTATTTCTGTCTATTTCACTTTCTATCTCTATCCCCACCATTCTCTCTCTCTCTCTCTCTATATATATATATATATACATATATATATATATATATATATATATATATATATATATATATATATATGATAGTTATTGATATGGCATACCTGCAGCTTCACCAATAGACACCCTTTGGCCATCCTCCACCTCATCAATTACTAGTCTGCAACTGCCCCCCCCCTGATCTGTGCAGACCCCATACAGTGGACAGGAACCCAGCACAAGTAGCCCTCCATTCTCATGTTATAGCAGTGGGTCTGTTTTTGGCTTTGGTGGTCATCTCACTGACCCAATGTCTGGTGGCACCATAATCACCGCCACAACCAACCACAATGTTGATATCATTGACCACCAGCAGCCAAATATGGTTACAGGAGGAATTTTTAACTTTGAATATCTTTACTATGTGTGATCTATGTTGACAGAGGACCTGTACTATAGCCTCATTCTCAGCATCTGAAAATGGTGGTTTACATGGGCCAGATTTGCTGGAATCCATATCCCAGGATGTGAGGAGAAATAAGACAAAGAACTATATCTGTCAGAAAATTAAGCAAAGTGCCTGACCACAAAAGAAATATGAATGTTTGCAGGCATCATGAACAGAAATTAAATGTATGGTTCTCAGGGACTACAGACAGGTAATACACAACTATAAAATTCTTCACCCACAGAAAAAATTAAAATTAAAGCACTGTCAAAATCTTTAAGGATAACAAGGATGTGTAAGCCTATAATAGCAACATTACAAAATATGTGAATTAAAATGTAGAAAGTTAAACATGTGTACCATATGGGATAACCTTTGGTTGATGTCAGGCATATATCACAGGCTTAACACATTTCTTGTAATACAATGTTACATCGCTATTGATACTAGTTACATATCAATTTTTTATAACATGTTCAAATCCTCAGAGAAATGCTTTTATAAAGGCAGGTAACATTACCTGAGATTACTTAACAGAAATAAATGCTATGCATGCTATAACAGCACCAGTGGGCAAACCGAAGACAGCATACAATACTATGTGAAAAGTAAGCCATCACTAATTAAAGAAAATATTTTTTAAATAAACATTACATAGCTTCACAGAATCTGTGTGAAAGTAACAAAGTAATTTCAAGTACAGCAGTGAAACAAGAGTATCAAAGTCTCTTGAAACAAACAGTCTCCCCTACCATGATACAAGTGCCTTACAAATACAATGAGCTTATATAATGCAAATTCACCCATGTCAGCACTGTGAATATGCAAATCAGATGTCAACTTATAATCATTCATAAGTCACACAATCTGCATGAAGTGCAGAGTCGGTAAACATTGTGTGAAGACCTACACAATCTCATGCTCATGCCCTAGCAGTACAAAAATGACAATTGAGAAGTATTGTAAGGTCTTGCAGAAGTGAATAATTAGTCTTACTACAGGAATAATGAACTGGTTCAAACTCCTGCCATTTGGATATACAATTATTGATGGTGTTTCAGGGAGAATAGAGTTACCAAAAAGTTAGGGATTACATTGACTGACTTAGGAGATAACCTTTATAACAGTTTTATTACTAAATGTTTCTGACCCAACTGTGCCGCTAAGTAAAAATTGTCTGTAATTCATATAATGTATATAATAGTTAAATATACAAACACATATCAAAATAGAACCAAAGAATATAACACTCATGTTAGAAAAGCATTAAAAAGAGAGTGATGCCCACAAAACAAAGAGAAGAAACCAACTGTAGTACTGAAACCATGTGTTAGTATTGTGACAGGAATTGTTAATTTAACTGTTGCAAACATCCCATTATACAACAACCCCCCCATTAATATTCCAAAATGTGCACGCTGATTGGTCAGCATGAACGTTGTAAATCAAAGACTTATACTAATGGAAAAAGGTCTGGTCGCCCGGACTTTTTCCATTAGTATAAGTCTTTTTTTTTTTTTTTACAGCAATGGAGAACGCAAGATCTCCGTTGCTTTTTAGAAACTGTCTCGCTATGTTAAATGAGTTTAACATAGTGAGACAGCTTTAAAAAAAGTAATGGAGATCTTCGTTTCTCCGTTGCTTTTTTTAAAGCTGTCTCACTATGTTAAACTCCTTTAACATAGCAAGACACTTTGTAAAAAGCAACGGAGATCTTGCTTTCTCCGTTGCTTCCACCCACAGCTCTGATGTACTGCGTAAGCATACGCATGCGCAGTAAATCAGAACTGCCACAGAATACCAGACAGCTGCGGAAGGGCAGCACGGAGGTATTAAACTATGCCATTATTTAAGAAAAGTAAGTATTTTTTTTCTTAAATAATGTCATTGTATAATAGCAATGACCCACTTCTGGGTGTGGGTAATGCTGGATTTACCCACGGTTGTCTTTGTTTGGCCACTCGGGCTTCGCCCTCGTGACCAAATCACACCAACCGTGGGTAAATCCAGCATTACCCACACCCAGGCATGAGTTATTGCTTAATTAACCTATAGCTCTACTGGGAAATTACAAAGGACAATTGTGATAAAATGCTAATCTGTGAATTTTAATGTAAAATGATATAATGTTTCATCTTGAGTATATGCAATCTACATCCACGTCTTCATGTCTGTGTCTAATAGTGAAAATAATCTAAAATGTGTCATGTGTTATGTTAATGCCATAATTTCAAGGTTTATATCTAGATAGGATGTTATTTGTGTGAAAGTAGTGATACTTAATGTTGCATTGAGGGGATGCAGTGAGTTCTGGTGCAGGAGCTGGGTAGAGCATATTTGTGAAAGTGTTAGAACTGCTAGCAGTGCAGGCAAAAAGGGGGAAGCTTTCTTGTGGGATAGACTGCTCATGTTGGAGTGACAATACTACTTTGTAACAGTTTCAGCTGAATTAATCAGTCAGAAGATTTGCAATATTACCTTGATTGGTGAAGGTGGTACCATTCACCACCAGTTCAGCATACTGCTGTGTGTTATATTTAAGGTTCGGGTCATAGCTGAAGAAGGTCTTGTGATTGTCCTTAACCTGTGAGACTATCCTGACCCTGCAGTTGTTCTTGCTGGACTTTATTAGACTTTTTAGTTTCTTGTTTAGTTGTATAAAAGATCACTTTTTATGGGAGTTGGTCTTCCAGATTTTGGCCATGAGTTATCTTATTTCATTATATAGGTAAGGATATCACCAGTGGGGGTTGTTTTTAGTGTTTGGTTTAGGTTTACTTCTGGTAGGTACAGCAGCTTGTATGCAGCCCTTCACATAGATTCACAGGTTCATAGGTAAGTACTAGGTTAGCTGCCTTGCAGGATATTTTAAACCTAGCTAGTTTCCCTTTTTTTCGGCTCAAAAAATTATATCCATTTGGTTATATATTGGCCGTACCCATGCCTTGAGATCATACCATAGATAATTTGAGGGGAGCTATCTTGGGATAAAGGATTAAGGAATTGCCTCTGTCCATTAGTAGTATAGGGGGCAATTCTGGGTTACATTTCCTGTTTGTCATCCATATATCTAAGCTGTACTTGAATATGGACCGGGATTAACTTTGTTTTATGTGGATGGGGAGTCTGTTCCAGAGCAGTGGTATCCTCTGTGAGATATAGTTGTCCCTCAAAGCCATTCTGTTGATGATCAGAAGAGGTTTAGATTCCAAGACATAGTATTTCTGATGCCATTTGACTTGCTAATGTGTAGTAAATCCATCAGTAATGGGTCAGAGGATGCCTTGCCTGCAAGACACAGGTCGCCTCTTAGCAGTCTGGAGGATACCAAATATAGTGACAACACTGTGAGTTGATCCATGTAGGACATGTTATTTAGGCATGTATCCTTTTAGTAAGGTATCTCTGTGGGTGTTCCAGTTGCTGTATCTGTCTAGACAAATAGCCAAAGGAAGCATTATATTTAATGATGGGCCTAATGTAGGTTGCGTAAAGAGGGACAGTGACATCTCTAGATCTAGACACAATCTCTTTGCTTATAAGCTGTGCAATATAGAAAGGGATTTCTTACAGCAATGGACAAATGTTGGTCAAAAGTTAGGTCATTGTTCATATAGGTTCCAAAAATCCTGAAAAACTGGGTCAACTCTTAGGGACATATTGGCACAGTGACTTTCCAAAGTATACAGTAATGTGTTTTTTGGTGTTTAGTTTCAATACATGATTTTAGCACCAGTTATTTATTTGAGACAAACCTTCCTGCAGGATAACTAAACCATTTGGGGAATCAGTGACTGCTCCTAGCTTGCAGTCATCTGCAAACTTAGACAGAGCCATTTGGTATTGCCTTTTACTTCAGCAAAGTAGATGCCAAATTGGAGAGGTCCCAGCACAGAACCACAGGGGACTTCACTGGTGACTGGTCTCTTTGTAGAGGTAACTTCCCCTGTTTTGATTATCTGCATCTTATCTGTGTGCCAGTTGGAAATCCAGCAGGTGGCATAGGGGTTTACTCCCAGTTTATTTAGCTTTTCTACTTTGCCTGAGAGGGGAATTGTGTCAAAAGTTTTGGCCAGGTTGAGGTTTGCAGTGTTTACCATTTTGCTTCCATCCATTGCTTTGGAGACCTTTTCCAAAGAATTCACAAGATTAGGCATGACCTGCCCTTGATGAATCCAAACTGAGACAAGTCCTGTGTCTGGAAGTTCCCTATGTCCTGAATAATTAATTCCATGATAAGTCTTTCCATGGCTCTGAACATGAGGCTGGTCAGACTTATGGGTCTGTAATCACCTGGTTCTGTGGAAGGTCCTCCCTTATATAGAGGAATGGCTGTAGCTGTTCTCCATTCACTTGGTACAAAGCCTTTATGATGGCTGAGACTGAGCAGTGTTGTTAGAGGCATAGCTAAATTATGATTCATCCTATTTAAGATGCATCCAGGGATATTTTCAGTTGTCATCAATGAATTATTTATAACTTTTGATAGCACTTTAAGGACTTGGTCTTATGTGATAGCTGGAGGTGAGCCAGTTTCAGGTATATCTACAGGGACAGACAGACAAAGGAGAGAAAGGCTAACGTTAGATCTAAAGTTATCAGCCAGAAGGTTTGCTATATCTTCAGCCTCAGTGTAGATAACATCATTCACAATCAGCTTTGTGCTTTTGAAATTACAACCATAACTGAAAAATGCCTTGTGATTATCTTTGGGTTTGTAGCTATTTTAGCCTTAATCTTGGCTTTGGTGGGTTTTGTTAATTTTCTACGTTGTTTGTTTATTTCAATGACAAGGGTTGTAACCTTTTTGGGAATTACTCTTAGGTAGATAGGTTCATGGGTGTTTACTAGGCTAACGGACACAAGGCCCTTGTTAAGCCTAGCCATGCATCCCTCTTCTTACTTTTGGTCAAAATTATTTTCCTTTTATTATAAAGCTTGTTGATATTAATGTTCCACCATGTAGATTTGTTTCTGAGGGTTTTCCTGTACCTTTTCCTATGGGATACGGCTGCATCTAGACAGTTGTTTACATGCTGATATAGTGTGGTGGTGTACATTTCTGTGTATTCAGTGGAGTTAACTGGGCTTGGTGGGGATTTGAAGCTTACTAGTGTATCACTTAGGAATGGGTACTTTATCTTAAAGAAATTTATAAAGGTACCTTGAGTGGACGGGATCTCTGGTTTCAGTTTTATTTTGAAGGGGATTGTTTTATAGTCAGATCTAACACATGATGTAGATATGCAAGGGACCCAGATGTTATTCCCCCAGGGAGTACTCTGAATAATTGCTCCAGGGCATTTATATTGATAAAGTCCAGGAATCTTTACGCTTGTGCACTAGTTTGTATAGGGACTCTGGGAACAATTCTGCATAGGTAGCTGTGGTCTCATGGTTGGGGGGAAGTCTTGAATTTTGACAAACTGTCACTTAATAGGATGTAGTTTGCCTTAGAATAGTTCCTTACTGTTACTGATTTAAATGGGTTTTCTGGGTTGATTTCTACTTTGAAGGCTACAGCTTTGTGATCTGACCTCACTAGTAAGGATGTGTCATCACAGGGTGGGGGGTTGCAACACTCTGCCACAGTATGTTTGATCCTCTGGTTGGAGCATGCACTATCAGGGTGTTTGTGCTAATAAAATCCAGCAAGCACTGTACCTGTGAGTTTGAAGACAGTGTAAGTTTCCCAGTCTATAGAGGGGTAGCTAAATTAAACCCATGAATAGGGTGTTTGGTTGAAAGGTGAGTGCTTCTAATATGTGTAAGTATGAGTCATGAGACTCTAGGGACATCGATGGTGACCTGTAGCTAGCCATGATATGGTGAAGGACCTTATCTATGGTGACTTGTGCATGGATGAGGTTCATGTTATCATCCTGTTTAATCAACCTGGAGGTATGTATGTTGTTAACGTAGACTGAGATACCTCCACCTTTGGCTTCAGTCCATGCTGTTGTTCGTCTAAATATGTGGAAGACTAAGCAGCCTTGTACTGCCGGAGTACTTTCTATGGCTTTGAATCACATCTCAGTCAAGGAACATATGTCTACTTTCTCCAGAGTGAGGACAGCTTGAAATGTGTAGAGCTTTATGTTTAGCCTCCTAGAAGTGAAAAGTAACACCTTACAGTTGCTTGGAGACTTTTTCACTATATTGGTAGGTTTGTCTTGTTGGCATTGCCTTAAAAGGCTGTAAGAGAGTAAATATAGTTTTAGCCAATATCCGAAAGCCTAGGTGGACAAGTGCAGCCCATCCTTGGCAGAGCAATGTGGTCTGTTGACCATGTCTTCGCTTGCTGACAAATATTGGATTCCCCTGAGCCAGTTATTAAAATGAATCAATTTATGTTAATACTGTGACATTATTCTAAGTGAAGGTAGAATGCTGCTCATTGTAAGGCCCATACCTATCTGTGGCACATATTCCTAGAGATCCATTATATCTCTTTCCAAATAGTCACCTGAGATACATCTCAGGTCATTTACACCCACAAGAACTATAACAGAATCATATTGATACCTGGGGTGCAGTGACATCTGTGTGTCTGATATTGTATGTCTTGGCTCCAGATAATCAACCAACCTTTATCTTCTCTTTGTCTCACCAGGTGAGTGGGTAACTTGTGTGTCACACAGTGGAGTCCCCAATGACAAGAGTATTGGGGAAAGTATATGCTCGCCTTATGGAATTTGCTTAATGTGGAGCATTGGGTGTAGGCTTATGTAAGATGTTTGGTGTTGTTTTTGGTGTGTGTTTTAGTGATTGCAGCTGAGCAGGGTTGCTGTTAGGTGGCTTTGGAGGTCTCTGAGATTTGGGAAGGTTTATTTTATGCATCTCAGCATAAGGCAATCTGTGTGTGTGCGTGTGTGTGCGTGTGCGTGCGTGTGTGTGTGTGGTGAATGGTGTATGAAGGATGTATTGTGGGTACTCCTGACAACCTCATTTATAGGCATTTAGATCTCTTGCATACTGTGTTATTTTCTTTAATTATTAACTGGTTGTCTGAGAACATGAAACAGTTGCTTCATTGCCTTATGATGCCTAAATTTACCAAGCTTTCTACAGAAACATTTGAAAAATGCATATCCATGTTGCACACTCTTGTAATAAGGTGGGCTGCTTAGGATTAAGGATTGGGTTTTAACAAGGTTTTCCTAGGGTAGTTTCCTGGGTTAAGGGCAAGATATTATACAGTGCTAGAATATAGTAGTGCTATTCGATAAGCAAGCTACTTTCTGGGTTTAAGGGAAAAATATTATATGCTGCTGGGACATGGCAGTGCTATTCCATGTGCAAGCTAGCTGCTCTATGCTTAATTCCGCACAATGCCAAGCTGTATAACAGCTTTTTGATCCAATTCTAACTTTATAGGGACATTTTACTGTCTACGTGTTTGCTAGCACACAGGGCACTGCTAATGCTCACTACTCGGTAGGCAGCTCTGTGCAAACTTGCCTAATTTATAGCAGAGAAAAAAAGCTTGAAAAATGACTCATGTGCCCCTAGCCAGTAAACAACCATACTTTGAACTTCCTGGGGTTCTACCCAACTAAGAGAGACCAGGTAAACACCTTCTGCCACAAGATGGATGATCCTAGAATTTCTTAATGTAAAAGCACAAAAAAGCAGCTCTCAAATGCAGATTAAACAGCAAACAACTGTCAACTGCTAAACTGCTGGCTAGTTCACCCTCCTGCAAGATGATTTGGAGGCAAACAGAAATAAAGAAGCCAACAGAAAAATGACTATTTTTGCTACAAAATTAAATAAATGCTTTGAAAATGCACACAAATATTACTAATCACTGTACAAAGCAAGTACAAGTGCAATAAATCAAGAAAACATTCTTATCTTAGCTTGGATGGGTCTGGATGCAGTTGAAACATTTGAAAAATGTTGCAAATTTCTCTGTAAGTGAACCATTGACACTTTGCAACCAACATTTATCATTTAATCTTTTTTTTTTCTCATGGGTTCGATTCGCATGTGGTATTAGTAAATTTTTGTATTGTGTATGGCAACACCCCAACAGGCAGCACAGGCACCCAGCACATTTGGGTCACAGCCTGTTGGTGTTGCCTCCACATGTCCTGCTCTACCTGCTCCAACTGCAGCAGATAGTTCTGCCTCTGCTGCTGGTGCTGTGGTACCCACTGAAAGTAGTACTAGAGGTAGTGATTTTGCCACCTTTCAGGAGCTGGCAGGGCTAGTGGAGGACATCATGGAGAGGGGCCTTAATGCTCAAATTGGCAGAGCTGAAAAGGTCCTGCATCAGACTGCAAAACTGATGGCACATCCAGAACTGACATAGGAAACTGAGACAGGAGCCACTGATAACAATTCTGAGGGTGAGGACTAAATTCTCACTGTGCTCAAGCTGTACATGAGTATGCTTCTGATGTCCCCTACCTATCCCCAGTCATGGTGTCTCCCAGCTTTTTGTGTCTATCACCATCCCTGTCTGTCTTGTATATCATATCAGTCTGTGCTTGCTACTTAACTTACTCTGCCAACCCTCTTATTCCTAAGCACCTTCCCCAATAGTCCTCTCTTCACAAAAAAATGAAAAAAATGGGCACCTACCCCCCCCCCAAAAAAAATATAAAAAAATGCACCTCATGCATAGGTCTGTATTTCACCTATATATTTTCTTGAGACACTTGATTTGGTCCAATTGGCTATACAGCATTATCCTTTTGTTGTTGCCCATCTGTGATGTGGTGACTCTCCAATCTCATCAAATTCTGTTTACGAGTCTACATTTATGTTGAGAAGAAGTACATAGCTATGGTGCTCTCCCACCAACTTCTTAACTATTCCTGTATTCTTTTCCCTGTATCCTACCCTCTACTTGCCCCTCCCCCCATTTTAATGACATCCTATCAACCCTTTTTTCACACATTTTATCTGGTTAAAAAAGTAGAATCACACACAACTCACATGGCCAGAAATGGCCCATAAAAAAGCCTTCACTTTTATCCTCAGGATTTGCATGAAGCTTTGCACTGCAGACCAATGCTAAGTGAAGATGAATAGTATTTCATGTCCTGTGACAAAAACTGGCTACTTTTTGCCATCACCTACATAGTTTCGGTTATCTTTGCACAAATGTGCTTAATCCTAATCCACTATAGAAATACAGACTAAAAGCACTATTGTGAGACTTATACTAGGCTGCTAGTTGTAATGTACACCTTATGGGATGTTGCGTTTGTCATTGCTACGATGAAGCCTGATGCCTACATTCTCCTTGCTTCAGTCCTTTTCACTGCCCCTTCAAGGAAGTGATTTTAACACTGTGAACTATGAGATCCTATGTTGTGAGTTGAGCTAATTCACATTTGTAGACTGCATTTTGCATAGTGTCAAGGGTTCAAATCCAGAACTATGTTAAAGTATCATATCATTTTTTTTATATATATATTTTGTATTATGTATGTAACTATTGGCTACATTTCTTAACCCACCATTGACCTGATTATGTCTTAATACATTTTCTACTCTCCTACCCCTATTTGCTGCCTATTGCAAACACATTACCGTACAGACAATGACAGACTAATTATGAGAACAGCAGACATTTGATGGCCTGTGAAAGCAAGACAAACTATGGAGATGGTCAGAAATGTTCAATAAACAAAAATATGTGTATCTCTCCCTGTCTCCATCTCTCTCACTCTTTCTTTTTTCCTCCTTTTGTCTGTAATGTTTACCTTATGGTCTTTTACATTGTCATTACTGTGATGAAATGTAATACCTACATTATTCTTTGCTTCAGTCTGTTGTCATTGTCCCTTGGATTGTGGGATTTCCAGATTCTGTCTTAACTTGCTTGCTCCCTGTTGAGAACACTTTATTGTAGAGAGTATGCTAGAGTAATGATGATGACACACAGCACAGATGGACAGAAATGGCTTGTAAGCAGAAATATTTTCTGGCTCCTTCTCCTCCACTCTTTCTCTCTGCCCTCTTTCTGTCTAATCAGTCTGTGACTTCAACTTCTACTAGATTCATGGTACGAACAGCACCTGCAACTTATGAGAAATGGCAGTTTGCAGCTTATGACAAAATCTTGTGAGGCTTGGCCTTCATCTGCATTAGTCTGATGTTCTTTGCACTACATTTCTTAGCTTCACTGCATTATGGAAACACAGGCTTATAGCACTTTAAGGATACAGTTATCATCTCTTGAGCAGGCTACAGAGATGAATATACACCACATGAGATGCAGCTGTAAGTACTGTTATGAAATATGCTGCTCATCACCTTTCATACTTCATAGTTTCCATCAAATTAATATGATAGGTCACTCGTGTTTTATAATTATTCAAAAAATACTCAGATCTTCTCAGAAATAACTATATGACAATAGTTAAAGGCTGTGTGTGCTTACAGCCATAGTATAATAGGCACGTGGAAAATACTGCTGATATACACACATAAGGCAATAAGATCTATGTAGTTTAATTTCCATGCATGTTCTGAAATACAGTAGACTCTCTCTTATTTGGTCTCACTGGGTCCGGACCTTAGCCTGGATAAACAAATGGCTGGTTAATCAGAAAAAGCATACAAAATAGCATTTATAGGTTCTAAATCAGATTAAAAAATGATGTGTATATGTTGTATGTAAATATTTATTTATTTAGTTGAAAAAATCAGTAGGTACTGCATTTGGTTAAAGAAGAAGAAAAAATTATTATCAATAGATAGATAAACATGCAGTAGCTAAGTGTACAACCTTCCTCTATAACTTTATAACGGGCACATTTTTCTGTTAAACTCTAAAAACATGAATGGAAGAAAATTTGGAACAGTGGATTATGAAAATATTTTTATTTAATCACAAATAAAAGCAGAAGAAAGCATTTCACTTTGAGCAATGTACAAGTATTTGTCTTTTGTCCCAGTTGCAAAAAGTGTGACTGCAGAGGTGACTGTACTAAATGACAGCAGGCGTGAGACTTAGTGGCACATGGCTTACTCCTTACAAAGCATCATTTCTGACAAATGCTGCATCTTTATCATCTTGGTTTAGTTTATTGAAGTGAAATTGGTTATCTTGGCCACTGCCATTGTCACAGAAAATACAGCTTAAGCAAGGGATCTGCCAGGATTACATACTTCTAAACAGTTGCCCAACCCCTCACCTAATCATTTTTGTTACAGCAGAAGCATTTGGATCGTTAGTAATATAACAGTGACAAATGCCTGCTCTAGGGATGTTGCCTACACCAACAAATACACAAAACTTACTAGATATCCTGCAACTGAGCAGCACTGCCTCAGTAATGATCTTGTGTATGCACCCAAGCCATACGTTAGGTTAACAGGAGTTGTTACAAACAATTTTTTTTTTGTATTAATAAATGGCCATTGAAAACTGGAAACAGACACTGGCAAAATGCTGCCTCCTTACCTAGTCCGCCATATAAATATCAGTTCAGTAATATTACACAACTCCTCAAGGTCAACCATCACTCATTTGTCACTGAAGCCACTACATTCGTCACACACGATAACCAGCAGTGAAACTCCTGGTATGTGACTCCAATTAACTTCTACATGATGTTTCAGGATTACATCAGTACTACCTGCATCTTGCAAAGCAGCTAGAAGGTTGAAAGCTTTGATTTAGACCTGTGATGCGGAATCCTATCCCATATACTGTACCGGTAAGTCATTCTTATCCGGACTCGCTTTAACCTGGCACTTTCAGCTTATCATTTTAATCTTAAAATTTTAAAATATTGAAACAAATATGAACTTGCAATATATAAAATAAAAACTAGCAGCAAAAAACACAGAATGAATGGCAAGACACTGCTATGAAAAAATCTTCTTCTTTAATAAAACAATAAAATCCAAATGGTGAGCGCTTTCGGGTACAACAACCCTTCATCAGACAATTAAAATGAAAAAAACTCCACAATTTAAATCTTTAAGCAACCAATCAAAATTCAATACATTACCCGCCTTTTTTGTAAGGCAGGTTTTAAAGGCACAACCTCATCTAGACCTGGATATCTGTGTGATGACAACATAATAATCCACTTTGTCTCAAGTGTTTCTGTAAGTAATTTTATATCTCCCCCTCTAATACCTAATTTCACATTTACAATGGCCTTGAACAGGAATGTATGTGTTGGATTCTCCACTAAGTGTCTGTATAGGGCATTATGCTTATCCTTGTTCCTGATGGAACTAAGATGTTGTAATATTCTAACTTTCAGCATATTGTTTGTCATCCCCACATAAAATACAGAACATTGTGAACACTCAGCTAGGTATACCACATTAGCTGTTCTACATGTGGCTCTAGCCTTAAACTGAAAATGTTGTCCATTCAGTGGGTGCACAAAAGTGGAAACCTTATTAATACTGTTGCAAGCCTTACAAAAACCACAAGGTACTGTTCCTGGTCTATCCATAAAAGATCTCTGTGTGGACATGGATTTTTCTCTGCAGAGCAAATCCTTCAGATTTGTATTACGTCTGTAACCAAAATTCGGTCTAGGACCCAACAAATCATATAACCTGGCATCACTCCTCAATATATTCCAATTTTTACCTACTATATTCTTTATATCGTTAATGTTGCTACTATATGTAAAGTATAGTCTATTATCATTAGGTCTCCTATGTTGCTGTATGGCATCTTCATTAGTCCTATTTTGTCTCAGCCAGGGTTTATAACTACTTGTTCTTTTCTTTGTACTGGAATCCACTACCCTGTTGACCATTTTCTCATCATAGCCTCTCTGATTAAAGCATGTTTTCAACCCCTCTATCTCACTTTTATATTGTTCATCTTCCAGGCACAACCTAGATGTTCTACATACCTGGCCCTGTACAATATTGGGAAACATGAACCTGGGGTGCATGCTATCAAAACACAACAGATGATTCCTCCAGCAATCTTTCCTAAATAGACTAGAAGAAAATCCTAGCTGGGTACGTTCTATCCTTACATCTAGAAAGTCTATCTTTACTTTAGAATGTGTTAAACTAAATCTAAAGAATGTGGTCGTGGAGTGGAGATATTCTATAAAACTATATAGCATATTTTCAGTTCCCTGCCAAAATATAAAAACATCGTCCACAAAACGCGTATAAGCTCCTATGTACTGCATCCAATCTTTATTGTTAAATATAACCTCTCTCTCCCAAAAGAAAAGGACCAAGTTAGCATAAGTATTGGCACAGGGGGTGCCCATGGCTACCCCCTGTGCCTGCCTATAAGCTTGTTGGCCCCCTATGAATGCATTATTTTCCAGGACTAAAGATAGTAAGGTGGTAACCAGTTTCACTTTATGTTGTTCCTCACCCATATCTAATAATATACGTTCTATGGCTTGTATGCCATAACTATTACTAATCACAGTAAAAAGACTCTGAACATCTAGAGTAACCATTATTGTTTGGTTATATTCAGTCTTTTGTTCAAAATCACTCACTACTTGTAAAAAACCTCTAGTGTCCTGTAATATAGTTGATATTCTTTCTACAAGTGGTCTTAGAGTGAATTCCAACCATATAGATATGTTTTCAGTGACCCACCCTCGACCCGAAACAATGGGTCTAAAGGGCGGGTCACTGGGTGATTTGTGTACCTTAGGTAGTGCCTTGAATATGGGAGTGGTTGCCTTTTCTATCATCAAAAACCTAAATAAATCATCATCAATTAACATTTCAAAATTGAGCTTCTTTAGCTCTTTATGTACCCCTTCAATTATTCTTACTATGGTGGTTGGATTGATAGGAATATAGGTGGTTCTATCAGATAACAAAGCTTGCAGTTTAAAATTATACTCCTCTGTATCCATAACCACAATAGCCCCTCCTTTATCTGCCTTCCTGATAACTATATCCTGTTTGTTGGATAGTGATCTCAAAGCTGCCTGTTGTTCTCTAGTAAGGTTAAAAAACTTGTTGTATTCTCCTTTTTCAAAATAGTTCAACAAGTCTCTCTCACAGCTATTAATAAACAGGTTCATCGCTGGGGTGAAAGGCGGTACATAAATACTAGGCTTTTTCAACATTTTAACAGCATTTACATCAGTTGAATTATTATTGTCATTGTTGTACATACATTTAAGCGCCAAACCCCTACAAAACAACATAATGTCCATAATAACTTCGTTAAAAACACTAGCCCTCCCAGGCACAAAAGTCAAACCTTTGTTAAGAACAAATAGTTCATTCTCATTTAGATTATATGCTGATAAATTGTGTACCATACCATTAGAATTAAAATCAGTCAATCCAGGACCTTCCGCCTCTTGTTTGGATCCCTCCCTTCGCTCAATGACCTCTTCCAGGCTCCTCGTTTTCTCACAGGAGCTGGTAGCCTCTCGAAAAAATGTTGTCGCCCTTGCAACATTTTAGGTCGTGCTCCCCGCCCTCTATATTCATCCGGTAAAGGTTCAGTTGAACCGTTCGTATCTGGCACCGTAGAAACAGGTCCTTCAACTGCTGCACACAAATCTTTCTTTTGTACAAGTTTATTACCGGATGAGCTGTCCTGTAGGTCATCCCCTTTATGTAAGATTTCTACTCGCGGTGTTGTCAATGCCTCAGGAGTAGTTTGCATCGCTCCTACGGTAGATGGCTCCTTATATTCCCTTTCCATATTTCCTCCATTCTGTCGTCTAACTGTTTTACCGGACACACTTGCGTGAGCTGTAGACGAGGACCCCTTGTTTCTCGGCCAGACAAAGATATTGCCTGACGAGAAATCCTCAAAGTCTCGTTTTAACTTACTAATTTTGTGACCCCGTAGCCTCTCGTTGTTATCTTTAAGGTCGGATAGTAAAGCATTGAGTTTTGTAAGATGATCGCTCTCTTTAAAGTCTGTTGCCAGTTTATTTTGTAGTGCTTCCACTTCCTTCTGCAGCCCCAACATCTCCGGAGCAAAAAACTTATTGATCAAGTCCATATACTTGAAGCTAGTTTCGATGTTCAATGCTTGCCATTGTGCTAGTAACTCAGGGTAGCGATCACCCTGAGTTGGCATGCATAGAATTCTCATACCCCGTGGTATGATTCCATATTGCTGACAAGCCTCAAAGTGGAAGGTCTGCCATTTAAGTCTCTGTAGCCTACCAGCCTTGAAGCTCAAATCACGTAGTAAGTCATCAAATCTCTTATCCGTTGCTGCTGGAACTTTACTAACCTCAAGTTCCGTTCTCTTAACTATGAAACCAAGATCAAGCAGAGGATTCTTTTGGCACATATAATCAACAGTCTTACTAGACGGAACAGCTCTCTGGCGTTCTTCACAGTGGTTCCCATTTTCCAATAAAACACCTTGCAATTCTCCTTCCATAGCCTGCTGGGCACAATAGAACACAAACTAGCAACAGTCAATAAAATGGAAAATTCAGTGCTCCAGCCAAAGTCTTGCCAAGCAAAAATAGAATAGCAGCAAAAAACACAGAATGAATGGCAAGACACTGCTATGAAAAAATCTTCTTCTTTAATAAAACAATAAAATCCAAATGGTGAGCGCTTTCGGGTACAACAACCCTTCATCAGACAATTAAAATGAAAAAAACTCCACAATTTAAATCTTTAAGCAACCAATCAAAATTCAATACATTACCCGCCTTTTTTGTAAGGCAGGTTTTAAAGGCACAACCTCATTTAGACCTGGATATCTGTGTGATGACAACATAATAATCCACTTTGTCTCAAGTGTTTCTGTAAGTAATTTTATATCTCCCCCTCTAATACCTAATTTCACATTTACAATGGCCTTGAACAGGAATGTATGTGTTGGATTCTCCACTAAGTGTCTGTATAGGGCATTATGCTTATCCTTGTTCCTGATGGAACTAAGATGTTGTAATATTCTAACTTTCAGCATATTGTTTGTCATCCCCACATAAAATACAGAACATTGTGAACACTCAGCTAGGTATACCACATTAGCTGTTCTACATGTGGCTCTAGCCTTAAACTGAAAATGTTGTCCATTCAGTGGGTGCACAAAAGTGGAAACCTTATTAATACTGTTGCAAGCCTTACAAAAACCACAAGGTACTGTTCCTGGTCTATCCATAAAAGATCTCTGTGTGGACATGGATTTTTCTCTGCAGAGCAAATCCTTCAGATTTGTATTACGTCTGTAACCAAAATTCGGTCTAGGACCCATCAGTACTACCTGCATCTTGCAAAGCAGCTAGAAGGTTGAAAGCTTTGATTTAGACCTGTGATGCGGAATCCTATCCCATATACTGTACCGGTAAGTCACTCTTATCCGGACTCGCTTTAACCTGGCACTTTCAGCTTATCATTTTAATCTTAAAATTTTAAAATATTGAAACAAATATGAACTTGCAATATATAAAATAAAAACTGCAAGTTTGTTTTTGTTTCAATATTTTAACATTTCAAGATTAAAACAATAAGCCGAGACGTTCCAAAGTGCCTGGAAGAAGCAGAAGTTTGTTCTTCTCTGTTGTCTGTTGCTGCAGCTACAGCAGAAATTTGATGGCCTGTGAAAGCAAGGCCATATAATAGGGAGTCTGTTGTATATCAATTTATTTATTTTACATTTGTTTACTGGAAAAGTCAGACTGGGACAGAGACCATTTTCAGTGGAGGCCCGGGAAGAAAGGCTCCAGATGCATGTCTTTGGAATGTTGGAAGAAACCAGAGCACCCAGAAGAAACCCATGCAAATGCAGGGAGGGCCTGCAGAATCCACACAGAAGGCATCCCAGCTGAGAATCTAACTAGAGAACCTCTTGCTGTGAGGTGACAATGCTAACCGCACCACTATGCCATCCAATTATGGCAATTATGAGACATACATGTCTGTAATACATGTATCAGCTGTATTATTAAATCATGTCATACAAACTTTATAATTGCATAACAAGAATTAAAACATGCCTCAAATAAATGCACAGCCACCTCATATAAGGACTGTGTAACTATACACCTGCATCATCTATAACGAATGATGTACTGCCAGTATCCTGACAAATGTGTAAACCATGACACATAAAACATTAACGTAAGATATATCTGTTCTGAACTTGATCAGAATCAACCTGTTTTATATCTATACTCCTTATTTACACAAAGGGTTGCATAGAGTTCCATATACTACTGCTAATTCCCATTTTAAGTTGAATAACTCAAGATATATTACACATGTGCTAATACTTTGCTGTCAGTTGCACAAAGGAGCTTATCAGTGATGTGATTCAAGGAGTGATTTTGAAAAAAGAAAGCAATGTGAGTTGCTTGTATTACTTTGGTATGTTATAATGGACTGTTGTACTCAAGATATGTGGACTTCACTGTAATGTTAACTGAGCACTTCATTCTGTAAAATTATATCTGCACTCCAACACTTCAAGTTGGAAATGATATACAATGGTGCAGGTTCTCTTCACAGATACTTCATCAGTGTTATTAAGCAGTGCACTGCCCTATTTTTAACTTTTCTGTATTTATACTATACATTTATACAGTTGAAAATGATACAACAAATGAGAACTATTTGCCTATAATCATCCTGAGCTGAGCACTTAAGAATTCTTGGCTGTTGGTACTCTATTTCACAACTGTGATTGTCATCAAAACACCACACTGTGAAACAGGTACATGTCACTCACACTACTGCAATGTACATGAATTTTAGGATCGCTATGCTAGCTGTGCAGTATGTAATTACTTGTGATCAACACATTGCTGTTACTACAGCCTGTCAAAACACGTTTTTTCTCCCAAACCTGTGATGCACAGTAGCTTCTCTGCAACACACTGCTGAGGTAATCCTTACAAATGTGTATTATCACATATTTAAAGTCAGGCCATACTGCTGATACTGTGTTGTCTTGATTGTATAAATAGATAGTCAAATGTTAGAATACAGCGCTCAGTGACTACTGTGAGTGAGTGAGTGTGTGTGTGCGTGTGTGTGTGTGTGTGTGTGTGTGTGTGTGTGTGTGTGTGTGTGTCACACGCATCTAATATAGTGTTTTTCACTCAGGAGAAACATTTAAACTGGGAGAAAGCTCCCCCATCACTTTATCCCTCTTTTCCCGCAAATATCTTCTCTGCAACAAACAGATGAGATCATCCCTTCAGAAGTGCACTCTCTCACTGTAGAAGTCAAACATTTCATGTGGCACTTGCGGTTGATGTCGCGTTGTCAATATTGTGTAACAACTTATGTAGGTGATTTGAATACATGAAACTGTATGTGTGTTTATATTTAGTGTCAGGTAAGTCTGGCTTCAATAACAGAGGTGCTGTGTCTACTTCTACTCAAGAGAAATATTTAAACTGGGAGAGGGCTAAATATGTAGCTAGAACTGTCACCATTCACTACATAGGTAGCGATTGTTTTTACATATGCTGTATGTCCAACTGTCTGATTAAAACATGGGAGCATGTCACCTGTGATCTGTAACTATGATAGAGCTTGGTCATAGCAGATGGTGATTGTGATAACATAACAATGTATGCTTTCACGGGGTTCCTGGGTTGCTCTGGGCAGTATGGTTTATTTTCTGTACTAACATACTTCTTCCATGTACCAAACATACCTATCCTTAGGGTAAATGTATCTTTGCCACGAGTGTAGAAACATATCAATGAGTGGTACAAGCTGTACAACAGTCATGTATGCTGCACTGGGTAGTAATGTGTTATTATAATGGGTATTTAAACACAAAGGGTTGAATGTAACCACCTGCATGCACAGACAAGTTTGACACTTGTTTTAGGTTATAAGGGTATGCCATTAATAATGTTGCCACTGATCTCTGTGGTAATATGTAGAAATTCCTTATGTGTATGTTGCTGTCTAGACCTTCACTACACGTTGTGCCAATGAAGCAGCTGCATGTAAATGTGCATTGTTATGTGTCCTGCTACAAATGACATATGTAGTATAATTCTGTTTAACTATATTATCCGTAAGCTTATGTATTACTTGTCTGCTTGCATCTGGCCTGAATATACGGTGCTGCCAGTACAAATTATTTCTGCAACTTTAGGAAAGTGTACATGTTTGTGTCTCTGTACTAACTGTTTGGAGTCTATCACTATCATTAGAGATGTGATGCGGCATATCTTGTTCATAGGTTCATAGGTTGGTACTAGGCTATCGGCCCTAGGGCCTATACAAGCCTAGCCATAACAATTCCCTGGCTATTTCTTCCCACACTATTTACTTCCCAGGACCCCTGTCTAGCAGGCCGACTGGTGTGATCCCTGGGGTGAATTTCCTATCTCCCATCCAGTCATCAAGGTTCCTTTTGAAGAGGGCCAAAGAGGTGCTCTGCTTGACATGTATGGGCAGTCTATTCCAGAGTCTGGGGAGTCTCTGGGTCAGGAACCTATCCCTCCAGAATGTTTTGTTTATTGTGATGACAAGGTTTAGATCCCTGGAGCGTGTGGCTCTGAGGGATTGGGATTTCTTTAAGTGCAGCATGTCCAACAGCTCTGGGTTTGACATGGCCTTGTATGTTAAGCAGAGATCACCATGGAGTAGATGATATGTGACAGAATATAGCTGGAGTTTTTTAAGGCGGTCAGCAGAGGGCATCTGCTTTAGGCCTGTGATTCTTTTAGTGAGGTATTTCTGCAGCTTTTCCAGTTGTTGCAGATGTCTTGAGAGGCACATACCAAATGGGGCATTGTATTCTATAATGGGGCTAATGAGGGATGAGTACAGTGGGACAATGACCTCCTTTTTTTCTGGATGAAAAGCCCTTAGTGATGAGGTGTGCCACATAGAAGGATTTCCTGATTGTTGTGGTGATGTGGTTACAGAAGGTGAGACCACTGTCCCTCTGTGTCCCTAAGTCTCTTATCACACTTTTGGTGTTTAGTATACTGCCAACTATGTGGTAATTCACGGGTACATGTTTTTTCCCAAAGGGGATAACTATACATTTCTTGGCATTGAGCTTGAGCCCATGGCTCTAGCACCAAGTATCTGTTTCTGTAAGGCCCTTTTGTAGAATATTGACATCATTTGGGGATTCAATAATGGCTCCCAGTTTGCAGTCATCTGTGAACTTTGTTAGCCAGAGTCCCTTAGTGTTGGTCTGTACTTCAGAGAAGTAGATGCCAAACAAGAGAGGTCCCAGGACTGAACCCTGAGGTACTTCACTTGTCACTTGTCTGGAGCTAGATTTGGAGTCAGCTACTTTTACAGTGCGGTTCTGTCAGTAAGACAGTTGGCAACCCATCGAGTGACGTAGGGATTAATGCCCAGCTTAGTAAGTTTATCTATGATTCCAGACTGGGGGATGGTGTCAAAGGCCTTGCCAAGGTCCAGATAGGCTGTGTGGACTGCCTTACCCTCATCCACAGCTCTGGAGACTGATTTGAAGAAGTCAATCAGGTTCAGGAGACAAGATCGGCCCTTCACAAACCCAAATTGGGTGGGGTCCAGTGTTGTAAGGTTGCCAATATCTTTGTGTATAAGTTCTATGATAATACATTCCATGGCCTTGCAGATCAGGCTCGTCAGACTGATAGTGCGGTAGTTCCCAGGATCCAAGGTAGATCCCCCCTTGTGGAGTGGGATAACTGTAGTTGTGTGCCACTCAGTGGGCATGAAGCCTGAGGTAAGGGTATGATTAAACATGACACTTAGGTGAGGTGCCAGTTCATTTTGTAGTTCATGTAGTACACAGCCCGGGATGTCATCTGGTCCCAGGAATGCTGTATTCTTAGCTTTGGAGAGTGCGTTTTTTACCTGTCTGGCCGTTATTACCGGAATTTGGCAATCTTCCGGTATTGAGATGGGCCATTTAGGGGGTGAGAGGGGGGTGAAGTTGGCACTGAATCAATCTGCCAGGATATTGGCAATATCCTTGGGATCAGTATATTTAATGCCATTCTGTTGTAGCTCAGAGAAGATCTGAGCATTGCCATTTAGATTCTTGACATAGTTATAGAATGCCTTGTGGTTGCCTTTGGAATCGTTGGCAATTTTATTTTCGTAACTAGCTTTGGAGAATTTTATGAGGGATATCAGCTTCTTACTGAGGTTGTTAAGGGAGTTTTTTGCATCCTGGGATTTTCCTCTTTTCTGCAACAGTTTCTTCCTTTTGTTGTAAAGTTTGTTTATGGAAGGGGACCACCAGATTGGCTTCCTTTTTTTGGAGGAGAGCATCTTGGTTCTATTTGGGATGGCACGATTCATGCATGAGTGGATGTGCTCATACAGTGCCTTAGTGTAGGACTCAGCAGTCAAACTTTCAGTTCCCGACTGCATGGGTGTCATGAAGTTTGTAACTTCTGACTTGAGTAGCATGAAGTTGGCTTTGGAAAAGTTTTTTATGGAGGCTTCCTTACTGGGGGGTGGGGGTGGGATGTGGACATTAAGGGTGATTAGCTTATGGTCTGACCTGACCAACAAGGGGGTGACCATAGGTGTGGAGCATCGATTTCCCAAGTTGGTAATGACCAGGTCTAGGATATTGGAGCCCCTGGTGGGACTATGGATTAGTTGATCCATGGCATTGGAATTTATGAATTACAAGAACTGTTGGGCAAAGGTGTTGGTACATGAGCAGTTTTCCCAGTTAATGGCAGGGTAGTTGAAATCACCCAGTATTAGGGTGTTTGGTTGTATATTAATATTTTCCAGTATGTTTAGAAAGGTGTAGTGAGAATCTTGGGGCATGGTGGGGGATCTGTAGCAAGCTCCAATTTGGATTGCAGTCTTACCTAGTGTTAGTTGCACCTGGAGAATTTCAGAAGCATTGTGTTGGGCAACTAACCTGGCGGTGTGAATATCCTTGGTGAATATGGACACTCCTCCACCTTTAGTGTTTCAATCCTGGTTTGGTGGCCAAAACATGTGTGGTAAGAGTTGTAGCCTGGTATTGCAGGGGTGCTCTCTGGAGCCTTGAACCAGGTCTCAGTTACTGCACAGATATCGCTGTTCTCCATTTTAAGGAGTGCTACGAGAGAGTGCATTTTGAGGTTTAGACTTCTAGCATTGAGTAGCATTACCTTCAGATTTTGCATGCTTGCATCTGTTACGGTGGTGGTTTTGTCCTTTGAACTTTGCCTAAAAAAGGCACTATAGGGGTGGCAAGAGCCTTTACCAGTAACCTGAATCACAGGGGCGACAGGTGCAGACCATCTCTGACAAAGCATCTTGGTCTGTCGATCATGTCATCTCAAGCAGACAGATACTGGATCCCCTTTGAATGACACCAGCAGCTTAGCCAATTGTTGAAGTCAATCATTTTGTCCATATATTGTGGTATCATTCTGGGCGAAGGCAGGCTGCTACTCAGGGCTAACGTCATACCTGCCTGGGCCACATGGTCCGAGAGCTCTTCCATGTCTCTTTTCATGTAGTCCAGGGAGGCAAGTTTCAAGTCATTCACTCCAACATGGACAATGACAGAGTCATATTTGTACTTGTTGTGGAGTGACTTGAGTACATGAGTTATGTGGCGGATCCTGGCACCCAACAGGTAGCTCACTGTAATTTTCTCCTTGTTCAGCCTGGTGAGTGGGACATCAGTCTGCCTGAATATAGAGTCACCTATGACTAAAGTGTTAGGGTTGTTGTCTTGCCTTATGCTGGATGGCACACTGGTGTTGTGAACTATGTGACACTTTGGTTGTGATTGGTGTTTGTTTACGTTTCAGCTTCGTAGGTCCTTGTTGCTTGGGTAGGTTACAGTAAAGGGCCTCTACATATGTGGATTTAGTGTTGCTATGTGTGGGTGTTGGTGGTGTGAGTTTAGAAGGGCTATGTGTTGCTTGAGGTGTAGTGCAGGTGTTAACCTTCTCCTCTTGACTGCCTAGCACAATCTTGGGTGGAGAGAGTTTTGCTTCCAGTTTGGCTATGTAAGTGCATCTCTCACAGGTTGTAGTGTTGGGTGGTTGAAGGAGAGGGTTGTCTGTGTGCATGAGGCAATTGCTGCATTGACCCAGTATGCCCAGATTCATCAGGTGGACAGGAGAAATCACCAGAAGCTGACCCTTGGACATGCCTGGTTTGGTGCTTTTTTTGAAAAGTACAGGAGCTGTTTTCCCTTACCTTAGCAAGGTACTTTGCAATTATAGGCTGTTTAGTGCCTATAATTACTTTCTCTTTTTTATTAAGGAGAGTTGAGTGCTTGTATCAGTTTAAGGCTTCCTAGTGCTTTCCAGCAGGTATTAGAGCAAGTGCTAGTCACAGGGATGCTTAAAGGTAAGATGAAAAAAAAATGGTTTATCCTAAACATTGCAGTGCGCACTAGAGAAGTTAGATGTGAAAGTAGGTAACTTTAGTTTTACCTGTCTAAAAAGTTAAGTTTTAGTGGAGAATCACTATTTTTAAAACAGCAAGATAGATTGAAAGGGGGTGATCACTTTTGTATTCTGGTACTATGGAATAGAGTAGAATGGCCAATAAATTTAAATAGTTGAAGGGGAGTGATTTCACAAAATGATAATTTTGTGCTTACATAAGCCAGTGAAAGCAGAGAGGAAATGAGATATATGGTCAAATTAACATAAGAGGCAGGTAAATAGAAAGACAGTGGTATTTAAGAACACAACAATGACAGGGTGGGGTCAGTTTTAATAAATTTCTCCTGCCTGTGTATACAGTGTACCTAGATTCATTCTATGTGAATGTATCACTACATTTACAAATGCCTATACATGTAACAGAATACCTGTAATTCTCTGTAACACTGTTTTTTTGTATACAGATGACTATACAGCTTATATATAGTGTGTTTCATGTATATGTTAAGTTTTTTTCTGTTAGGCGTATAGATGCATAATTCCACAAGGAAAAGGTCACATGTTCCTGTGATGTTATGGTCAGTGGGACCCCTCAGTGTGGCTGTCATGCATTCCTTTGTGAACCTGCATACTGAGGCATTTCATGGTTCATTCATATTGATATTGCAGCAGCCTGCTTCTCATACTATGGAGATGCCTCACTTGTGTCATTTTGAGCTTCTGGTAGGGCCTATGGTTGTTCAGGTTCACATGTCTAGGGTTCTTGAGATGGATGTCCTACACCACAGTATGGTAGGCTACTATGCCTTCATGTTGGAACATTGTGTAACATAGCACACAGTGACTATTTGTAATGCCTGCTCAGGTGATTCCTGTGGGGCACTACAGAATTTGTCCAGGCACATAAAGTGGGCTTTCATCACAAAAAGCAGTCTGTCAGTAACATGTCTGGTAGTGATGTGTGCATTATAAACATCCTCTGCAGCAGTGGGGGGATTTCTGAGTGGCATCATTAGCCACATTACCAGTAAATAACTGTTGCTACTTGTATAGAGTACATCTTTAGTCAAACCATTGCACATTCCATTATGTGTACATAGCTGTTACAAGTTCTTCTGTGATATAACCATCCTGGAACTGTTCCCTAAGGTGGCTGTGCTTTCAGATTAATGCATGATACATCATAGATGCTACCAGCCTATGCAGCAATATGGTTTAGGGTGACATCTTTCGTGGAATAGACTGGCAGCTAAGGGATTGCTATCTCTTCTGGTTATAATAACATTCACTATCTGCACTGGATGCAGTTTAAGTTATATGTGAGTGCAGATGACTGCACCAAGGACAGGATGGAGTTTGATGGTTCCATAAAACCATTCTAAAACTCGTCTATGGTTGATGGAATCTTGCTGAAACCCCTGAGCTGGCTAGCAGCCATCATGCTACCATATTGCACCCCATTCTTTCTCCTGGTTTACCCCTTCTGTTTTGCCACAATCCACCATTTTTATGCTGAGCAGTCCTTACCATCACCAATTGTCCACCTGTTTTTCTATGCTGTCTTTGTGTGTGTGTGTGTGTGTGTGTGTGTGTGTGTGTGTGTGTGTGTGTGTGCGTGTGTGTGCGTGTGTGTGCGTGTGTGTGTGTGTGCGTGTGTGTGTGTGTGCGTGCACGCGCGCGTGTGTGTGTATGTGTGTGTGTATTTGCCCTCACTAATAATTCTTCCCTACCTTTTCTCCCACTTTTTTACTATTTGCCTTAACATTATCCCTTCTCTTTCCATATTTTTATGTATATACCTCCCATCTGCATTTTCTTTTATAAGTCTCTTCTGCGTTAGTTCTTGTCTTCTGTGTTACTTCTTCTTGATAAATTCCACCACCTCTAACTGTCCTATAATCCCCTTTCCTCCCCTTTCATGGACTGATAAGCGTCCACCTGACTGGGCATCAATAGGCAGGTGTTTACAAATTACTAGAAGTTATTAATCTGCAATGCTTGCTAACAGCTTGTTCCTCCATGTATGGACTCATGCTAGCTGCAGTCTTCCACTCACATAAGGTTAATTCGAACCAGCATATGACATTCCCTTACTTTACAACTTACTTGTTGCTCTAATGCTCTGCAGTTGGCTTCCAGCTTTTTACCATTGCTTCACTTTGCCCACCAGAGAACAGCTATCTGCGCAGATGCACACAGTGTAGCCATTTGAATAGTGCTTTGGATTACTGCTATGCAGAGTTGTGGTATTGTATGAGGAAGTCAGAAGTGTCAGAGAAGAATGTAAGTGTGGTACAGGATATGTACGAGGGTAGTGTGACAGCGGTGAGGTCTGCAGTGGGAGTGATGGATGCGTTTAAAGTGGAGGTGGGATTACATAAAGGATCAGCTCTGAGCTCTTTCTTATTTGCAGTGGTGATGGACAGGTTGACAGACAAGATCAGACAGGAGTCCCCGTGGACTATGATGTTTGCAGATGACATTGTGATCTGTAGTGAGAGTAGGGAACAGGTGGAGGAGAACCTGGAGAGAAGGAGATATGCTCTAGAGAGAAGAGGAATAAAGGTCAGCAGTACTAAGACAGAATATATGTGTGTGAATGAGAGGGAGGATAGAGGAATGGTGAGGATGCAAGGAGTACAGGTGGCGAAGGTGGATGAAATTAAATACTTGTGATCGATAGTTCAGAGTAATGGTGAGTGTGGAAGAGAGGTGAAGAAGAGAGTACAGGCAGGGTGGAGTGGGTGGAGAAGAGTGTCAGGAGTGATTTGTGATAGACGAGTACCAGTAAGAGTGAAAGGGAAGGTCTACAAGAGGGTAGTGAGACCAGCTATGTTATATGGGTTGGAGACAGTGGCATTGACAAAAAGGCAGGAGTTAGATCTGGATGTGGCAGAGTTAAAGATGTTACGATTTGCACTGGATGTGACGAGGGTGGACAGGATTAGTATATTAGAGGGTCAGCCCAGGTTGGAAGGTTTGGAGACAAAGCCAGAGAGGCAAGATTATGTTGGTTTGGACATATGATGAGAAGGGATGCTGAGTATATTGGGAAAAAGATACTAAGGATGAAGCTACCAGGTAACAGGAAAAGAGGAAGGCCTAAGATAAGGTTTATGGATGTGGTGAGAGAGGACATGCAGGTGCTTGGTGTGACAGCAAGATGCAGAGGACAGGAAGAAATGGAAACAGATGATCCGCTGTGGCGACCCCTAACGGGAACAGCCGAAAGAAGATGATGATTACTGCTATGCAGAACAAGCTGTGCTGTTGCCATTCATACTGTATAATTTTTGGCACTATGCTACACTACACCTTAGTATTTTTTAAATCCCAAGTGTTATTCATGGGATGTTCAAAAATAGCTCTCTAATGTCTATGGCTGCTATTTAATCCTTTTCCATCTGACTTGCTCATTGTCTCTGTTTATACTTGGGAACATCCATTAACCTATAACTTCTTTGAGATCTAACTTAATGATTTCCATTACATAGCATCCTGATCTCTGAAACAGTTTCACAGATGGAAGTATTATTGGTAGATAGGTCAGAGTAAATGGCCACAGTATATCCGATTAAAAAAGTCTACAGCATGACACAAATGGAGAACAGACTGTCACAATTCAGCAATTCTTACTATTGACAAGACGATTCTTCTTGTCAATAATCAATACTTGTTTTCTGTGCTTTCAGCTTTCCTGTAAGCATTTACTTATCAATGGGGAATAAAGTGGCACAAAGCATTTACTAATCATTTACATTTGCTTTCATTTTAGAGCAAATTGATTTATGCTGACAACATTCCACAGTTAACACTACATTACTCAATAGTATTTCTGCTGAATAATATTGAATATGTTTGAGGACATATATGTTTGCATACATATGCACATGTATACACGCACAGAGACAGGCGTGCATACATGCATGCACACAGATATAAACACACAGTCTCTTACAGTACACAATGCATAGTTTTCCATTACTTTTCCTGCTTTATTCATTAATCCAGTTTCTAACAACTGCTCTTGGAAAAACAATGTCTGTCATCTTTGCTTTAACAGGAAACAGTTACTCAGTCAGCAAACTAATAGATGTTTTAAGACTACTGTACATAATACTAATATAAAGTCTATTTTGCAGCGTACCACTTATGTTGAAATTATTTGATAGAAAGGAAATTTCAATAAAACTATTTGTCTGAGTCAGTTGCTTGGACTGTTATGAACCACGTTAACTTCAAGGAGAAAAATACAGATGAGCTTAGTAACAAAGCTTTCAATGTATTTTAATTTTTTTAATGAATGTAGTAGATCCACACTTGAATGCACACATATAATAGTGATCTAGGATATTCTGTAAAAGTATTTTTATAGCTTACTGATTTATTTTTTTAAGAGAGAGTAGACTTTTTTTTTTTAGTTTGGGAAGTTATGCTTTGTCTTAAAGATAATACATATACCAGTATTCATAGACAGAGCACAGCAATTGTAGATTAGCATGGTTATCAAAGGTGCACAGGGAAGAGATGCTTTGGAAACAAAGGTAGTATGACCATGCCATCATAAAAATATCCTGGTATGTAGCATATGCAAATGAGCACATAATGTTATGGGAATGCGTGTTTTAGTCTATCCATTGAGTTCCATTCTTTTTCTTCTTCTGTTACCATGTCCACCAGAGTATTAAGTTCTTCCTGCTTTGCTTCCAGTGGCTGAGGAATGACAAGCCAAAAGAAGATATGACAAAGTAAGTGAAAAATCCTTCATTAGCAGTGGGAGTGTATATGCCATGATCACTGATGTAATTTACAGCTGCAGTTTTATGTGTAACATATGTGTGTACTAATAGGTTGTCATTTTTTTTTTCTTTTTTTTCTACTGTTTGTCCTGTTGTGGTTGTTGCAGAGGAGTGATGGTTATCACCTCAGCCTGCTCCAGGCAATATCTCTGTGCTGGGATGTGAGTAGCCACCAGGTCTGACTCTCAAAAGCAGGATGGAGACCACGCTGCTAAAGGCAAACCAGATGGCTTATCAGTTGTCTCTGTGGTCACTGCTTGGGAAAAGAGACAATGGCCCTTTTCTAATGTTCAACACAATGGGTCCACTGTTGTTTCCCAACAGAAGTAGAAAGATGTTATGCAAGACACATTAAAGCTAAATGTCTATCTCACCACCATGGAATGCCTTCTGGTACAACTGATGTTATATGACCATCAGGTGTAGATTACTGGGCTGCAAAGGTGACTGATGTCTGTGTGGTTTGTTCTCTGGATTGGTTTGGCATATGCTATGCAATCTCTGCATGCCCCATCCAGGTATTCCCTTGCTTTATGTGTCATTTCCCATAGTTGTTTGTTGTCCAACCCACGCCATTACTATGTGTCTACCCTATGCCTGTCTGAGTCCATCCATTGTTATTCTCATTGTTTGTGTCACTACAACCTCAAGCTGTCTGCCTGTGCCTGTGTTTTATGCTTGTCTAATCATGCAGTCTTCCCTTCTACTTTATCACCTTCTTAATCCTCTACTTTCTTCTGCTACCCTGCATATTCTTATATTAAAAATGTGAGTCATTCTCACAAGAAATGCCTCCCAGTTATCTCATGGGTGCCTTTGTGTGTTTTCCCCTGTTTGCTACTCCTCTTTTCTAACTTTCTTGAGCTCCTCATTATCCCCTATTTATATATATTAAACTTGGTTTGTACTTTACTGCTTTACCCCTCCTGGGGCTGTCAAATACTGTGCTTCATGGTGCAATTGAGCATGCGTATCCTCAGGCATGCTTGTCTGCCTTTTCTGTGATCTTACACATGCTCTTTGTTTGACAGACTTCCCTACTGTATCTGCCTAACATTACTTTTCCTAATCGTGCATCTCCACTAACTTACCTTGCATTCTTTTTTTTTCACGTACTACTAGTTATGTTGCTGTCAAATGTTATGGCAATTGGATTATAACCATCAATGGCACTGAGAAGAAAAAGAAGGCATTTTAAGCACGCATAGAATTCCAGACACCAAAAATAACTTGCAATCAATGTGAAAATATTAAAGACCAAAAAAAAAAATAATAATAATACCAAGCAAATGGGGTTGGGAGGGTGGCCTAATAGGGGTTGGGAGGGTGGCCTAATGGTTAAGGTGTTTGCCTTACAAACACAAGGTACAGGGTTTAAATCTCACAGGGGATAACTGGCTAGGCTTAAAATGGCTCACAAGAGCAGTTAGCCTAGTACTAGCCTATGAACCTATGAACCTATAAGATGCTTTACCTCCAGGGCCCCCTTAATTATATCTAATATACCCTGGTTACACACATACAGGGTAGTGGGAAATACTGCAATTTGTATTGTTTGCAATTATCAGTCCATTTCAACATAAAGTAATTGAAAACACTTTCATAAAGCAATGTTTCAATGCCTGAAACTTGGCTTCAACACATTCAGCAACCAGGCATTTTGTACACATTTGTCTTTACCAGTATAAACCTGAATGTTTAGTGACAAACTATCTTAACATACATATTTTAAACAAAACAAGGAAAACCTACAAAATGCATTGTGTTTAATAAGCCTATATAAAAGCTACAAACCCCCCAAAAATTACAAAGCCTTCAAATTATATCTTAGGAGAAATAATTCATTAGTGGTCACACTGAGCTTACCACAGATACACATAAATAATTATGTTTCACCATGCCTTTTGTGTAACTCATTACATAAGTGAGACACATACCACAATAACTGTAAAGGGTACTACATGCCAAAATAAAAGTTAACAATATAAAAACCTAAGCACTCTTTTTATGTCACTCATGGAATGCAGAAAAACAGAATGAAGTTTCCTCCTAAACTTTTTACGAATACATAGTTATTCTTTCAGAATGTCTATCATGACACTTTTGACGAATACAATTTCTTTCAGAATGTCTATCATGACACAAGAATGATGCCACACTGCAGAGACAAAAAGGTATTTCCATTTAGAATCTCACAAATTATTTCTAAAATTGGTTTTGAAATTCAGTATAACAACATATTTAACTAAACAAGCTTATAAATTTAAATAAAAAATGTAGAGCAAGTTGCGAAGAGCTCGTTTTTTGGGAAATGATTTTAAAATCAGATAATTAATCAGAAACTGTATCAGCCAGATCGCCATCCAGCCTTAATCCCACCTTCGTATGTGTAAGCAGCTTAGCAAGACATAGGAAACCCCATAGTGAAGTAAATAACAAAAAGCCTGTCGCCATGTGAAATAAGCATGGTCATAACACAAAGCATATCACACAATCTCTCATTTACAGACAGGACAATAGGAAAAGCCTGTTACCAAGGTGTAGTATGTTGCTAGTGAAAAATAGTGTGATCATGGAAATTATATTCAGGCAAGCATGCATGCAGATGTACATATATAATACAGATAATTAACATACCTGCTATATTCCAAGAGCAGATATTGCATAATCAGAAATGGGGTGGGGGATACATGCAGTGCTCTGCTTGTGCAAAACATTGTGAATGGGAAGTGGCATTTAGTCACATGATGAAATCCACACAATGACTAAAGTTTACCTCTTCCTGTGATACTATCAGCATTTGATGTGCTGAATCATAAAAGGTCTATAGTCACAAAGACTCCAAAGGTTCCTAATCATAATCATCGGAGATGTAAAGTCTCTGAGCTACCAAGAGAGGCTGGAAAGTGTATCCCTTTACTCACTGTCATATAGACTTTTGAAGGGAGATCTCTGTCTCACTTACTGTGCCTTTGGAGACGCAACTGTCCAGGACCTCCTGTTTCTCTGTAACTCCAATATCTCCACCAGTATTAAAACTAAGGACTAATGTTTTGCCACCAGATAAATAAAACGTAATGTAGGGACAGTTTCATAATGCTGCACCTCTCAAACCTCTGGAATATACCCCCTGCATGTTAATCACTGCAACTCACTATATTCCTCTAAACATAAACTAGATGCCTTGGGTATCCACAAATGTACCCCTGGATTGATTGGTATAGTCCTCCTGGAAAAAGGAGAATATTGGCAAGTTGTGAATTTTCAAATTTATATTTCCACAAACTTGAGAAATGTCATAATGAAATATCTAAATTTGCAGAAAACTATAAAAGCGGAAAACATCACTGTCTAGCCCTCAGAGAATTAAATTGGTTAGAAACACCACATCACATAGCTCTTACTCAGCAAATTGTAATACATAGACTTCTCTATAAACTAGAAAATTGCCCAGCTCTTAACTTAATAAAATGCTAATCCCCAATACAATTTTAATATCTAGAGGACAGTGGTGCACAACATCTGGCCTGGGGGTCAAATCTGGCCCTCCATGCAACACCATCCGGCCCCAGAGAGTTACCAAAAAGTTTTAAAAAAGTGAAAAAATACTATGCCTTACTCCAGCCATGTAAATTTTCCAGCATGTGCTTACTTACCTAATTGACTGCAGTTGTGCATACCTCTAAATTTAGCCATGGAAATAACTATTCTTTCTTGTTTATAACTTATAGTCTGTAAATAGTAGCAACTTTCTGCAAGAGTTTGTAATAAGTCATAGCTGCAAGCTAGAATAAAGTTAAATGCAAAGTTGATGTAGAAAACAGGCAATTTTATAACTGCTGTCTTAAGTAAAAATGCCAGTCACCTGTACCTATTGCTAACTCATAATGACTTACTATGTTTGAGGTGGCCTGCAGATGCATTAAGAATTCCTGTAGTGGCCCTCCCCAGAAAAAGGTTGTGCACTACTGCTATAGGATCATATGAAGTTACTAGGCTATTGGCCCTGAAGCCCTTACAAGCCTAGCCAATAATTTAGCCCATGTTCTAACAAGTCAGCACCCTATGCCACTGTCCAGCAGGGACACAGATGGACTCACAAGGGTGTATTGTTTGTTCCCCATCCAGTTATCCAGGTTGGGCTTACAAAGGTTTAATGAGGTACTCTGCTTTACATTGAGAGGGAGTCTATTCCACAAAAGGGGGTGTCTCTGGGAAACAAATCTGATCCACCAACAAGTCCTTTTGATGTCACAGACCAGGTTGAGGTCGCATGTGTGGGTTACTTGAGTGGAGCTTGACTTGCAGATATGCAGCAGTCCCATCATGGCGGGGTCTGAGATTGCTTTGTATGCCAGACAGAGGTCACCTCTGAGGAGTCTGTAGGAGACTGAGTAGACAGACAGGGCTTTTACCCTATCAGTGTAGGGTAGATGTTTGAGGCCCTGATTTCTCCGAGTGAGGAACCTTTGTAGCCTCTCCAGCTGCTGCATGTGCTTTGTGAGGTACATGCCAAAAGGGGCATTGCACTCAATAATGGGTCTTATAAGGGAAGAATACAGGGATGTTATGACCACATTGTCCCTGGATGAGATACCCTTACTAATGAGGTGGGCCATGTAGAAAGCTTTCCATACAACGAAGGCAACATGGTGGTCAAAAGTCAGTTTGGTATCAACCTGGTTGCCCAGGTCCCCATGACTGACTGCATGCTTAGTACCTTATTATCAGTGTGATCATTTGTGGGGACGTCATTCTTCCCAAAAAGAATGATGATGCAGTTTTTGGCATTCAGCTTGAGGCCTTGTCTCTGGCACCGGTCATTTGTTTGGGTGAGACCCTCTTGGAGCATGTTCACATCACTAGGAGAATTGATGACAGCACCCAGCTTGCACTCATCTGCACACTTGGTCAGTCATAGCCCACTAGATTTGGTCTGCACCTACAAGAAGTATATCCCAAACAGCAGAGACCCCAAAACCGATCTCTTGAGTATACCACTTGTTACGGGTCTACTACTTGAGATGGCTTCTCCTATTTTGACTAGGTGGGTTCTATCAGTGAGCCAGTTTGCTACACATCTGGTAACATATGGATTGATGCCTAGTTGAGAGAGTTTATCTATTATACCTAAGTGGACAATAGTATTGAAGGCTTTGGCCAGGTCAAGGTAAGCAGTGTGCACCATCTTCCCATCATCTATGTCTTTGGTGACTGTCTCAAAGAAGTCAAAGAAATTTAACAGGCATGACCTCCCCTTGACAAAACCAATCATTTAATAATAAAGGTTCTTTCTTTATTCAAATAGTGTAGCTAAACTATAGACACCACATCTCACTATCATTGAAATCATTCAGAATGCAAACTTTTTAAAATACAAGTAAACCTTCACCTATCAATGGATTTGACCTATATATGTCCAGGATAAATGCCATTGTTATCTTTACCTTGCCATATTGCAAACCATTTCACATCATTCAGAATCCTATGCCCCACAACCAGTCTTCACCATTACATTTATAGCTTTACTACATCCTCCCGTCCATTCACATAGTTGTGACACTGCTCACCCTGTCCTCTATGCTTCTAATATAAGCCTTATGGTAGCCATAATGTCATGATATCTAATAGTCATTTGGTTGAAAAATAACATCTCAACCCAAAACATTGAATAATCAAAATGTCTACAATCATTTAATTGAAAAAGCAATGAGATCAACTCTGTGTCCCTCACACACCCCCGCTACTTAAATATATCAACTCCGAAATCGCACTACAGTGCAGAAATGGGCAAATTCGATAATTTCAACATTGTGTGTTTAGACTAATTTTATTTCAACATTTTGATCATTCACTATAGTGTGTTCAACCAATTCAGTTTCAACTATTTAGCATTCAACATTATGTTGGTAAACATATATATATATATATATATATATATATATATATATATATATATATATATATATATTTATAAAAAAAGATTATCTATAACCTGTTTTATACCCAACTCTTAACTACAATATTAATATTTTCTGCCCTATTTCACCAATACCTGGTTGCACACAGGACAACTAGTTTGCAGTGACAGGCATTATCCCCAGAGCTGCAAAGTGGATACTCCTGACATTGCTTTATATTCTCACTCCAACTGTTTAATCAATAAAAAGGGTCTGTTACCATGAATATGAACATTCCCACTATCTCCATTGCCTCATGTTTACTGACAGCCAGTTAACTGTGAAGAAAATTGATATAGTATGTGAGAGCTGTATTTACACAATGTCACTGTAGGCAATGTTCTCACATAAAAGTACTCCTAATGTTAATAATAATAAAGAATACGAGTAGATACCACTGCGATCATCCAATAAACTAAACTGTAGGATTCTACGACTTTTATTTAAAAAACAAATAAATAAAGAGCAGGTAAAAAGATGAGCGCTTTTGCGTACTAACAGGTACGCTTCATCAGATCTTAAAATATTTTCATTTCCAACATCCTTTTATACAAAGAGTATAATTCATTCATTTCAGCAAAGTAATTAATCAATTAATCAATTACTTAAAATCACAATTACCTAAGTACTTTTTGTAACTACACTACACTCCACTCTAACACCAGTCAAAAGTCCATGAAAATGCTAAGCATCAACAAGTGCTGAAGCATACTAACAATTCATAAACTTTCCATTTGCCACAATAAATCTGTGAACATATTCATCTTACAAATGAAATGTTAAAATATAAAAATATAAAAATAAAATAATAAAGTATAAAAAGCATTCTGCAAGGTAGACATTTAAAACTTAAAATACATGCCTTATAATGCATGCCTTAATGTGTGTCTTAGAATACAAAACCCAAGAGACTTAAACATCTCTAATATAGAATATGTATAAACAAAACCTATACTTCACATAAATAACTTACTATGAAATTCTATCACTTAAATCATAACTTAAACATCAAATATAACATGTAGTAAATAAATTAATATCAATAAAAATAAAAATATATAAATATTTATTCCAAAATTCCATGTAATATAGAAATATATATATATTAATAAATAATATAGAAAAAATATATATGCTATAAGGCATCATTTATTACTACGTGCTTCAAGTATGGGCTTAATAGTTATAAATCAATTAAGCCCAGGCGCCTGATGCGCTCCTAACTTAAAGATCCATTGGAGTTCCACTAACTCCAAATGGTTCATCCTGTTGCCCCCTCTCCTGTTGGGGGTTACTAACTGCAACACTCTAAATCTAAAATCATGCCCCTCATTCGACATAATGTGTCTAGCTAAAGCATTCTGTTGATTAGATTTCCTAATGTCATACAGATGGTTATAGATTCTATCCTTAAGACTTCTTGTTGTCATGCCAACATAAAATGCTTGGCGTTGTGTACATGAGGCTAAATAGACAAGGTTACTGCTATTGCAAGAAGCTAAAAACCTTGATTTGAAGACATATTCCATATCAGGATGTATATATATCTGTGTATCAACAATCGTTTTACACATATTACACTTATTACAGGGATATGTACCTACCCTCTCATTATGTTCAAGATGCTGTTTATTAACATATTGTCCATGATCCATAGATAATAACCTTTTCAAATTTTTGCTGTTTTTATAGCTGAATTTTGGTGTTTCACCTACTATTTTGACAATAGAAGACTCTATTGTCAAAATATGCCAGTTCCTCCGTATAATTCTCATGATTTCCTTATTGTCATTAGTGAACCTAGTGGTAAACGTCACTCTCATATTTTTCGTATTATAATTTTCATTATTAAACCAAGGTCACTTGTACCTAGTATGCCCTTTCTTATCCATGTTATAGTGTTCTTTGAGGACTGAAGTTCTTATATCTTTCACCATTCCTCTATTATATCCTCTTTCTATAAAGAGGTGCTCCATAACATCAGCTTGTTCATTTAGCATATTAATCTCTTTACACAATCTAGTTAATCTAATAAATTGACTTTTGACTATATTAGGAAAGACAAAACGTGGATGCATACTATCATATTGAAGTAACGTATTCTTCCAGCACGATTTCCTAAAGAGAGATGTTGAAATATTACCTCGTCCATCTAAATTGATAGTAATGTCTAAAAAATCAATAGTGGAGCTGGAATACTCCATTGTAAATCTTAGAAAATGTGTAGTCGATTCTAAGTAAGCAATCAGCTCCCTAACTTCTTCTATAGTCCCATCCCAAAATATCAGTATATCATCCACAAATCTCCTATACAACAAAATGTTCTCGTAATATATGCTGTTAAACAAATAATTCTTCTCCCAATGATGTACTACAAGGTTAGCATATGTATTAGCACATGGGGTAACCATGGCAACACCCCATTTCTGTAAATATAGTTTATCACCGAACATAAACACATTATTAGAGAGGACGATATCTAACAAGGTACATATAAGTATTTGTTGATCATTACTGATGTTAATATTGTGATTCAACAACTCCCTAATTGCTTCGATACCATAATCATTAGGGATCGAGGTAAGCAAGTTCTTCACATCAAGAGTAATAAGTAAATAAGTATCTATAGTCCCATTAATGGGGAACTGTTCTAAAGTATCAATTAATTGGTAAGTATCTCTTAGTACAGTTGAAATTTCCCTAACTAAAGGGTTTAAGGCCTTTTCTAAATATACAGATATTGTTTCAGTGGCCGACCCTTCACCCGCCACTATAGGGCGCATGGGTAAAGGAAGAACCCCCTTATGAACTTTTGGTAGTCCTTTAATACAAGGAATTAAAGGTTGTTCAACTAAAAAATATTCATACAACTCATGGCTAATTTGTCTGCACATACGCAGATCATAAATCACATCATGGATATTCCTAATAGTCTCAACTAATGTATTACCATTAATCTCACTGTATGTAGATGCTTCTTCAAGCATTAAACACATTGTATCATTGTAATCTGTAGTATTGAGTAAGACAATCCCACCCCCCCTTATCTGCTGGCTTAATAGTCAGCTCAGTGTTGCTACATAAACTCTGCAACGAACGCCATTCACTATTAGTAATATTAAAATATGAACATTTCTGTTTACCTTGCAGAAAATATTTATAAAAGTCTTGTTCACATAGTTTAATAAAACATTCCATTTGTGCTGGTATTACAGGTGAAAAAGTGCTCTTACATTTAAAACAATTTAAAGATTTCTCTTTCGTATCCTGCTTGTTACAAAAAAAACAGTTTTAGGGATACTAAACGTCCAAAAATTCTCAAGTCTACTAGTAATTCACTCAATCTGTTGTCTTGTGAAGGAATAAAGGTGAGCCCTTTATTTAGCAAAGAGTAGTCAGATAAAGTAAGCTCAAACCTGGAGTAATTAAACACTAGCTGATTTAATCCTTCATGCATCACCTCTGGTCCTGGTAACCCCCCGAAAACTTTCTCTTTCTGCGGCCTCGACTGTTGGAATGATCCCTTGATGTTGCCCGTTTTCGCACAGGAAGTGGTAAAAAATGCTGTATATTGCCCATAGGAAATTTAGGTCTAGCTCCCAACATGTTTTCTTTCTGTCTATCTTTATACCACTGTTAGTTCGGTGGAGGGGTATCCACACTAAGTGGAACCTCTCTCACTTTATTGGTCCCTGGTGGTGTAGTAAAAACTTCACCAACATTTGTTTCATTAATAGTAGAAGTAGCATCAATATTAAGAGGGGCAGCAACATTAGCCATGAAGGATTCGCGAATATGTGAAGTGGAAGGAACAGATACTGTATCATTGTTAGATTGCTGAATCGTATTGGTTCTCGGCCATACAAACACCTGACCAAGAGTAAAATCCCTATAATCACGCTGGAGTTTGCGATGTTAAATATGCTGTAGCTTATCACTATAAGTGGTAACTTGCAAATACATATTATCCAATCTCTTTACATAATTTTCACCTTTGAAGCGATTACGCAGATCTCTATTCAGAGACTCTACCTTTGCCTAAAATCCGCTTCCAAGGGAGAAAAATAGTCAATGAGCAGCTTCATATAGTTGTTGCTGAGTTCTATATTAAGCTCTTGCCATCTCCTCAAGAAAAACGCTAAGAAAAATAAGTGCCGCTATAAATCTAGAGGTTCACTCGTCAACTCAAACTGAGCAAGCTGCATTGGTAATAATAATAATGAATACGAGTAGATACCATCACGATCATCCAATAAACTAAACTGTAGGATTCTATGACTTTTATTTAAAAAACAAATAAATAAAGAGCAGGTAAAAAGATGAGTGCTTTTGCGTACTAACAGGTACGCTTCATCAGATCTTAAAATATTTTCATTTCCAACATCCTTTTATACAAAGAGTATAATTCATTCATTTCAGCAAAGTAATTAATCAATTAATCAGTTACTTAAAATCACAATTACCTAAGTACTTTTTGTAACTACACTACACTCTAACACCAGTCAAAAGTCCACGAAAATGCTAAGCATCAACAACTGCTGAAGCATACTAACAATTCATAAACTTTCCATTTGCCACAATAAATCTGTGAACATATTCATCTTACAAATGAAATGTTAAAATATAAAAATAAAATAATAAAGTATAAAAAGCATTCTGCAAGGTAGACATTTAAAACTTAAAATACATGCCTTATAATGCATGCATTAATGTGTGTCTTAGAATACAAAACCCAAGAGACTTAAACATCTCTAATATAGAATATGTATAAACAAAACCTATACTTCACATAAATAATTTACTATGAAATTCTATCACTTAAATCATAACTTAAACATCAAATATAACATGTAGTAAATAAATTAATACCAATAAAAATAAAATATATGGGGTTATATTTTTATTTTTATTGCTATTAATTTATTTACTACATGTTATATTTGATGTTTAAGTTATGATTTAAGTGATAGAATTTCATAGTAATTTATTTATGTGAAGTATAGGTTTTGTTTATACATATTCTATATTAGAGATGTTTAAGTCTCTTGGGTTTTGTATTCTAAGACACACATTAAGGCATGCATTATAAGGCATGTATTTTAAGTTTTAAATGTCTACCTTGCAGAATGCTTTTTATACTTTATTATTTGATTTTTATATTTTTATATTTTAACATTTCATTTGTAAAATGAATATGTTCACAGATTTATTGTGGCAAATGGAAAGTTTATGAATTGTTAGTATGCTTCAGCACTTGTTGATGCTTAGCATTTTCGTGGACTTTTGACTGGTATTAGAGTGTAGTGTAGTTACAAAAAGTACTTAGGTAATTGTGATTTTAAGTAATTGATTAATTGATTAATTACTTTGCTGAAATGAATGAATTATACTCTTTGCATAAAAGGATGTTGGAAATGAAAATATTTTAAGATCTGATGAAATATACCTGTTAGTACGCGAAAGCGCTCTTCTTTTTACCTGCTCTTTATTTATTTGTTTTATAAAAGTCGTAGAATCCTACAGTTTAGTTTATTGGATGATTGTGGTGGTATCTACTTGTATTCTTTATTATTATTACCAATGCAGCTTGCTCAGTTTGAATTGACGAGTGAACCTCTAGATTTATAGTGGCACTTATTTTTCTTAGCGTTTTTCTTTTTATTTTGGTACCGCTATTATCACACGATGGATACAACACCCATTGAGTTGGATTATAACCCTGAAGGAAGAAATGTTAATCTGATGTGGAACACAATCGATGATCAACGGAACAACCCTTTACTTTCCCTAGAACTACAAACACCGGCAGTAGCACCCAAATGAGGCAACTTGAAAAGTTACAATGACTTCAATATGCTGAGTAGAGAGCTAGAGAATGATTTATATAAACTACAAAGGTATATATGGCAGAGATGACACATGGAAGCGTGTTTGCAGTTCCATGTCATTCCCCGTGGCATGCAAGTCCTCTGCATGCCCTCATATGGTGACAGCCATCCTGAACTCTTGAGGAGGTGGCAAGAGCTTAATATAGAACTCAGCAACAACTATATGAAGCTGCTCATTGACTATTTTTCTCCCTTGGAAGCGGATTTATTAGCAAAGGTAGAGTCTCTGAATAGAGATCTGCATAATCGCTTCAAAGGTGAAAATTATGTAGAGAGATTAGATAATATGTATTTGCAAGTTACCACCTATAATGATAAGCTACAGCATATAAAACATCGCAAACTCTAGCGTGATTATAGGGATTTTACTCTCGGTCAGGTGTTTGTACAGCCGAGAACCAATACGATTCAGCAATCTAACAATGATACAGTATCTGTTCATTCCACTTCACATATTCGCGAATCCTTCATGGCTAATGGTGCTGCCCCTCTTAATATTGATGCTACTTCTACTATTAATGAAACAAATGTTGGTGAAGTTTTTACTACACCACCAGGGACCAATAAAGTGAGAGAGGTTCCACTTAGTGTGGATACCCCTCCACCGAACCAACAGGGGTATAAAGATAGACAGACAGAAAACATGTTGGGAGCTAGACCTAAATTTCCTATGGAGAATATACAGCATTTTTTACCACTTCCTGTGTGAAAATGGACAACATCAAGGGATCATTCCAACAGTCAAGGCCGCAGAAAGAGAATGTTTTCGGGGGGATACCAGGACCAGAAGCGACGCACGAAGGATTAAATCAGCTAGTGTTAAATTACTCCAGGTTTGAGCTTACTTTGTCTGACTACTCTTTGCTAAATAAAGGGCTCACCTTTATTCCTTCACAGGACAGCAGATTGAGAGAATTACTAGTAGACTTGAGAATTTTTGGACGTTTAGTATCCTTAAAACTATTTTGTTGTAACAAGCAGGATACGAAAGAGAAATCTTTAAATTGTTTTAAACTTAAGAGCACTTTTTCACCTGTAATACCAGCACAAATGGAACATTTTATTAAACTATGTGAACAATACTTTTACAAATATTTCCTGCAAGGTAAACGGAAATGTTCATATTTTAATATTACTAATAGTGAATGGCGTTCGTTGCAGAGTTTATGTGGCAACACTGAGCTGACTATTAAGCCAGCAGATAAGGGGGGTGGAATTGTCTTACTCAATACTACAGATTACAATGATACAATGTGTTTAATGCTTGAGGAAGCATCTACATACAGTGAGATTAATGGTAATACATTAGTTGAGATTATTAGGAATATCCATGATGTGATTTATGATCTGCTTTTGTGCAGACAAATTAACCATGAGTTGTATGAATATTTTTTAGTTGAACAACCTTTAATTCCTTGTATTAAAGGACTACCAAAAGTTCATAAGGGGGTTCTTCCTTTACCCATGCGCCCTATAGTGGCGGGTGAAGGGTGGGCCACTGAAACAATATCTGTATATTTAGAAAAGGCCTTAAACCCTTTAGTTAGGGAAATTTCAACTGTACTAAGAGATACTTACCAATGAATTGATACTTTAGAACAGTTCCCTATTAATGGGACTATAGATACTTATTTACTTATTACTCTTGATGTGAAGAACTTGTTCACATCAATCCCTAATGATTATGGTATCGAAGCAATTAGGGAGTTGTTGAATCACAATATTAACATCAGTAATGATCAACAAATACTTATATGTACCTTGTTAGATATCGTCCTCTCTAATAATGTGTTTATGTTCGGTGATAAACTATATTTACAGAAATGGGGTGTCGCCATGGGCACCCCATGTGCTAATACATATGCTAACCTTGTAGTACATCATTGGGAGAAGAATTATTTGTTTAACAGCATATATTACGAGAAAACTTTGCTGTATAGGAGATTTGTGAATGATATACTGATATTTTGGGATGGGACTATAGAAGAAGTTAGGGAGTTGATTGCTTACTTAGAATCGACTACAAATTTTTTAAGATTTACAATGGAGTATTCCAGCTCCACTACTGATTTTTTAGACATTACTATCAATTTAGATGGACGAGGTAATATTTCAACATCTCTCTTTAGGAAATCGTGCTGGAAGAATACGTTACTTCAATATGATAGTATGCATCCACGTTTTGTCTTTCCTAATATAGTCAAAAGTCAATTTATTAGATTAACTAGATTGTGTAAAGAGATTAATATGCTAAATGAACAAGCTGATGTTATGGAGCACCTCTTTATAGAAAGACGATATAATAGAGGAATGGTGAAAGATATAAGAACTTCAGTCCTCAAAGAACACTATAACATGGATAAGAAAGGGCATACTAGGTACAAGTGCCCTTGGTTTAATAATGATAATTATAATGCGAAAAATATGAGAGTGACGTTTACCACTAGGTTCACTAATGACAATAAGGAAATCATGAGAATTATACAGAGGAACTGGCATATTTTGACAATAGATTCTTCTATTGTCAAAATAGTAGGCGAAACACCAAAATTCACCTATAAATACAGCAAAAATTTGAAAAGGTTATTATCTATGGATCATGGACAATATGTTAATAAACAGCATCTTGAACATAATGAGAGGGTAGGTACATATCCCTATAATAAGTGTAATATGTGTAAAATGATTGTTGATACACAGATATATATACATCCTGATATGGAATATGTCTTCAAACCAAGGTTTTTAGCTTCTTGTAATAGCACTAACCTTGTCTATTTAGCCTCATGTACACAATGCCAAGCATTTTATGTTGGCATGACAACAAGAAGGGTTAAGGATAGAATCTATAACCATCTGTATGACTTTAGGAAATCTAATCAACAGAATGCTTTAGCTAGACACATTGTGTCAAATGAGGGACATGATTTTAGATTTAGAGTGTTGCAGTTAGTAACCCCCAACAGGAGGGGGGGAAACAGGATGAACCATTTGGAGTTAGTGGAACTCCAATGGATCTTTAAGTTAGGAGCACATCAGGTGCCTGGGCTTAATCGATTTATAACCATTAAGCCCATACTTGAATCACGTAGTAATAAATGATGCCTTATAGCATATATATTTTTTCTATATTATTTATTAATATATATATATTTCTATATTACATGGAATTTTGGAATAAATATTTATATATTTTTATTTTTATTGGTATTAATTTATTTACTATATGTTATATTTGATGTTTAAGTTATGATTTAAGTGATAGAATTTCATAGTAAGTTATTTATGCGAAGTATAGGTTTTGTTTATACATATTCTATTGTAGAGATGTTTATGTCTCTTGGGTTTTGTTTTTTAAGACACACATATAAGGCATGCATTATAAGGCATGTATTTTAAGTTTTAAATGTCTACCTTGCAGAATGCTTCTTATAATTTATTATTTTATTTTTATATTTTTATATTTTAACATTTCATTTGTAAGATGAATATGTTCACAGATTTATTGTGGCAAATGGAAAGTTTATGAATTGTTAGTATGCTTCAGCACTTGTTGATGCTTAGCATTTTCGTGGACTTTTGACTGGTGTTAGAGTGTAGTGTAGTTACAAAAAGTACTTAGGTGATTGTGATTTTAAGTAATTGATTAATTGATTAATTACTTTGCTAAAATGAATGAATTATACTCTTTGTATAAAAGGCTGTTGGAAATGAAAATATTTTAAGATCTGATGAAGCGTACCTGTTAGTACGCGAAAGCGCTCATCTTTTCACCTGCTCTTTATTTATTTGTTTTTTAAATAAAAGTCGTAGAATCCTACAGTTTAGTTTCTTGGATGATCGTGGTGGTATCTGCTCGTATTCATAATTATTATTATTATTATTACCAATGCAGCTTGCTCAGTTTGAGTTGACGAGTGAACCTTTAGATTTATAGCGGCAGTTATTTTTCTTAGCATACTCCTAATGTTAATAAGGTTGTCAGTAGTACATGCTATGCACTCATCACACACAATTCAAAACAGACATATAGACCCATGTATGCTGAGGTACTTAAATGAAATCTTCCTAAACTCCAAAGACCTCCTATACAAAGTACACATAAATAACCTCAGCAGCCCCAAATGCACTCTTTCAAATCAAAACCTACATCAACACATAGCAACACACATTTCACGGAGCCTCTAATTTTCAGCCCATAAGGCAAGCCACCACACAATCCAATATTCTGCTCATTGGTGACTCCATCATGAGACACACTGATGTCCCTCTCAGCAGGCTGAGTTAGGAGAAAGTGACATTCAGTTGCTTATCAGTAGCTAGGCTCCAACACATTATGCATGCACTCAGGTCATTGGACCATAAGTACCAGTATGATTCAGTCATAGTCCATGTGGGTGTAAATGACTTGAAATGTACCTCCCTAGATTATGTGAAAAGAGACATCAAGGATCTCTCAGAATATGTGTCCCAGGCTGGTTTGATTCTAGCATTTAGCAGCATTTTACCTTCTCCAAGGATGATGCCATAATACAAACAAAAGATGACTGACTTTAATAATTTACTTAGTTTCTGGTGTCATTCTAAGGGGGTGCAATATTTGTCAGCATGGAAGGAGATGGTCAATGGATCATGCTGCTTTGCCAGGGATGGTCTGTACCTCTCCTCTCTAGGCTTTTGAATATTAGCTAAAACACTGCCTTTCCCCATAGTGCCTTTTTTAGTCAATGCCAAACTGAAAGTCCTTCTGACATAGCAAATCAAAACCAAGAAAATCTAGAGGTATTACTGCTCAATGCTAGGAGTCTAAACAAAAAACTCCACTCCCTAGAAGCTCTCTTCACCCTAGAATGCTGACATCTGTGCGGCCACTGAGACATGGTTTAAAGCTGCAGAGAACACACTAACAGTGCAAGGTTATAATGCCTTCCACATATTTAGAGCAGCTATTACACATACAGGGACTAAAAGTGGAGGTGTCTTGATTTACATCAAAAAATAAATATACCTCGAGGCTGGTCAAACAGGACAATGCACTTGAGCTGCTCCATGTTCAAATCACAATAAGCAAAATCCAGTACTACTTCCTTGCAAGCCATCGGTCTCCCTGTATAACCCAGGAAACCCATACCATGTATTTAAACTTACTGGAAACACTCACCATCCAAAATAATACCATATTCATGGGCAACTTTAACTACTCTACTATTAACTGGGAATCCTATATAACATCAAACATACAGGCACAGAGATTTCTGGATTTTGTAAACACAAACTTCCTGGACCAGATTGTCAATACATCAACCAGGGGTGCAATCATACTGGATCCGGTCCTCACTAATATGAGAGAGTGCTGCACACCCCATAGTGTAATGTCTTCCCTGGTAAGGTCAGACCACAAAATGGTCTCATTTAAAGTAAAAAAACCTGGACTCCCAGCTAACCCTGGAATATTCAAAAACGATTCAACGTAGAAAAGGCAAACAAATGGCAACGAACTGTATAAATCCCCAAGCTGTTTGATTGAGCTGATTGATATTAGACTGAAACAAGATCAGTGACAGTAATAACTGCAGGGAAGAGGATTTTCATCAGATAACAGCAGGGGATCTTGGTTGTATGTTGTCTGAAGAAGTTCATCTATTGTCTTGAACGAAAGCGCTAACAATAAACAGCATGGGGATTTATTCAGTTTGTTGTCATTTGTTAGCCTTTTCTAACCCTGGAATATTCATGAACTACTCTAAAGTTAACTTCCTGCTATTAAGTGATAACCCCATAAACCCTGAGAACATTGCTGCCTATGCAAAACTGTTCACAAAAATCCTTTACAATCATGATAATAGCTGCATATAGGCAGTTGTAACCACCAGGAAGAAGTACAGAACTAACTCAAAAAACAAGCCACCTTGGTGGAATCACAAAATTAATAGGCTATATAACAGAAGGAAGAAAATCATGGCAAAAATTAGGAGATGCAGCACCTAGCAGAATAAAAGCACTCTCACCAAACTAAACAAACAACTTCGAGAACAAATAAAGTTTACCAAATCCAACTTTGAGGTAAATTTGGCCTCCCATGCCAAGGACAACCACAAGGCATTATTTAGCTATGTCTGCAACCTCAAAGGCAATGCACAATTGTGTGCAGAGCTCATTGTAAATGGATCATCCTCTTCTGAGCCAGAAGATATAGCAAACCTACTGGCCAATAAATTCAGCTCCAACTTTACCCCTCTCTCCCCCTCAACCTTCCCTCAGGAAATATCTCCAAATATAACAGTCCTTGCTATCACTAGGAAACAGGTCCTTAATGCTCTCTCTAAGGCCAAGAATATTTCATCAATGGGTCCAGACAATATTCCAGGATACCTTCTAAATAGCATGACACATGACCTATCAGGCCTCTGGAACTGCAATTTAACTCTAGCCTCCAAACAGGCTTTATGCCTCAGGAAGGAACAGCAACTGTCATCCCTCTGCACAAAGGTGGGCCATCTACAGACGACTGGAACTACAGACCCATATTTCTCACAAGTCTTATATGCAAAGTCATGCAAAGAATTATTATGGAGATGATCAGTAATGACATAGTAAACTTCCATACACTGGACCCATCTTATTTTGGTTTCATCAGGGACAGGTCATGCCTACTCAACCTGGAGAACTTCTTTGAAAAGGTCACCAAAGCAATGGATGAGGGGAAAATGGTTCACATTGCCTACTTTGACCTGGCCAAGGTATTTGACATAACACTCCTCTCAGGCATTGTTGATAAACTCAAGAGGTCAGGTATGTCATTAAGTGGATACACAAATGGCTCACAAACAGGACTCAGAAAGTTAGAATCGGGGAGTCCACATCTACACAGATGTCAGCCACAAGTGGAGTCCCTCAGGGATCGGTCCTTAGACCTCTCCTTTTTGGGATTTAGTTTTCTGAAAGTCAAGGCCAATGTCAGTGGTTTCGGGCTGAATAAATCTGCAGATGATTGCAAATTAAGAGCTGTCATTGAATCCCATGTTGACACAAATATTCTCCAGGAAGGGGTGATGTAGACAAACAACTGGTGTCAGAGCATGGACTAAATCTAAATGCCAAGAAATACATAGGTTTATAGGTTCTTAGGTGTATTCTAGGCTAACAACCAGTTGTGCCTTTTTAAGCCTAACCATGCATCCCAAATCTCTGGTAAGTTCTGATACCCTTGATGACTGTAAGCATGGGTCTGAAAGATGAACCATTTACAGGTTACCTGTTTGTATTAGAGACATAGGTCCCAAACCAGGGATGAATTTCTGATTTCCCATCCAATTGTCCAAGTTGCACTTGAATTGGGTTAAGGAGTAACTCTGTTTCTTATGGCTGGGGAGCCCATACTAAAGATACAGTAGTCTCTGGGATACATACCTATCTCTCCAGCAGGTCTTATTTATATCACAGGCAAGGTTTAAGTCTTTAGATTGGTTAATTCTGGTACTGTTTGTTTTGTGGATATGCAGGAGGTCCATAATAGTATCCTTTGGGAAGTCACCCACCCCTGGTAACTATCATATTAACAACATACCCCTTAGATTTGACTCAGTAGTCAGGGACTTATGGGTAAAAATAGACAGTAATCTAGCCTTTGACTATCATGTGTCTACAGTACTGAGGAAATCATTCTATGTTGCGCAATTTTTAACAAAGGTATGGCATCTAGGTCCAAGGAATTCATTGTTCCACTGTATTCGGCATTCAGCAGACCTATCATTGAGTACAGTGCCTCCTTTGGGTATGCACCTAACCAAGCATACCCAGGTTCCTCACTAAATGAATGCAGGGTTCATAGGTTCATAGGCAGGTACAAGGCTATCAGCCCAAGGGCCTACATAAGCCTAGCCAACAAGGTTCCCTGGCTTACGCCATCCAAGAAAGTTATTTCCCTGTGCCACTGTCAAGCAGAAACACATAAGTGATCCCCGGGGTGTATTTCCTATTTCCCATCCACTCATCAAGTTTTTTCTTGAAGAGTGCTAATGAAGAACTTTGCTTGACATAGATGGGTAGCCTGTTCCACAGTATAAGAAGTCTCTGGGACAGGAAGCTATCCCTCCAGCATGTCCTGTTTATTGTGGTGACAAGGTTTAGGTCTCTAGAGTGTGTAGCTCAGAGGGATTGGGATTTCTTTAGGTGTAGCATGTCCAACAGCTCTGGGTTTGACATAGGTTTATATGTTAGGCAGAGATCACCTCGGAGTAGGCAATATGCTACGAAATAAAGCTGGATTTTTTTGAGATGGTCAGTGTAGCACATTTGTTTAAGGCCAGTAATCCTCTTTGTGAGGTACTTCTGTGGCCTTTCCAGCTGCTGCAGATGTCTTGTGAGCTACATTCCAAAAGGGTAGTTGTACTCTATATTGGGTCTAATGAGTTTTGAGTAGAGAGGAACAATGACCTCTTTCTTCCTGGATGAGAACCCTTTTATGATGAGGTGTGCCATGTAGAAGGACTTCCTGACCTGTAAACCTACGATCTCATATCCACTCATCAAGATTCCTCTTGAGGAGAGTCAATGAGGGACTCTGCCTAACCTGGACTGGGATTTTATTCCAGAGTGAAGGGGCCTCTGGGTTATGAATCTGTCCCTCCAGCATATCCTATTTATTTCAGTGCTGAGGTTCAAGTCTCTTGAGCACGTAGCTCGATGGGATTTGGATTTTCTGAGGTGTAGCATGTCCATTAATTCCGGGTTGGACATGGCTTTATACGTCAGGCACAGATTGCCTCTGAGCAGGCAGTATGCCACTGAGTAGAGCTGGAGTTTCTTTAACCGGACAGCATACGGCATCTGTTTGAGCCCTTTCTTTGATCCTCTTGGTGAGGTACTTTTGGGGTCTTTCCAGTTGCTGCAGGTGTCTAGTAAGGTACATCGCAAAAGGGGCATTGTACTCAATTATGGGCCTGATGCAGGATGAGTAAAGAGGCACAATGACCTCCCCTGATCTAGATGTGAATCCCTTCATGATTAGGTGGGCTATATAAAATGTTTTTCTAACCACTTTGGCCACGTGGTTGTCAAATGAGAGATTGCTGTCAACTTGGGTCCCCAGGTCCCTAATTACTTCTTCTGTACTTAATGGATTACCACCTATGTGGTAATTTGTGGGCGCTTTGTTTTTGCCAAAGGGGATGACTATACACTTTTTGGCATTTAGCTTGAGGCCATGGCTTTGGCAACAGTTGTCTGTTTCTATGAGGCCCTTTTGTTGGGTGCTTGTGTCGGCTGGAGAGTTGATTATGGCGCCCGGTTTGCAGTCATCTGTGAACTTGGTCAGCCACAGTCCTTCCGTGTTGGCCTGTACCTCCGAGAAATATATACCAAACAAGAGAGGTCCCAGGACTGAGCCTTGTGGGATGCCACTGGTAACTGGTTTGGAGTCTGACATGGCTCCAGCAATTCTAATCATGTGGGTTCTGTCCTTCAGCCAGTTTGCAACCCATCTAGTGACATAGGGGTTTATATTTAAGCTGGTGAGCTTATCTATAATGCCCGAGTGGGGTATTGTATCGAAGGCTTTTGTGAGGTCCAGGTAGGCTGTTTGGACCACCTTCCCATCGTCAATGGCCTTGGTGACTGTTTCAAAGAAACTAACCAGGTTTAAGAGGCAGGATCTGCCCTTAACAAAGTTGAACTGAGTAGGATCCAGTGTTTGTAGGTCCACAATATCTTTATTTATGAGGTCCATGATGATCCTTTCCATAGCTTTGCAGACCAAGCTAGTCAGGCTTATGGGGCGATAGTTTCCAGGATCCATTGAGGCACCACCTTTGTGGAGAGGGACCACTGTTGCTGTACGCCACTCTTTGGGTACATATCCTGTAGTAAGGCTGAGACTGAACAGTAGTTTTATGTTTGGGTTTAGCTCTTCTTGGAGTTCATGTAGGACGCAGCCCGGGACACCGTCTGGTCCCATTGATGCTGTGTTTTTTGCTTTGGAGAGGGCAACTCTTACCTGAGCATCTGAGATGTCAGGGGGGCAGCACTCTGCTGGGATAGATATTTGCCCTTTTGGTGGGGAGGGGGGGGTTTGCACTAAAACTGTCAGCTAGGATGTTGGCAATGTCTGTGGGTTCGGTGTATTTTCTGACATTTTGGACTAATTCTGAGCATATCTGAGAATTCCCACCCAGGTTCCTAACATAACTAAAGAAAGCCTTGTGATTATCCTTAGTGTCCTGTGCAATTTTTCTCTCGAAGCTGGCCTTAGACAATTTTATGAGTGCCCATAGTTTTTTGCTAATACTGATCAGAGATGCCTTCCCTTTTTGAGATTTTGCTCTATCATGTAGTAGCTTCCTCCTTCTATTGCATAGTTTGTTTATGGCTGGGGTCCACCAGACAGGACGTCTGCCTTTGGAGGATTGGGTCTTGGTTTTATTTGGGATTGCATGATCCATGCATTCCTGAAGGTGTTCATAGAATGCATTTATAAAGGATTCTGTGGTCTGGGCCGTATTTTCCACAGGCCCGGGGACTTTGAAGTATTCCACCTCAGTTTTGAGGAGTGTGAAATTTGCTTTAGAGAAGTTTTTCACTGTGGTTTTCAGGGCAGGGGGTGGAGTAGGGATGTGAATATCCAGTGAGATTAGTTTATGGTCTGATCTTACCAGTGAGGGATACATTTCTGGTATGGAGCATAGAGTCCCCATGTTGCTGATGATCAGGTCCAGTATGTTTTCCCCTCTTGTGGGAGTGGTAACAAGTTGTTCCATAGCATTTGAGTTTATAAATTCTAGGAACCTTTGGGCTAGGGTGTTGGAGCTAGAGTAATGCTCCCAGTCTATGTTTGGGTAGTTGAAGTCACCCAATATAATGGTGTTTGGAGAGACCTTCATATTTTCCAGTGTTCTCAGGAAGGCTGAGTGGGGTTCCTCGGTTTGGGAGGGTGGTCTGTGGCAGGCTATAACCTGGAAGGCAGTTTTACCCACTGTTAGTTGCACATGGATAGTCTCTGATGCTTCGTGCTGTGCCACCAACCTGGAGGTGTGGGTATCCTTGACGAATATCGATACTCCCCCCTCCTTTTGTGGTTCGGTCCAAGTTTTGGGGCCGAAAAGCATGGTATGAGGTATAACCTGGTAGTGCTGGGGTGCTCTCAGGAGCTTTGAACCAGGTTTCTGTTACTGCACAGATATCGATGTTCTCCATGCTAAGGAGAGTTTCGAGTGCATGCATCTTGAGGTTTAGACTTCTGGCGTTGAGTAGCATTACTCTTAGTTTCTTATCCCTTGTGATACCTATGGAGGTTTGTTTGTCTTTTGAGCCTTGCCTAAAAAAGACACTATGGGGGTAGCAAGAGCCTTTGCCAATATCCAAAAGCCCAGGGGTGACAGGTGCAAGCCGTCCCTAGTGAAGCATCGTGACTTGTCGAGCATGTCATCCCAGGCTGACAGGCATTGGATTCCCTTTGAATGACACCAATACTTAAGCCAATTGTTGAAATTGATCATCTTGTCTTCATATTGTGGCATCATTCTTGGTGAGGGTAAGATGCTACTCAAGGTCAGGGTCATACCGGCCTGGGCTACATGCTCAGAGAGCTCCTCTATGTCTCTTTTCATGTAGTTCAGGGAGGTACGTCTCAGGTCATTCACACCAGCATGAACAATGACTGAGTCATATTTGTACTTGCCTTGGAGTGACCTGAGTGCTTGTGTTATGTGATGGATCCTAGCACCCGACAGGCAGCTCACCATGACCTTCTCCTTGTTCATCCTGGTGAGCGGGACGTCAGTGTGCCTGACGATAGAGTCACCTATTACAAGTGTATCAGGTGTGTTGTTTAGCCTTAAGGGCTGTAACTGTTCAGCACACTGGCTTTGTGAGCTATGTGTTGCACGTGTTTTGTTTTGGGGTAGCGGTTGCTTGGGTGTCTGCTTTGGAGGTCTCTGCTGCTTAGGCAGATTTTTATTTAGAGCCTCCGAGTATGTTTTTGTGTGTTTATGTGTTTGGTTTGCTGTTGTGGTAGGTCTATGTGAGACTGGAATTGTAGTGGGTGTGGTTTCCTTCTCCTCCTGACTGGTTTTGCCAGTACTGAGTTGAGAGAGCTTAGCCTCCAGTATGGCTATATGGTTGCATCTCTCACATGTGTTGGAATTTGTTGGGAGGAGGAGAGGGTTGTCTGTGTACATGAGGCAGTTGTAACATTGCCTCAAGATTCCCAGATTCACTAGCTGGACCGGAGAGGAGATTGACAACTGACCTTTGGACATGCTAGAATAGTATTGGGAATTCCTTTATAATTGAAAAAAAAAGGGCCAATGGGGAGCGAGGTACTCAAGGGGAGTTTGTGAGGGTGTAGTGCTTTTAATATTTTAGTGCTGACTTATATAATTGCTTTGGTGAGCAAGTGACAGGTAACTTAAATGCAATGTGTTACAGGTAAATGCAAAAATGACAAACAATAACTTTCTTTCAAGTGAAACAAGGAAATAAGTACAGTAAGCAATGCAGATATCACTAGGGATACGCAGAAGCACTGAAAAGCCGCGTTTTAGGTGGAATTAACATTTCAGGGAAATAAGCAAACAAACAAGCATACAAACAAAGCTAGATTCAGCAGGCCTGGATATAGTCTATGCTACATCAAACAAGGTGTACCAATTTCAGTAAGAAACAGTTCAAATATGCAGGCACTATAAGCCTTTAACCAGGAATTCCCAGCTCAGAAGGGCAGAGTCCAGCCTCTCCTCCCACAAGAGTGCAGACCACGAACCTTCTTAATGTAAAATAACTGGCCTGAAGCCCAAGTACTTAAACCAAAACTAATAAACGTTTAGAATAACAGACACTGAGCCCTCAATCAGCAGTTCCCAACTTAGAAGGATGTAAGCTACCTGTTCTGCCACTACAGTGCAGACCACAAACATTCTTAATGTAAAACAACTGGCCTGAAGCCCAAGTGCTTAAACCAGAATTAATACACTTTTAGAACAACAGACACTGAGCCCTCAGTCAGCAGTTCCCAACTTAGAAGGATGTAAGCTACCTGCCCTGCCACCACAGTGCAGGCCACAAACCTTCCTAATGTAAAACAACTGGTCTGAAGCCCAAGTGCTTAATCCAAAAGACTTAGAATGATAACTACACTATAATCAAGTTACTACCAAGCAGTAATAAATACAATTGAATAATTTAAAGAATGCCTGGATTAGTGCTCAAGTTATACAAACAAAGCTAGATTCAGCAGGCCTGGATCTAGTCTATGCTACAGCAAACAGGGTGTACCAATTTCATTAAGAAGCAGTTTAAATATGCAGGCACTATAAGCCTTTAACCAGAAATTCCCAGCTAGAAGGGCAGAGTCCAGCCTCTCCCCCCACAAGAGTGCAGACCACGAACCCTTTTAATGTAAAATAACTGGCCTGAAGCCCAAGTGCTTAAAACAGAATTAATACACTTTTAGAATAACAGACACTGAGCCCTCAATCAGCTGTTCCCAACTTAGAAGGATGTAAGCTACCTGTCCTGCCACTACAGTGCAGACCACAAACCTTCCTAATGTAAAACAACTGGTCTGAAGCCCAAGTGCTTAAACTAAAAGGCTTAGAATGAGTTACACCAAGCAGTAATAAATACAATTGAGTACTTTTAAGATGACGGAAAAGCAAAATAAAGTAGGAAGAAACACAAATACATTAAAAGCAGATGGGCCCAGGAGTTACAGGACAGAAACAAGTGCAAATGCAGGCCTTCAAATTAGAAAGTTGAGAGAGATGGAAGACCGCCCAAATGGCCAATAACTACAAATTCTGGGCCAGAACCACTCCTTATGTGGTAGACAGGTTACCTAGTGCTTACCACTCCCACTGATAAGCTAGAAGGCTTCCCTCCAACCAGAAAGGCTTGGGGGCGCAGAAGCTTACAAATAGTCCAGGATACAGCAAATCTGTATCTGGAACACTAATTACAGGAAAGGTAGGAAACAGGCTTACAATTTTTTTTTCAGAAAAGTAGCAAAAACAGTAGTAAAAACAATTCACATGCAGTGCAAGCTGGCACACTTGAGTATGTAGCAATATTAGTCCACACACAGTTTGAAAAATGTAATTAAATTAAAAAGGACTGAAAGCAAGTGTAGAAAGGGTTTATTAGGTAAAATGCGGTAAAGAGATGGGACTGGGGGAGTGTCCTAGATCAAATCTACAGTGGAGTGGGCACTGCAAAAGCCATCAAATTTAAACTACAACCAAGAAGAGAGAGGGGGTAGGGAAAAGTTTCAACAGAGATGTGAGGAATCAGAGTGCAAATTATAAAACCAAAAAAATATATACTGATTTCTGTATATTTGCAGAACAGTAAGACAACAGATATCTAAGCAACAATTTAGCTCTATAACACAGAATAATACAGAAAAATATACTCAGCTCTATAAATTTGCAGATAGTCTTGTAAGGCTGTCTCTCAACACACAGGTTCCACTTTAAATGCAGACTGCTGCTATTAACACTTCAAATTAAGGGAACCTTGAGTTAACACACAAGCAATAGAAACCAAAATGAGGGGGTGGGTGGGGAAGACAGTTTCAACAGAGATGTGAGGAATCAGAGTGCAAATTATAAAACCAAAAAATATATACAGATCTCTGTATATTTGCAGAACAGTAAGACAACAGATATCTAAGCAACATTTTAGCTCTATAACACAGAATAATACAGAAAAATATACTCAGCTCTATATATTTGCAGATAGTCTTGTAAGGCTGTCTCTCAACACACAGGTTTCACTTAAATACAGACTGCTGCTATTAACAGTTCAAATTAAGGGAACCTTGAGTTAACAACACACAAGTGATAGAAGCCAAAATGAGGTGGGGGGGTGGGGAAGACAGTTTCAACAGAGATGTGAGGAATCAGAGTGCAAATTATAAAACCAAAAAAAAAATACTGATCTCTGTATATTTGCAGAACAGTAAGACAACAGATATCTAAGCAACAATTTAGCTCTTTAACAGAAAAATATACTCAGCTCTATATATTTGCAGATAGTCTTGTAAGGCTGTCTCTCAACACATATGTTCCACTTTAAATGCAGACTGCTGCTATTAACAGTTCAAATTAAGGGAACCTTGAGTTAACAACACACAAGCAATAGAAACCAAAATGAGTGGTGGGGGGGGGAAGACAATTTCAACAGAGATGTGAGGAATCAGAGTGCAAATTATAAAACCAAACAAATATATACTGATCTCTGTATATTTGCAGAACAGTAAGACAACAGATATCTAAGCAACAATTTAGCTCTATAATACAGAATAATACAGAAAAATATACTCAGCTCTATATATTTGCAGATAGTCTTGTAAGGTTGTCTCTCAACACACAGGTTCCACTTTAAAAAAAAAAACAGCTCTGGGTTTGACATAGCTTTATATGTTTGGCAGAGATCACCTTGGAATAGGAGATATGCTACGGAGTAAAGCTGGAGTTTTTGAGACGGTCAGGGTAGGGCATTTGTTTAAGGACAGTAATCCTCTTTGTGAGGTACTTCTGTGGCCTTTCCAGCTGCTGCAAATGTCTTGTGAGGTACATTCCAAAAGGGGTGTTGTACTCTATATTGGGTCTAATGAGTGTTGAGTAGACAGGAACAATGACCTCTTTTTTCCTGGATGAGAACCCTTTTATGATGAGGTGTGCCATGTAGAAGGACTTCCTGACTACTGTGGTGATGTGATTATCAAAGGAGAGACTACTGTCCACCTGGGTCCCAAGGTTTCTTATCACACATTCAGTGTTAAATAGATTGCTGCCTATGTGGTAGTTCATGGGTACAGAGTTTTTACCAAAGGGGATGACACTGCACTTTTTGGCATTGAGCTTGACGCCATGGCTCTGACACCAGGCATCTGTCTCAGCGAGGCCCTTCTGTAGGGTCTTCACATCATTTGCAGACTTGACTATGGCTCCTAGTTTGCAGTCATCTGCGAACTTCATTAGCCAGGGGCCTTCTGTGTTAGCCTGTACTTCAGAGAAGTAGATACCAAACAGGAGACATCCCAGGATGGAACCCTGTGGTACTCCACTTGTCACTGCTTTGAGGTCAGATTTGGAGTCTGCATCTTTTACAGTGTGGGTTCTGTCAGTGAGCCAGTTGGCAACCCTTCTTGTGACATAGGGATTTATACCTAGTTTAGTGAGTTTAGCTATAATTCCAGAAAGGGGGATGGTGTTGAAAGCCTTGGAGAGGTCAAGATAGGCTGTGTGAACCTCCTTAATCTCATCTACGACTTTGGTGACTGCCTCAAAGAAGTTGATCAGGTACAGGAGGTATGATCTGCTTTTCACAAACCCGAACTGTGTGGGATCCTGAGTTTGGAGATTACCAATATCTTTGTTAATGAGTTCCATGATGATACGTTCCATGGCCTTGCAGACCAGGCTCATCAGGCTAATAAGTTGATAGTTTCCTGGTTCAGTGGTGGCTCCCCCTTTGTGGAGTGGGATAACTGTTGCTGTGTGCCATTCAGTGGGCACAAAGCCTGATGCGAGGCTATTATTGAACATGGTGCTTAAGTGGGGAGACCTTTCGATCTGAAGTTTGTGTAAAACGCAGCCTGTGATGTTGTCCAGTCCCATGGATGCTGTGTTTTTGGCTTTAGAGAGTGCAGCTTTTACCTGCGTAGTTGTGATTGCAGGGACTCTGCATTCTTTCTGTATAGATATGGGCCCTTTAGGGGGTGGGGGGGTAAAGTTAGCACTGAACCTTCCTAAATCTTCCTAAACTCCAAAGACCTCCTATACAAAGTACACATAAATAACCTCAGCAGCCCCAAATGCACTCTTTCAAAAAAAACATACATCAACACATAGCAACACACATTTCATGGAGCCTCTACTTTTAAGCCCATCAGGCAAGCCACCACACAATCCAACATTCTGGTCATTGGTGACTCCATTATGAGAAACACTGATGTCGCTCTCAGCAGGCTGAGTAAGGAGAAAGTGACATTCAGTTGCTTATCAGTAGCTAGTCTCCACCACATTATGCATGCACTCAGGTCATTGGACCACAAGTACCAGTATAATTCAGTCATAGTCCATGTGGGTGTAAATGAATTGAGATGTACCTCCCTAGATTATGTGAAAAGAGACATCAAGGATCTCTCAGAATATGTGTCCCAGGCTGGTTTGATTCTAGCATTTAGCAGCATTTTACCTTCTCCATGGATGATGCCACAATACAAACAAAATATGACTGACATTAATAATTTCCTTAGTTTCTGGTGTCATTCTAAGGGGGTGCAATATTTGTCAGCATGGAAGGAGATGGTCAATGGATCATGCTGTTTTTCCAGGGATGGTCTGTACCTCTCCCCTCTAGGCTTTCAAATATTAGCTAAAACATTGACTTTCCCCATAGTGCTTTTTTAGTCAATGCCAAACTGAAAGTCCTTCTGACATAGCAAATCAAAACCAAGAAAATCTAAAGGGATTACTATTCAATGCTAGGAGTCTAAACAAAAAAACTCCACTCCCTAGAAGCTCTCTTCACCCTAGAATGGTGACATGGTTTAAAGCTGCAGAGAACACACTAACAGTGCAAGGTTATAATGCCTTCCACACATTTAGACCAGCTACTACACATACAGGGACTAAAGGTGGAGGTGTCTTGATTTACATCAAAAAATAAATATACCTCGAGGCTGGTCAAACAGGACAATGCACTTGAGCTGCTCCATGTTCAAATCACAATAAGCAAAATCCAGTACTACTTCCTTGCACTATCGGTCTCCCTGTATAACCCAGGAAACCCATACCATGTATTTAAACTTATTGGAAACACTCACCATCCAACCTAATACCATATTCATGGGCAACTTTAACTACTCTACTATTAACTGGGAATCCTATATGACACCCAACATACAGGCACAGAGATTTCTGGATTTTGTAAACACAAACTTCCTGGACCAGATTGTTAATACATCAACCAGGGGTGCAAACATACGATCCGTTCCTCACTTATATGGGAGAGTGCTGCACACCCCTAGTGTAATGTCTTCCTGGTAAGGTCAGACCACAAAATGGTCTCATTTAAAGTAAAAATAAAACCTGGACTCCTAGCTTATCCTGGAATATTCAAAAATGATTCAACGTAGAAAAGGCAAAGAAATGGCAACGAACTGTATAAATCCCCAAGCTGTTTGATTGAGCTGATTGATATTAGACTGAAACAAGATCAGTGACAGTAATAACTGCAGGGAAGAGGATTTTCATCAGATAACAGCAGGGGATCTTGGGTATATGTTGTCTGAAGAAGTTCATCTATTGTCTTGAATGAAAGCGCTAACAATAAACAGCATGGGGATTTATACAGTTCGTTGTCATTTGTTAGCCTTTTCTAACCCTGGAATATTCATGAACTTCTCTAAAGTCAACTTAATGCTATTAAGTGATAACCCCATAAACCCTGAGAACATTGCTGCCTATGCAGAACTGTTCACAAAAACCCTTTACAATCATGATAATAGCTGCATAGAGGCAGTTGTATCCACCAGGAAGAAGTACAGAACTAACTCAAAAAACAAGCCACCCTGGGGGAATCACAAAATGATTAGGCTATATAACAGAAGGAAGAAAATCATGGCACAAATTAGGAGGTGCAGCACCCAGCAGAATAAAATCACTCTCAGCAATCTAAACAAACAACTCAGAGAACAAATAAAGTCTACCAAATTTAACTTTGAGGTAAATTTGGCCTCCCATGCCAAGGACAACCACAAGGCATTATTTAGCTATGTCTGCAACCTCAAAGGCAATGCACAATCGTGTGCAGAGCTCATTGTAAATGGAACATCCTCTTCTGGCCAATAAATTCAGCCCCAACTTTACCCCTCTCTCCCCCTCAACCTTCCCTCAGGAAATATCATCAACTATAACAGCCCCTGCTATCACTAGGGAACAGGTCCTTAATGCTCTCTCTAAGGCCAAGAACACTTCATCAATGGGTCCAGACAATATCCCAGGATGCCTTCTAAATAGCATGTCACATGACCTATCAGGCCACTGGAACTGCAATTTAACTCTAGCCTTCAAATAGGCTTTATGCCTCAGGAAGGAACAGTAACTGTCATCCCTCTGCACAAAAGTGGGCCATCTACAGACGATTGAAACTACAGACCCATATTTCTCAAAAGTCTTATATGCAAAGCCATGCAAAGAATTATTATGGAAATGATCAATAATGATATAGTAAACCTCCATACACTGGACCCAACTTATTTTGGTTTCATCAGGGACAGGTCATGCCTACTCATCCTGGTGAACTTCTTTGAAAAGGTCTCCAAAGCAATGGATGAGGGCAAAATGGTTCACACTGCCTACTTTAACCTGGCCAATGCATTTGACATAACACTCTTCTCAGGCATTGTTGATAAACTCAAGAGGTTAGGTACAAACCCATATATCATCCAGTGGATAGTCAACTGGCTCACAAACAGGACCCAGAAAGTTAGAATTGGGGAGTCCACATCTGCACAGAGGTCAATGACAGGGATCAGTCCTTAGACCTCTCCTTTTTGGGATTTACTTTTCTCAACGTCAAGGCCAATGTCATTGGTTTCTGGCTGAATAACTCTGCAGATGATTGCAAATTAGGAGTTGTCATTGAATCCCATGTTGACATAAATATTCTCCAGGAAGGGGTGACACAGACAAACAACTGGTGTCAGAGCCATGGACTAAAACTAAATGCCAAGAAATACATAGGTTTATAGGTTCTTAGGTGTTTTCTAGGCTATTGAACACATGTGCCTTTTTAAGCCTAACCATGCATCCTAAATCTTAGGCAAGTTCTGATACCCTTGATGAATGTAAGCATGGGTCTGAAAGATGAACCATTTACAGATTACCTGTTTGCATTAGAGACATAGGTCCCAAACCAGGGATGAATTTCAGGTTTCCCATCCAATTGTCCAAGTTGCACTTGAATTGGGTTAGGGAGGAACTCTGTTTCACATGGCTGGGGAGCCCATACTAAAGATGCTGTAGTCTCTGGGATACATACCTATCTCTCCAGCAGGTCTTATTTATATCACAGGCAAGGTTTAAGTCTTTAGATTGGTTAATTCTGGTACTGTTTGTTTTGTGGATATGCAGGAGGTCCATAATAGTATCCTTTGGGAAGTCATCCACCCCTGGTAACTGTCATATTAACAACACACTCCTTAGACTTGACTCAGTTGTCAGAGACTTATGGGTACAAATAGACAGTAATCTAGCCTTTGACTATCATGTGTCTACAGTACTGAGGAAATCATTCTATGTTGCGCAACTTTTAACAAAGGTATGGCATCTAGGTCCAAGGAAGACATTGTTCCACTGTATTCGGCATTCAGCAGACCTATCATTGAGTACAGTGACCCCTTTGGGTATGCACCTAACCAAGCACACTCAGGTTCCTCACTAAATGAATGCAGGGTTCATAGGTTTATAGGTTCATAGGCAGGTACTAGGCTATTGGCCCAAGGGCCTACGTAAGCCTAGCCAACAAGGTTCCCTGGCTTACGTCACCCAAGAAAGTTATTTTTCTGTGCCACTGTCGAGCAGAAACACAGAAGTGATCCCCGGGGTTTATTTCCTATTTCCCATCCACTCATCAAGATTTTTCTTGAAGAGTGCTAATGAAGAACTTTGCTTGACATAGATGTGTAGCCTGTTCCACAATACAGGAAGTCTCTGGGACAAGAAGCTATCCCTCCAGCATGTCCTGTTTATTGTGGTGACAAGGTTTAGGGCTCTAGAGTGTGTAGCTCAGAGGGATTGGGATTGCTTTAGGTGTAGCATGTCCAAAAGCTCTGGGTTTGACATAGCTTTATATGTTAGGCAGAGATCACCTCAGAGTAGGCGATATGCTACAAAATAAAGCTGGATTTTTTTTGAAACGGTCAGTGTAGGGCATTTGTTTAAGGCCAGTAATCCTCTTTGTGAGGTACTTCTGTGGCCTTTCCAGCTGCTGCAGATGTCTTGTGAGCTACATTCCAAAAGGGGTGTTGTACTCTATATTGGGTCTAATGTCTTTTGAGTAGAGAGGAACAATGACCTCTTTTTTCCTGGATGAGAGCCCTTTTATGATGAGGTGTGCCATGTAGAAGGACTTCCTGACTACTGTGGTGATGTGATTATCAAAGGAGAGACTACTGTCCACCTGGGTCCCAAGGTCTCTTATCACACATTCAGTGTTAAATAGATTGCTGCCTATGTGGTAGTTCATGGGTACAGAGTTTTTACCAAAGGGGATGACACTGCACTTTTTGGCATTGAGCTTGACGCCATGGGTCTGACACCAGGCATCTGTCTCAGCGAGGCCCTTCTGTAGGGTCTTCACATCATTTGCAGACTTGACTATGGCTCCTAGTTTGCAGTCATCTGCGAACTTCATTAGCCAGGGGCCTTCCGTGTTAGCCTGTACTTCAGAGAAGTAGATACCAAACAGGAGACATCCCAGGATGGAACCCTGTGGTACTCCACTTGTCACTGCTTTGAGGTCAGATTTGGAGTCTGCATCTTTTACAGTGTGGGTTCTGTCAGTGAGCCAGTTGGCAACCCTTCTTGTGACATAGGGATTTATACCTAGTTTAGTGAGTTTAGCTATAATTCCAGAAAGGGGGATGGTGTTGAAAGCCTTGGAGAGGTCAAGATAGGCTGTGTGAACCTCCTTAATCTCATCTACGACTTTGGTGACTGCCTCAAAGAAGTCGATCAGGTACAGGAGGTATGATCTGCCTTTCACAAACCCGAACTGTGTGGGATCCTGAGTTTGGAGATTAACAATATCTTTGTTAATGAGTTCCATGATGATACGTTCCATGGCCTTGCAGACCAGGCTCATCAGGCTAATAAGTTGATAGTTTCCTGGTTCAGTGGTGGCTCCCCCTTTGTGGAGTGGGATAACTGTTGCTGTGTGCCATTCAGAGGGCACAAAGCCCGATGCGAGGCTATTATTGAACATGGTGCTTAGGTGGGGAGACCTTTCGATCTGAAGTTTGTGTAAAACGCAGCCTGGGATGTTGTCCAGTCCCATGGATGCTGTGTTTTTGGCTTTAGAGAGTGCAGCTTTTACCTGCGTAGTTGTGATTACAGGGACTCTGCATTCTTTCTGTATAGATATGGGCCCTTTAGGGGGTGGGGGGGTAAAGTTAGCACTGAACCTTCCTAAATCTTCCTAAACTCCAAAGACCTCCTATACAAAGTACACATAAATAACCTCAGCAGCCCCAAATGCACTCTTTCAAAAAAAACATACATCAACACATAGCAACACACATTTCATGGAGCCTCTACTTTTAAGCCCATCAGGCAAGCCACCACACAATCCAACATTCTGGTCATTGGTGACTCCATTATGAGAAACACTGATGTCGCTCTCAGCAGGCTGAGTAAGGAGAAAGTGACATTCAGTTGCTTATCAGTAGCTAGTCTCCACCACATTATGCATGCACTCAGGTCATTGGACCACAAGTACCAGTATAATTCAGTCATAGTCCATGTGGGTGTAAATGAATTGAGATGTACCTCCCTAGATTATGTGAAAAGAGACATCAAGGATCTCTCAGAATATGTGTCCCAGGCTGGTTTGATTCTAGCATTTAGCAGCATTTTACCTTCTCCATGGATGATGCCACAATACAAACAAAATATGACTGACATTAATAATTTCCTTAGTTTCTGGTGTCATTCTAAGGGGGTGCAATATTTGTCAGCATGGAAGGAGATGGTCAATGGATCATGCTGTTTTTCCAGGGATGGTCTGTACCTCTCCCTCTAGGCTTTCAAATATTAGCTAAAACATTGACTTTCCCATAGTGCTTTTTTAGTCAATGCCAAACTGAAAGTCCTTCTGACATAGCAAATCAAAACCAAGAAAATCTAAAGGGATTACTATTCAATGCTAGGAGTCTAAACAAAAAAACTCCACTCCCTAGAAGCTCTCTTCACCCTAGAATGGTGACATGGTTTAAAGCTGCAGAGAACACACTAACAGTGCAAGGTTATAATGCCTTCCACACATTTAGACCAGCTACTACACATACAGGGACTAAAGGTGGAGGTGTCTTGATTTACATCAAAAAATAAATATACCTCGAGGCTGGTCAAACAGGACAATGCACTTGAGCTGCTCCATGTTCAAATCACAATAAGCAAAATCCAGTACTACTTCCTTGCACGCTATCGGTCTCCCTGTATAACCCAGGAAACCCATACCATGTATTTAAACTTATTGGAAACACTCACCATCCAACCTAATACCATATTCATGGGCAACTTTAACTACTCTACTATTAACTGGGAATCCTATATGACACCCAACATACAGGCACAGAGATTTCTGGATTTTGTAAACACAAACTTCCTGGACCAGATTGTTAATACATCAACCAGGGGTGCAATCATACCGGATCCGTTCCTCACTTATATGGGAGAGTGCTGCACACCCCCTAGTGTAATGTCTTCCCTGGTAAGGTCAGACCACAAAATGGTCTCATTTAAAGTAAAAATAAAACCTGGACTCCTAGCTTATCCTGGAATATTCAAAAATGATTCAACGTAGAAAAGGCAAAGAAATGGCAATGAACTGTATAAATCCCCAAGCTGTTTGATTGAGCTGATTGATATTAGACTGAAACAAGATCAGTGACAGTAATAACTGCAGGGAAGAGGATTTTCATCAGATAACAGCAGGGGATCTTGGGTATATGTTGTCTGAAGAAGTTCATCTATTGTCTTGAATGAAAGCGCTAACAATAAACAGCATGGGGATTTATACAGTTCGTTGTCATTTGTTAGCCTTTTCTAACCCTGGAATATTCATGAACTTCTCTAAAGTTAACTTAATGCTATTAAGTGATAACCCCATAAACCCTGGGAACATTGCTGCCTATGCAGAACTGTTCACAAAAACCCTTTACAATCATGATAATAGCTGCATAGAGGCAGTTGTATCCACCAGGAAGAAGTACAGAACTAACTCAAAAAACAAGCCACCCTGGGGGAATCACAAAATGATTAGGCTATATAACAGAAGGAAGAAAATCATGGCACAAATTAGGAGGTGCAGCACCCAGCAGAATAAAAGCACTCTCACCAATCTAAACAAACAACTCAGAGAACAAATAAAGTCTACCAAATTTAACTTTGAGGTAAATTTGGCCTCCCATGCCAAGGACAACCACAAGGCATTATTTAGCTATGTCTGCAACCTCAAAGGCAATGCACAATCGTGTGCAGAGCTCATTGTAAATGGAACATCCTCTTCTGGCCAATAAATTCAGCCCCAACTTTACCCCTCTCTCCCCCTCAACCTTCCCTCAGGAAATATCATCAAATATAACAGCCCCTGCTATCACTAGGGAACAGGTCCTTAATGCTCTCTTTAAGGCCAAGAACACTTCATCAATGGGTCCAGACAATATCCCAGGATGCCTTCTAAATAGCATGTCACATGACCTATCAGGCCACTGGAACTGCAATTTAACTCTAGCCTTCAAATAGGCTTTATGCCTCAGGAAGGAACAGTAACTGTCATCCCTCTGCACAAAAGTGGGCCATCTACAGACGATTGAAACTACAGACCCATATTTCTCAAATGTCTTATATGCAAAGCCATGCAAAGAATTATTATGGAAATGATCAATAATGATATAGTAAACCTCCATACACTGGACCCAACTTATTTTGGTTTCATCAGGGACAGGTCATGCCTACTCATCCTGGTGAACTTCTTTGAAAAGGTCACCAAAGCAATGGATGAGGGCAAAATAGTTCACACTGCCTACTTTGACCTGGCCAATGCATTTGACATAACACTCTTCTTAGGCATTGTTGATAAACTCAAGAGGTTAGGTACAAACCCATATATCATCCAGTGGATAGTCAACTGGCTCACAAACAGGACCCAGAAAGTTAGAATTGGGGAGTCCACATCTACACAGAGGTCAGTGACAGGGATCAGTCCTTAGACCTCTCCTTTTTGGGATTTACTTTTCTGAACATCAAGGCCAATGTCATTGGTTTCTGGCTGAATAACTCTGCAGATGATTGCAAATTAGGAGTTGTCATTGAATCCCATGTTGACATAAATATTCTCCAGGAAGGGGTGAGACAGACAAACAACTGGTGTCAGAGCCATGGACTAAAACTAAATGCCAAGAAATACATAGGTTTATAGGTTCTTAGGTGTTTTCTAGGCTATTGAACACATGTGCCTTTTTAATCCTAACCATGCATCCTAAATCTTAGGCAAGTTCTGATACCCTTGATGAATGTAAGCATGGGTCTGAAAGATGAACCATTTACAGATTACCTGTTTGCATTAGAGACATAGGTCCCAAACCAGGGATGAATTTCCGGTTTCCCATCCAATTGTCCAAGTTGCACTTGAATTGGGTTAGGGAGGAACTCTGTTTCACATGGCTGGGGAGCCCATACTAAAGATGCTGTAGTCTCTGGGATACATACCTATCTCTCCAGCAGGTCTTATTTATATCACAGGCAAGGTTTAAGTCTTTAGATTGGTTAATTCTGGTACTGTTTGTTTTGTGGATATGCAGGAGGTCCATAATAGTATCCTTTGGGAAGTCATCCACCCCTGGTAACTATCATATTAACAACACACTCCTTAGACTTGACTCAGTTGTCAGAGACTTATGGGTACAAATAGACAGTAATCTAGCCTTTGACTATCATGTGTCTACAGTACTGAGGAAATCATTCTATGTTGCGCAACTTTTAACAAAGGTATGGCATCTAGGTCCAAGGAAGACATTGTTCCACTGTATTCGGCATTCAGCAGACCTATCATTGAGTACAGTGACCCCTTTGGGTATGCACCTAACCAAGCACACTCAGGTTCCTCACTAAATGAATGCAGGGTTCATAGGTTTATAGGTTCATAGGCAGGTACTAGGCTATTGGCCCAAGGGCCTACGTAAGCCTAGCCAACAAGGTTCCCTGGCTTACGTTACCCAAGAAAGTTATTTTCCTGTGCCACTGTCGAGCAGAAACACAGAAGTGATCCCCGGGGTTTATTTCCTATTTCCCATCCACTCATCAAGATTTTTCTTGAAGAGTGCTAATGAAGAACTTTGCTTGACATAGATGGGTAGCCTGTTCCACAGTACAGGAAGTCTCTGGGACAAGAAGCTATCCCTCCAGCATGTCCTGTTTATTGTGGTGACAAGGTTTAGGGCTCTAGAGTGTGTAGCTCAGATGGATTGGGATTTCTTTAGGTGTAGCATGTCCAAAAGCTCTGGGTTTGACATAGCTTTATATGTTAGGCAGAGATCACCTCAGAGTAGGCGATATGCTGCAAAATAAAGCTGGATTTTTTTTGAAACGGTCAGTGTAGGGCATTTGTTTAAGGCCAGTAATCCTCTTTGTGAGGTACTTCTGTGGCCTTTCCAGCTGCTGCAGATGTCTTGTGAGCTACATTCCAAAAGGGGTGTTGTACTCTATATTGGGTCTAATGTCTTTTGAGTAGAGAGGAACAATGACCTCTTTTTTCCTGGATGAGAGCCCTTTTATGATGAGGTGTGCCATGTAGAAGGACTTCCTGACTTCTGTGGTGTTGTGACTATCAAAGGAGAGACTACTGTCCACCTGGGTACCAAGGTCTCTTATAACACATTCAGTGTTAAGTAGATTGCTGCCTATGTGGTACTTCATGGGTACAGAGTTTTTACTAAAGGGGATGACACTGCACTTTTTGGCATTGAGCTTGATGCCATGGCTCTGACACCAGGTATCTGTCTCAGCGAGGCCCTTCTGTAAGATGTCCACATCATTTGGGGACTTGACTATGGCTCCTAGTTTGCAGTCATCTGTGAACTTCATTAGCCAGAGGCCTTCTGTGTTAGCCTGTACTTCAGAGAAGTTGATACCAAACAGGAAAGGTCCCAGGACGGAACCCTGTGGTACTCCACTTGTCACTGCTTTGAGGTCAGATTTGGAGTCTGCAACTTTTACAGTGTGGGTTCTGTCAGTGAGCCAGTTGGCAACCCATCTTGTGACATAGGGATTTATACCTAGTTTAGTGAGTTTAGCTATAATTCCAGAATGGGGGATGGTGTTGAAAGCCTTGGAGAGGTCAAGATTGGCTGTGTGAACCACCTTAACCTCATCTACGATTTTCGTGACTGCCTCAAAGAAGTCGATCAGGTTCAGGAGGCATGATCTGCCTTTCACAAATCCGAACTGGGCAGGTTCCAGAGTTTGGAGATCACCAATATCTTTGTTAATGAGTTCCATGATGATACGTTCCATGACCTTGCAGACCAGGCTCATCAGGCTAATAAGTCGATAGTTCTCTGGATCAGTGGTGGCTCCCCCTTTGTGAAGTGGGATAACTGTTGCTGTGTGCCATTCAGTGGGCACAAAGCCTGATGTGAGGCTATTATTGAACATGGTGCTTAAGTGGGGAGACAGTTTGATCTGAAGTTTGTGTAAAATGTAGCCTGGGATGTTGTCCAGTCCCATGGATGCTGTGTTTTTGACTTTAGAGAGTGCAGCTTTTACCTGTGTACTTGTGATTACAGGGACTCTGCATTCTTCCTGTACAGATATGGGCCCTTTAGGGGGTGAGGGAGGGTAAAGTTAGCACTGAACCTATCTGCCAGGATGTTGGCATTATTAATTGGTTCTGTAATTTTCATGCTGTTGTATTGTACCTCAGAGAAGATCTGGGTGTTGCCATCGAGATTCTTGACATAGCTATAGAATGCTTTGTGGTTGTCCTTAGAATTAGTGGTGATTTTGTTTTCATAGCTAGCTTTTGAGGATCTTATAAGGGATCTCAGCTTCTTACTGAGGCTGCCCAGGGAGCTCCACCACTCATGGGAGTTTACTCTCTTTTGCAACATTTTCTTCCTTCTGTTGTACAGTTTGTTTATGGCAGGGGACCACCAGATTGGCTTCCTTTTTTTGGAGGATAGCATCTTGGTTCTGTTTGTGATAGCACGATCCATGCACTCGTGTAAGTGCTTATAGAGTGTGTTTGTGTAGGATTCAGCAGTCATAACTGTATTGTCCATCTGCATGGGTGTCATGAAGTTCACCACTTCTGTCTTAAGAAGCATGAAGTTGGCTTTGGAGAATTTTTTTACTGTGGTTTCCTTAACGGGGGGTGGGGGCGGGATGTGGATATCAAGGGAGATTAGCTTATGGTCGGATCGGACCATTGAGGAGTTGACTTCAGGTGTGGAACACCGGTCACTCATGTTGGTAATGACTAGGTCTAGGATACTGTTGCCCCTGGTGGGGGTGTGGATTAGTTGATCCAGGGCATTAGAGTTTATGAATTCCAGAAAGCATTGAGCTAAGGAGTTGATACATGAGTAGTTTTCCCAGTTAATGGTGGGGTAGTTTAAGTCACCCATTATTAGGGTGTTTGGTTGAACCCTAATATTTTCCAGTACATCAAGATAAGAGGAGTGGGAATCCTGGGTCATGGTGGGGGATCTGTAGCAAGCTACAATTTGGATTGCAGTTTTGCCCAGAGTTAATTGCACTTGGATAACCTTGGATGCATTATGCTGAGCAACTAGCCTGGAGGTGTGGATATCCTTAATGAATATGGACACAGCTATGCCTTTGGTGTTTCGGTCCAGGTTACATGGCCGAAAATGTGGTATGAGTTATAGCCTGGTAGTGCAGGGGTACTCTCTGGAGCCTTGAACCAGGTCTCAGTCACTGCACAGATATCGATGTTCTCCATTTTAAGGAGTGCCTCGAGTGAGTGCATTTTGAGATTTAGACTTCTAGCATTGAGTAGCATTACCCTCAGTTTTTGCTTGCCTGTTCCTGCTATGGTGGTGAATTTGTAATTTGAACCTTGCCTAAAAGAGGCACTATAGGGGCAGCAAGAGCCTTAGCCAGTATCCAAAATCCCAAGGGCAACAGGTGCAGGCCATCTGTGGCAAAGCATCGTGGTCTGTCGACCATGTCATCTTAAGCCAACAGATACTGGATCCCCTTAGAATGACACCAGAAGCTTAGCCAATTGTTGAAGTCAATCATTTTGTCCTTGTACTGCGGTATCATTCTGGGTGATGGCAGAATGCTACTCAGGGCTAGGGTCATACCTGCCTGGGCTACAAGATCAGAGAGCTCTTCCATGTCTCTTTTCATGTAGTCCAGGGAGGTACGTCTCAGATCATTCACACCAACATGGACAATGATGGAGTCATGTTTGTACTTGTTGTGGAGTTACCTGAGTATGTGGGTTATGTGGCAGATCCTGGCGGCCGGCAGGCAGCTGACAGTAACTGTCTCCTTGTTTAGCCTGGTGAGTTGGACATCAGTGTGCCTGACTATAGAATCACCTATGACTAGTGTGTTGGGTAAATTATTTTGCCTTATTGGATGTGGTTGAGTGGCACAATGAGTCTGTGGGCTATGTGTCATTTGGGTTGTATTGGGGGATGGAGGTTGCTTGTGTTTCTGCTTTGGAGGGATCTGTTGCTTAGACAGATAATTATTGAGAGCGTCTGTGAATGTTTTTGTGTTGCTATGTATGGATTTTGGTGGTGTAGATTTAGTGAGACTATGTGATGAGTGTGGTGTGCAAATGTTTACCTTCTCCTAATGACTGTCAAGTTCAGTCTTGGTTGGAGAGAGTTTTACCTCCAGTTTGGCTACATAAGTGCATCTCTCACAGGTTGCAGTGTTGGGTGGTAGGAGGAGAGGGTTGCCTGTGTACAAGATGCCCAGATTCATTAGATAGACATGAGAGAACACTGGGAGCTGACCCTTGGACATGCTGAATAAAAAACTATTTTCCTCTAGATAAGTGAGGAAAGTGACTACAAGAGCTGTTTTTCTCTAAGCAAGTTTGAAAAGTAAGTACAAAAACTGTTTTCCTCTAAGTAATGAGAAAGGTTGTGTGCTATAGTAATTAGTAGCTTATTTAGTGCTTACAAGTTCTGAACATGTGCTGAACATGAAAAAGCAAATTTAAGTGCTAAAACTAAGAATTTGTATCTGCACTAGAGGAGTTACAGGACAGAAACAAGTGCAAATGCAGGCTTTCAAATAAGAAAGTTGAGAGAGATGGAAGAGATTGCCCAAACGACCAATAACTGCAATTTCTGGGCCAGAACAACTCCTTATGTGGTAGACAGGTTATCTAGTGCTTACCTCTCCCACTGATAAGCTAGAAGGCTTCCATCCAAAACAAGAAAGGCTTGGGGGGCTCAAAAGCTTACATACAGTCCTGGATACAGCAAATCTGTATCTGGAACACTAGTTACAGGAAAGATAGGAAACAGGCTTACAGTTTTTTTTTTTTACAGAAAAGTAGCTAAAAGAGTAGTAAAAACAATTCACATGCAGTGCAAGCTAGCAACCTTGAGTATGTAGCAATATTAGACCAAACACAGTTTAAAAAAATGCAATTAAATTAAAAAGGACTGAAAGCAAGTGCAGAAAGAGTTTATTAGGTAGAATGTGGTAAAGAGATGGGATTGGGGGAGTGTCCCAGATCAAATCTACAGTGGGCCGGGCAACTGCAAAAGCCACCAAATTTAAACTACAAGACAGAAATAGGGAGTGTTGGTGGGAAAAACTGTTTCAACAGAGATTTAAGCAACAATAAACAGTACAAACTCAAAAAAACAAAAGATATACTCAGCTCTGTATATATGCAGATAGATTGGACAGCAGTTTCTCACAACAGGGAGACAACAGTTTCAACAGAGATCTAAGCAACAATTAAAAGTACAAACTCTAAAACCAAAAAATATATTCTGTTCTGTATATTTGCAGATAGATTGGAAAGCAGTCTATCAGAAAAGGTAGACAACAGTTTCAACAGAGATCTAAGCAACAATTAACAGTACAAACTCTAAAACCAAATAATATACTCAGCTCTGTATATTTTCAGATATACTGGAAAGCAGTCTCTCAGAACAGGGAGACAACAGTTTCAACAGAGATATAAGCAACAATTAACAGTACAAGCTCTAAAACAAAAAAATATATACTCAGCTCTGTATATTTGCAGATAGATTGGAAAGCAGTCTCTCAGAAAAGGGAGACAACAGTTTCAACAGAGATCTAAGCAGCAATTGACATTACAAACTCTAAAACCAAAAAAAAATACACTCAGCTCTGTATATTGGCAGATAGATTGGAAAGCAGTCTCTCAGAACAGGGAGACAATAGTTTAAACCGAGATCTAAGCAACAATTAACAGTACAAACTCTAAAACCAAAAAATATACACAGCTCTGTATATTTGCAGATAGATTGGAAAGCAGTATCTCAGAACAGGGAGACAACAGTTTCAAAAGTGATGTAAGCAGCAATTAACAGTACAAGTTCTAAAACCAAAAAATATATACTCAGCTCTGTATATTTGCAGAAATACTGGGAAGCAGTCTCTCAGAACAGGGAGACCACAGTTTCAACAGAGATCTAAGCAACAATTAACAGTACAAACTCTAAAACCAAAATAATATACTCAGCTCTGTATATTTGCAAATAGATGGGAAAGCAGTCTCTCAGAACAGGGAGACAACAGTTTCAACAGAAATCTAAACAACAATTAAAAGTACAAACTTAAAACCAAAAAAAATATATACTCAGTTCTGTATATTTGCAGATAGATTGGAAAGCAGTCTCTCAGAACAAGGAGACAGCAGTTTCGACAGAGATCTAAGCAACAATTTACTGTACAAACTTTAAAACCAAAAAATATACTCAGCTCTGTATATTTGCAGACAGATTGGAAAGCAGTCTCTCAGAACAGGGAGACAACAGTTTCAACAGAGATTTCAGCAACAAGTAACAGTACAAACTATAAAACCAAAAAATATATACTCAGCTCTGTATATTTGCAGATATACTAGAAAGCAGTCTGTCAGAACAGGGAGACAACAGTTTCAACAGATATCTAAGCAACAATTTACAGTACGAACTCTAAGACCAAAAAAATTATACTCAGTTATGTATATTTGAAGATAGATTGGAAAGCAGTCTCTTGGACCAGGAAGACAGCAGTTTCAACAGAGATTTCAGCCACAATTAACAGTACAAACTCTAAAACCAAAAAAAAAATACTCAGCTCTGTATATTTGCAGTTTTACTGGAAAGCCATCTCTCAGAACAGGGTGACAATTGTTTCAACAAAGATCTAAGCAACAATTAGCAGTACAAACTCTAAAACCAAAAAAAATATACTCAGCTCTGTATATTTGTAGATAGATTGGAAAGCAGGCTCTCAGAACAGGGAGACAACAGTTTCAACAGAGATCTAAGCAACAATTAACAGTACAAACTCTAAAACTAAAACATATATACTCTGCTATCTATATTTGCAGATAGATTGGAAAGCCATCTCTCAGAACAGGGAGACAACTGTTTCAACAAAGATCTATGCAACAATTAACAGTACAAACTCTAAAACCAAAAAAATATACTCAGCTCTGTATATTTGTAGATAGATTGGAAAGCAGTCTCACAGAACAGGGAGACAACAGTTTCAACAGAGATCTAAGCAACAATTAACAGTACAAACTATAAAATCAAAAAATACACTCAGCTCTGTATATTTGCAGATAGATTGCAAAGCATTCTCTCGGAACAGGGCGACAACAGTTTCAACAGAGATATAAGCAACAATTTACAGTACAAACTCTAAAACCAAAATATATATACTCAGCTCTCTATATTTGCAGATAGATTGGAAAGCAGTCTCTCAGAACAGGGAGACAACAGTTTCAACAGAGATCTAAGCAACAATTAACAGTACAAACTCTAAAACCAAAATAATATACTTAGCTCTGTATATTTGCAGATAGATTGGAAAGCAGTCTCTCAGAACAGGGAGACAAAAGTTTCAACAGAGATCTAAGCAACAATTAACAGGTGTTGTGTCTTTCGGCTTATCTCGGTTAGGGGTCGCCACAGCGGAACTCTGGTCCGCTAATGTTTGGTAGAGGATTTTTACTTACCGAGTTACCAGCCCTGACGCACAACCTACAATGAAGGCAGGCCCATTCATGTATGCCTCCACACAGAAGACGATCTAGCTGAGAATTGAATGGGACAACGTCTTGCTGTGAGGCGACAATGCTACCACAGCACCACTCCTGCGGGCAACAATTAACAGTACAAACTCTAAAACCAAAAAATATATATACTCAGTTCTTTATATTTGCAGATAGATTGGAAAACAGTCTCTCAGAACAGGGAGACAACAGTTTCAATAGAGATCTCAGCAACAATTAACAGTACAAGTTCTAAAACCAAAAAATATACTCAGCTCTGTATATTTGCAGATAGATTGAAAAGCAATCTCTCAAAACAGGGAGATAACAGTTTCAACAGAGATCTCAGTAAAAATTAACAGTACAAACTCTAAAACCAAAAAAATATACTCAGCTCTGTATATTTGCAGAAATACTGGAAAGCAGTCTCTCAGAACAGGGAGACCAGGGGGGCGTGGCCAAGGATGAATACAGGATAGCAGCAGATTTCTTCAGCTCCACCAACATAACTACATTAACAGGAAATTATTACTTCAAAATTCAACTAATGGAATGATTTTCTTTCTAAAAACGTTTGGAATATCATTACCTTGAATAATATCCAAAAAAGAAAGAAACTTTAACTAATTTTCCTGTTAGAAATCTTTTTGGAAATTTCTCTCTCATCACTTCTGTTCAGAATGATTCCCAGCAAGGCTAACAGTCAGGATTCCAGCATTAAGAAAGAGCTCCAGACATTATTATCAACTATACAGCAACTAACAACTAAAATGGACAGACTGGATGTTAAAATTGATAATTTTATAGAGAAAACCACAAAACAAATGGATGTGCTACACCAAGATCTACAACATCAGAAAGCTCTGATAACAGGTATAGAAGAGACACTTAATGATATGGACAACAGAATTAAGGAAGAAGAAATAAACACTGAATTCTTATTGAAACAAAACACGCACCTTCAATCCAAACTAGATGACTTGGAAAACAGATCCAGATGCAACAATATAAGGATTTTTGGACTGCCAGAAAATATAGAAGGTAATAACATTACATCTTTTTTAAATACTTGGCTTCCCAAAACTTTAGATCTGTCAGAGGCATTTTATTTTGGCATTGAAAGAGCCCATAGGTCTTTATCCATTTCTAATACAAATAAAAAGTATCCTAGATCAGTTATTGTAAGATTTTTATCATCTTATGACAAAGAGATGGTATTAAAATCTGCATGGGCTAAATCACCAATAAAAATTAATGAAGCAACTGTGCACTTTGACAATGACTATTCTTCTTTGGTAATATCAAAAAGAAAGGTCTTTTTACCATTAATAAGAGAGCTTAAGAAAGCACAGTTCAAAACTCATCTTTTATTTCCTTCCAAACTAAAAATCTTTTTACCTGATGGCCCTAGAATTTTTGAAGACCTGGACTCTGCTTTGTTGTATATTAAAAAAAATAAAATATTAGATAAAATAGAGGATATGGAATGGGCAAGTCCTTCGTTAAAAAGAATGGCAACAGGAACTTCTTGGAAGACATCAGAGAAGCAAAAAAGACTAAAAAACAAATGACATGTTTTATATTTCTTTGAACTCTTTAATTACAGTTTCTGCATTTACAAGAAAACCACAAATATCTTAATGATTTGTACAAAGTTATTTTAATGTGCAAGAACTGAAGTTTGTTTTATGAATAATCAAACTTTCATGAGGAACAAATAACCTGATATAAATCAACTTGTTTCTCTTTTGTGACAAAGAGACCTAAGGTTAGTAATATGATATATTTCCTTTATTTTCTTATTTTAAATAATAGCATTCTCTTTAAACTAAACACATAGAGGAGGGAGAGGGAGGACAGGGAGGGGGGAAAGATGAAAAGAAGGAAAAAAGGGGAAAAATAATCTATTATCTCTTTAAAATTATTTATGCTGTTTAAGTATTACTGCTATATATTATACTATGACTAAATTTCTTAAATACATGATATTAAATAATATGTCATGATATAACTGCAGTTGACTAGAACTAAAGCAGTTGTAAGTAATATGTCTCAGGTTTTACTTTATTAAAACAAACAGCAAGTAAATATCTCTGTAGGTACTTTTTTTTTTTTTTTTTTTTAGATAACAAGGTTCTGATAATACTGATATGTGTTTGTAACATACTCTGAATGAGAAAATGAAATGGGACACATAAATATAAGTAATGTTTCTGTTAAATAATTGAAGGCTTGGTTTCACTGCCATAGAGACTGCAATGACTTGTGAAGTGCTTTGAGAAGGTTTTACACTGTATAAACCCATTTGTATTCAAAATTAATGTTTGTCACTTACTTTTATTAAAATTCCGGCCAGAATGTTATAAGAGACAATTTAAGTTATAGGTATCCTCGTGAATAGTGTCCTCGAGCCGTTTTAAAAGCTTCAACATTCAGAAAATGCACAGAGAAGCTGAAAGCAGCCATTTTGAACTTTGACCCCTGATTTCACACAGACTCGTCGCAAATTCAAGAAGTAAACCTGTTTCAGGAAGTAGAACTGCTGTAAATGCAGTACTGTGATGAAAAACGAACTTTATGACAACATAATGTGAGTTTTTCTTTATAATAATTTACTTATTTAAGATGTAACTTATAAAATGTAAAAGCTATAATGATTTTAAATGGCTTAATATGCCATAGTAAACAAATGAGATAATTTAGAATGCATAGAAGCTAAAACTCATGCATATATGACTCTGAAAGCTTATATAATTGCTGCACTTTAATGCATATGGATGCTTATAATTTAAGGATATATAATATTATAATGCATTTATTTTAACTAAGATAAATAAGTATGTGCATTATTATGATTCTATTTCAGAAGAAAATGTCATGTGATACATTTTAAAGCTGCAGTGCAGATATATAAGATATAGCTGGCTTTCATTACAATGATTTATACATAACTAGGGATCAACATTGCTTTGTAGTATGTTCATTTAACTTATATACTGAGAATAATCATTTTTATTTAAATGGTAAGAATAAGTAAGAGAAGGAAGCTTCTAGTGCATGTAGTTTAAAGTTTTAAAACTACTAACAGTACTGTTATGGCAGAAAATATGAATACTCTAATGTAAGTAATGTCTGAGTCATAATAGCCTGAGATAACAAATGTTATTGAATTCAAATGAGCATAAACATATAATAAGAACCTATCATTACAAATTTTTATTAAACTGCCAAATGGGTATCCTCTTTTTTTTTTTCTCTCTCTCTTCTCTGCTCCCACTTTCAAGATTGTTAGAATGCTATTATGATAATGAACTAATTATATAGAATAGATGTACATAGCATTATTAAGTTGATTATAAAAGTTTTATATGATTATATGAAGCTGTTATATAAATTGTTTAAGTCTTGCTATAATAGATAATCAAAATAAATGTGTTTAACTTTAGTTAATAATAGTATTTAATTAATTTGGTGGCAGCTGGAGTACTGCTGCTTAGGATAGGGGGATAACTTGAGTGGTATTTGCTACTCGAAGTTGGAGTTTTTAACTCCAGGCTGAATGCATTGTTTAATCCAAACAATATTTTCACCTGATTATTGTTATGTGTATATAGTTTTGACATCCACATCACATTTTATAAACTCATTGTCACTACAAATAAAAGTTAAAATCTCACAAAATTCCATAAGATTTTTACTAAATACAGCTATAATTAATAGAACACCTAAAGGAGGAGACATAATAATACTTACTTTAGTAAATGTTATTCTGATTATAAGTTTTTTTTGTTTATAAAAGTTAAATGGTAATTTAAAAGGAATTTCTTTAAACATTAATGGATTGAATAACCCATGTAAAGGGGCAAGTTTAATGAGATATATTAATCTGCATAGAGCCAACTTAATATTCCTTCAGAAAACACATCTCCTGAAAAAAGATATAGATAAATTAGCCACTAATAAATATACAGTCTTGGTTAGCTCAGAACACACACAGAAAAAAAGAGGAGTGGCTATCTTATGGAACAAAAATATGCCCATACCTAAAACTATTAAGTCATATAAAGATGACAAAGGAATGTTCTGCCTGGTTACAATACAGATTAATGGGAAAACATATACATTGATTAATGTATACTGGATACCAGGAATTGGCACTAATACAGTGAAACACCATCTCAATAAGATTATATCATTTTCTAAAGGAGATATTATTTTAGCAGGAGATTTTAACTGTATCCTGCATGAAAAAGATACTACTACTATAGGAAAAAGGAAAATCACATCCAATGCAAAACATTTAAAGGATTTCATTAATTTATATCATTTGAATGATATTAATAATCAGACAGATTCTAAATCATTACCATATACTTTTTTTCTAACAGACATAAAACTTATTCAAGAATAGATAGAGTCTTTATTTCTAACCAACTGGTAACAGACCTAATTAATTCTAAGATCATTTCATGCCCTATATCAGATCATAATTCAATTGTCTTCGAATTTATGGTAAATATTACTTATAATGTTCTGATCAAAAGAATACCAGCATACCTAACTCAACTAAAAGATTATAAAGATTATATACTTACAGAGGTGCAACATTTCTTAGACTTAAACACTACACCTGACGTCTCCATTATTTACATTTGGGATGCTCTAAAATCTTATTTATATGGACAAAGTATCAGATGGTATAATAATAAAAGGAAATCTTGGGACAGGGAATTAATAGACATTCAAAACAAATTAGACTCATAAACATAATAATAAGGAAAATATTATGGACAAAAAAGTCATTGAGGAAATAAATAAATTAAATGAGAAATACAAAGAAATTTTAAGTCACAAAGTCAAAATAACATTAGAGAAATATAAATTTTGTCTTACTCAATAAGTCCCAAGTACTTACATAGACTTAAAAATAAAACAAAAAGGCTGAATAAACAAAATCACATCAAAGAAATTTTCTCTCCAAGGAAAAAGAAGAATGTCTCTAGTTTACCAGAAATATTAGATGAATTTAGAAATCACTTTCATAACATTAACCATAATAACATTAATATGGATTCTAAAGATAAAATAAAGAACTTTATAATTACAAATATGAACAAAAAACTTAATAAACAACAGACTAGATTAATAGATAAAAATATTTCATATACAGAGGTTATCACACAAATAAATAAACTTAAATCAAACAAAGCACCAGGTAATGATGGTATTATTCCTGAGATTTATAAAATCCTTCCTAAGAGTACCTATTCATTAATACATAAGGTTTTCATTTCAGCTCAAAATGAATTGTCAATTCCCCCATCCTGGCAATACACATTTATTTCACCAATTTTGAAACCCAATAAAGATCCAACTAGATGCACTTCATATAGACCTATTTCATTACTTAATGTTGACTATAAAATGTTCATGAATATATTTGCGGACAGATTAACGACAATCATTCCAAGTATAATAGATATAGATCAGACAGGCTTTATTATAAATAGAAATACTTTTGATAATATAAAGAGAACTTTAACTCTGATTGATTATGCAAACAGAAAAAAGAAAGATTTGACACTCATCAGCCTTGATATAAGTTCAGCATTTGACTCAGTAAGTTGGGACTATTTGTTTATCTTATTGAAGTGTACAAATTTCTCTGATACATTTGTGAATTTAATTGAACATCTATATAAAGGAGCATTGGCTTACATTAAAATAGGAACATATGTCTCACAAAAAATACTCATATTAAAAGGTACAAAACAAGGGTGTCCACTTTCACCATTATTATTTACTTTAATAATGGAGCCTTGGGCTAATTTGATTAGAAACAGCAATGATATAGAAGGATTCGATATAGACGAAAATACAATATCTAAAATCCAACTTTTTGCAGATGATGTTTTAATTACATCAGCAGGAACAAATTCTTCTATGCAGTCATTATTTGATAAGATGACAGATTTCAAGAATATTTCTGGTTTGATATTTAATGAAGAAAAAACTAAAATAGTACCAATATACACAGGGAAAAATGTTCTCACTAATGATTTTCTCAAATACATACCCAATTCAGGTCAAATAACTTATTTAGGCATAATATTAACTAAAGATATTAAATCTATTATATATAATAATTATAGTAATTGTCTTCATAATATACAAAATCATTTCAATAGCTGGAACAATATGTTTTTTACCATGGAAGAAAGACTCACAATTATTAAAATGATAATATTCCCGAAGATATTATACATAATACAATCAATAATACTCCCACCTACAAAAATAATTATTAAGAAATTAAATTCGCAAATGTTAAATTTCTTATGGGCACCTAATAGACCTAGGATTGCATTAAAGAAACATACTAATAGTTAGTCTCAAGGGGGCATATCATTTCTAGATTTTAATTTATATGTTATCTCTTCTATTATAAAAGTTATAACATTGCTAATAGATCAGTTATATGTTGCAAAATGGAAGGAATATTGGGAATTAATTAGCATGCACTTCACAAAAATATCGTTAATACACAAAAATACTATTATAAACAATCCCATGTTATGGTTACTAAAAGAGTTTTGTACCTCATCTATTACACCAAAATATATAGCTCGTTACCCATTAAATATTATTATTAGATATCATAATTTTATATATATACATCCTAAGTATAAGGAATGGAATTTTATCTTATTTCCTATAATGTATACACAAGGTATTCTTTTATCATCCACCTCTGAAAGAACTCTTCTAGTCACAGAGAATAATTTAAAGTATCAGTATCAGATGCTGTCTGACAATAAAGTAAAAAATTTAGACTTCTTAAAGCAAGAATTTGATTTGAGAGAAACATGTTGGTTAGAGATTCAAACTTTTAGACAACATCTTACTAACAAACTTGATTTAATGTCTTTAACAGTTAAAGAATCTGTTCCAATACTGATTGACTACTTGATATTAAATTTACAACATAGGGTTTCTGATAAAGGTAAGCTCTCACACATACATAAAATTATTAGAGATGAAACCTATTATAGTTCAGATAATTACTGGAATTATTTCAATTCCATTAATGGTGAATCACCAAAACAACAAGATAAACAATATGTATTGGAATCTGCTTATAAAACTACTTCTTCTATTAATTGGAGACTTTTTACCTGGAAATTTTTACATAGATCTTTCTATACACCCTTAATGATGAATAAAATAAACAATAAAGACAACATATGTAAGAGATGTACTGTAGAAATAAATGCTGATTGGGCACATATGTTTTACGACTGTATAAAACTGAAGGAATATTGGATGTTAATCAATGATTTTTTGCAGGCTCTTTTCACAGATAATTTCATAGTCTCTAAATCACTTATATTATTTAACACCCCTGTTCCTAAATGTGTTAAAAAAGTTAAACTTCCTTTATTATGGTCAATTCTAGCAGTGGCTAGAAAAATAATAACCAGAAACTGGATTTCAGATACTCCTCCTTCATTTAATGAATTTAAAAATGTTATGACTGAAGTGTGTCATATGGAACTAATGACAATAAAGTCAAGAACCATTGGGAAAACATCTTACTATAATATATGGGATACCTTACAAAACTTGTTAAAACAGTCTTAGTTTCATTAGTAAGATGTTATAGTTTAATTAATTGATATGATTTATAGTGGATGTCTTTGTAAATGCTTTAGTTGTTTTATCAAATGTTATAACTGTTTATATGTTAACTGCTTGCATAAGATTGTTATAATATTTATTTTGTATGTTAAAACTAATAAACTTGTTTTAAAAAAAAAGAATATGGGTAATCTAAAAAAAAAAAAAAAAAAAAGAACAGGGAGACCACAGTTTCAACAGAGATCTAAGCAACAATTAACAGTACAAACTCTAAAACCAAAAAATACACTCAGCTCTGTATATTTGCAGATAGATTGGAAAGCAGTCTCACAGAACAGGGAGACAACAGTTTCAACAGAGATCTAAGCAACAATTAACAGTACAAACTCTAAAACCAAAAAATATATATACCCAGCCCTGTATATTTGCAGATAGATTGGAAAGCAGTCTCTCAGAACAAGGAGGAAACAGTTTCAACAGAGATATATGCAACAATTAACAGTACAAACTATAAAACCAGAAAATATATACTCAGCTCTGTATATTTGCAGATAGATTGGAAAGCAGTCTGTCAGAACAGGGAGACGACAGTTTCAACAGATATCTAAGCAACAATTAGCAGTACCAACTCTAAAACCAAAATAATTATACTCAGCTCTGTATACTTGAAGATAGATTGGAACGCAGTCTCTCAGAACAGGGAGACAACAATTTCAACAGAAAGCTAAGCAACAATTAAAAGTACAAACTTAAAACCAAAAAATATATACTCAGTTCTGTATATCTGCAGATAGATTGGAAAGCAGTCTCTCAGAACAGGGAGACAGTTTCAACAGAGATCTAAGCAACAATTAACAGTACAAACTCTAAAACCAAAAAAATATATACTCAGCTCTGTATATTTGCAGATATACTAGAAAGCAATCTCTCACAACAGGGAGACAGTTTCAACAGAGATCTAAGCAACAATTAACAGTACAAACTCTAAAACCAAAAAAATATACTCAGTGCTGTATATTTCCAGATAGATTGGAAAGCAGTCTCTCAGAACAGGGAGTCAACAGTTTCAAAAGAGATCTAAGCAACAATTAACAGAAAAATCTCTAAAACCAAAAAAAATATATACTCAGCTCTGTATATTTGCAGATAGATTGGAAAGCATTCTCTCAGACCAGGAAGACAGCAGTTTCAACAGAGATTTAAACCACAATTAACAGTACAAACTCTAAAACCAAACAAAATACTCAGCTCTGTATATTTGCAGTTTTACTGGAAAGCAGTCTCTCAGAGCAGGGAGACAACTGTTTCAACAAAGATCTATGCAACAATTAGCAGCACAAACTCTAAAACCAAAAAAAAATATACTCAGCTCTGTATAATTGTAGATAGATTGGAAAGCAGTCTCTCAGAACAGGGAGACAACCATTTCAACAGAGATCTAAGCAACAATTAACACTAATTAACAATTAACAAACTCTAACACTAAAAAAATATACTCAGCTCTGTATATTTGCAGAAATACTGGGAAGCAGTCTCTCAGAACA